>NW_027362785.1:4715341-5300341 GCF_046119375.1 Phyllobates terribilis
AGTATTATAGTAGTTATATTCTTGTACATAGGGAGCAGTATTATAGCAGTTATATTCTTGTACATAGGGGCAGTATTATAGTAGATATATTCTTGTACATAGGAGCAGTATTATAGTAGTTATATTCTTGTACACAGGGGACAGTATTATAGTAGTTATATTCTTGTACATAGGGAGCAGTATTATAGTAGTTATATTCTTGTACATAGGGGCAGTATTATAGTAGATATATTCTTGTACATAGGAGCAGTATTATAGTAGTTATATTCTTGTACATAGGGGCAGTATTATAGTAGTTATATTCTTGCACATAGGGGCAGTATTATAGTAGTTATATTCTTGTACATAGGGGCAGTATTATAGTAGTTATATTCTTGTACATAGGAGCAGTATTATAGTAGTTATATTCTTGTACATAGGGGCAGTATTATAGTAGTTATATTCTTGTACATAGGGGCAGTATTATAGTAGTTATATTCTTGTACATAGGGAGCAGTATTATAGTAGTTATATTCTTGTACATAGGGAGCAGTATTATAGTAGTTATATTCTTGTACATAGGGGCAGTATTATAGTAGATATATTCTTGTACATAGGAGCAGTATTATAGTAGTTATATTCTTGTACATAGGGGCAGTATTATAGTAGTTATATTCTTGTACATAGGGGCAGTATTATAGTAGTTATATTCTTGTACATAGGGGCAGTATTATAGTAGTTATATTCTTGTACATAGGGGCAGTATTATAGTAGTTATATTCTTGTACATAGGGAGCAGTATTATAGTAGTTATATTCTTGTACATAGGGGCAGTATTATAGTAGTTATATTCTTGTACATAGGGGGCAGTATTATAGTAGTTATATTCTTGTACATAGGGAGCAGTATTATAGTAGTTATATTCTTGTACATAGGGAGCAGTATTATAGTAGTTATATTCTTGTACATAGGAGCAGTATTATAGTAGTTATATTCTTGTACATAGGGGCAGTATTATAGTAGTTATATTCTTGTACATAGGGGGCAGTATTATAGTAGTTATATTCTTGTACATAGGGAGCAGTATTATAGTAGTTATATTCTTGTACATAGGAGCAGTATTATAGTAGTTATATTCTTGTACATAGGGAGCAGTATTATAGTAGTTATATTCTTGTACATAGGGAGCAGTATTATAGTAGTTATATTCTTGTACATAGGAGCAGTATTATAGTAGTTATATTCTTGTACATAGGGAGCAGTATTATAGTAGTTATATTCTTGTACATAGGGGCAGTATTATAGTAGTTATATTCTTGTACATAGGGAGCAGTATTATAGTAGTTATATTCTTGTACATAGGAGCAGTATTATAGTAGTTATATTCTTGTACATAGGGGCAGTATTATAGTAGTTATATTCTTGTACATAGGAGCAGTATTATAGTAGTTATATTCTTGTACATAGGAGCAGTATTATAGTAGTTATATTCTTGTACATAGGGGGCAGTATTATAGTAGTTATATTCTTGTACATAGGGGCAGTATTATACTAGTTATATTCTTGTATATAGGGGGCAGTATTATAGTAGTTATATTCTTGTACATAGGGGGATGTATTATAGTAGTTATATTCTTGTATATAGGGGGCAGTATTATAGTAGTTATATTCTTGTACATAGGAGCAGTATTATAGTAGTTATATTCTTGTACATAGGGGCAGTATTATAGTAGTTATATTCTTGTACATAGGAGCAGTATTATAGTAGTTATATTCTTGTACATAGGGAGCAGTATTATAGCAGTTATATTCTTGTACATAGGGGCAGTATTATAGTAGATATATTCTTGTACATAGGAGCAGTATTATATTAGTTATATTCTTGTACACAGGGGACAGTATTATAGTAGTTATATTCTTGTACATAGGGAGCAGTATTATAGTAGTTATGTTCTTGTACATAGGAGCAGTATTATATTAGTTATATTCTTGTACATAGGAGCAGTATTATAGTAGTTATATTCTTGTACATAGGGGGCAGTATTATAGTAATTCTATTCTTGTACATAGGAGCAGTATTATAGTAGTTATATTCTTGTACATAGGGAGCAGTATTATAGTAGTTATATTCTTGTACATAGGGAGCAGTATTATAGTAGTTATATTCTTGTACATAGGAGCAGTATTATAGTAGTTATATTCTTGTACATAGGGGCAGTATTATAGTAGTTATATTCTTGTACATAGGGGGCAGTATTATAGTAGTTATATTCTTTTACATAGGGAGCAGTATTATAGCAGTTATATTCTTGTACATAGGGGGCAGTATTATAGTAGTTATATTCTTGTACATAGGAGCAGTATTATATTAGTTATATTCTTGTACATAGGGGCAGTATTATAGTAGTTATATTCTTGTACATAGGGAGCAGTATTACAGCAGTTATATTCTTGTACATAGGGGCAGTATTATAGTAGATATATTCTTGTACATAGGAGCAGTATTATATTAGTTATATTCTTGTACATAGGGGGCAGTATATTAGTAATTCTATTCTTGTACATAGGAGCAGTATTATAGTAGTTATATTCTTGTACATAGGGAGCAGTATTATAGTAGTTATATTCTTGTACATAGGGGGCAGTATTATAGTAATTCTATTCTTGTACATAGGAGCAGTATTATAGTAGTTATATTCTTGCACATAGGGGGCAGTATTATAGTAGTTATATTCTTGTACATAGGGAGCAGTATTATAGTAGTTATATTCTTGTACATAGGGGGCAGTATTATAGTAATTCTATTCTTGTACATAGGAGCAGTATTATAAAAGTTATATTCTTGCACATAGGGGGCAGTATTATAGTAGTTATATTCTTGTACATAGGGAGCAGTATTATAGTAGTTATATTCTTGTACATAGGGAGCAGTATTATAATAGTTATATTCTTGTACATAGGAGCAGTATTATAGTAGTTATATTCTTGTACATAGGGGCAGTATTATAGTAGTTATATTCTTGTACATAGGGGGCAGTATTATAGTAGTTATATTCTTGTACATAGGGACAGTATTATAGTAGTTATATTCTTGTACATAGGGAGCAGTATTATAGTAGTTATATTCTTGTACATAGGAGCAGTATTATAGTAGTTATATTCTTGTACATAGGGGCAGTATTATAGTAGTTATATTCTTGTACATAGGGGGCAGTATTATAGTAGTTATATTCTTGTACATAGGGGCAGTATTATAGTAGTTATATTCTTGTACATAGGGGGCAGTATTATAGTAGATATATTCTTGTACATAGGGACAGTATTATAGTAGTTATATTCTTGTACATAGGGGGCAGTATTATAGTAGTTATATTCTAGTATATAGGAGCAGTATTATAGTAGTTATATTCTTGTACATAGGGGCAGTATTATACTAGTTATATTCTTATATATAGGAGGCAGTATTATTGTAGTTATATTCTTGTACATAGGAGCAGTATTATAGTAGTTATATTCTTGTACATAGGAGCAGTATTATAGTAGTTATATTCTTGTACATAGGGGGCAGTATTATAGTAGTTATATTCTTGTACATAGGGGCAGTATTATACTAGTTATATTCTTGTATATAGGGGGCAGTATTATAGTAGTTATATTCTTGTACATAGGGAACAGTATTATAGTAGTTATATTCTTGTATATAGGGGGCAGTATTATAGTAGTTATATTCTTGTACATAGGAGCAGTATTATAGTAGTTATATTCTTGTACATAGGGGCAGTATTATAGTAGTTATATTCTTGTACATAGGAGCAGTATTATAGTAGTTATATTCTTGTACATAGGGAGCAGTATTATAGCAGTTATATTCTTGTACATAGGGGGCAGTATTATAGTAGTTATATTCTTGTACATAGGAGCAGTATTATATTAGTTATATTCTTGTACACAGGGGGCAGTATTATAGTAGTTATATTCTTGTACATAGGGAGCAGTATTATAGTAGTTATATTCTTGTACATAGGAGCAGTATTATAGTAGATATATTCTTGTACATAGGGGCAGTATTATAGTAGTTATATTCTTGTACATAGGAGCAGTATTATAGTAGTTATATTCTTGTACATAGGGGCAGTATTATAGTAGTTATATTCTTGTACATAGGAGCAGTATTATAGTAGTTATATTCTTGTACATAGGGGCAGTATTATAGTAGTTATATTCTTGTACATAGGGGCAGTATTATAGTAGTTATATTCTTGTACATAGGAGAAGTATTATAGTAGTTATATTCTTGTACATAGGGGCAGTATTATAGTAGTTATATTCTTGTACATAGGAGCAGTATTATAGTAGTTATATTCTTGTACATAGGGGCAGTATTATAGTAGTTATATTCTTGTACATAGGGGCAGTATTATAGTAGTTATATTCTTGTACATAGGAGAAGTATTATAGTAGTTATATTCTTGTACATAGGGGCAGTATTATAGTAGTTATATTCTTGTACATAGGGGCAGTATTATAGTAGTTATATTCTTGTACATAGGGAGCAGTATTATAGTAGTTATATTCTTGTACATAGGGGCAGTATTATAGTAGATATATTCTTGTACATAGGAGCAGTATTATAGTAGTTATATTCTTGTACATAGGGGCAGTATTATAGTAGTTATATTCTTGTACATAGGGGCAGTATTATAGTAGTTATATTCTTGTACATAGGAGCAGTATTATAGTAGTTATATTCTTGTACATAGGGGCAGTATTATAGTAGCTATATTCTTGTACATAGGAGCAGTATTATAGTAATTATATTCTTGTTCATAGGGGGCAGTATTATAGTAGTAATATTCTTGTACATAGGGGTAGTATTATAGTAGTTATATTCTTGTACATAGGGAGCAGTATTATAGTAGTTATATTCTTGTACATAGGGGCAGTATTATAGTAGTTATATTCTTGTACATAGGGAGCAGTATTATAGTAGTTATATTCTTGTACATAGGGGCAGTATTATAGTAGTTATATTCTTGTACATAGGGGCAGTATTATAGTAGTTATATTCTTGTACATAGGGGCAGTATTATAGTAGTTATATTCTTGTACATAGGAGCAGTATTATAGTAGTTATATTCTTGTACATAGGGGCAGTATTATAGTAGCTATATTCTTGTACATAGGAGCAGTATTATAGTAATTATATTCTTGTTCATAGGGGGCAGTATTATAGTAGTAATATTCTTGTACATAGGGGTAGTATTATAGTAGTTATATTCTTGTACATAGGGAGCAGTATTATAGTAGTAATATTCTTGTACATAGGGGTAGTATTATAGTAGTTATATTCTTGTACATAGGGAGCAGTATTATAGTAGTTATATTCTTGTACATAGGGGCAGTATTATAGTAGTTATATTCTTGTACATAGGGAGCAGTATTATAGTAGTTATATTCTTGTACATAGGGGCAGTATTATAGTAGTTATATTCTTGTACATAGGGGGCAGTATTATAGTAGTTATATTCTTGTACATAGGGAGCAGTATTATAGTAGTTATATTCTTGTACATAGGGAGCAGTATTATAGTAGTTATATTCTTGTACATAGGAGCAGTATTATAGTAGTTATATTCTTGTACATAGGGGCAGTATTATAGTAGTTATATTCTTGTACATAGGGGGCAGTATTATAGTAGTTATATTCTTGTACATAGGGAGCAGTATTATAGTAGTTATATTCTTGTACATAGGAGCAGTATTATAGTAGTTATATTCTTGTACATAGGGGGCAGTATTATAGTAGTTATATTCTTGTACATGGGGGCAGTATTATAGTAGTTATATTCTTGTACATAGGGAGCAGTATTATAGCAGTTATATTCTTGTACATAGGGGCAGTATTATAGTAGATATATTCTTGCACATAGGAGCAGTATTATATTAGTTATATTCTTGTACACAGGGGACAGTATTATAGTAGTTATATTCTTGTACATAGGGAGCAGTATTATAGTAGTTATGTTCTTGTACATAGGGGGATGTATTATAGTAGTTATATTCTTGTATATAGGGGGCAGTATTATAGTAGTTATATTCTTGTACATAGGAGCAGTATTATAGTAGTTATATTCTTGTACATAGGGGCAGTATTATAGTAGTTATATTCTTGTACATAGGAGCAGTATTATAGTAGTTATATTCTTGTACATAGGGAGCAGTATTATAGCAGTTATATTCTTGTACATAGGGGCAGTATTATAGTAGATATATTCTTGCACATAGGAGCAGTATTATATTAGTTATATTCTTGTACACAGGGGACAGTATTATAGTAGTTATATTCTTGTACATAGGGAGCAGTATTATAGTAGTTATGTTCTTGTACATAGGAGCAGTATTATATTAGTTATATTCTTGTACATAGGAGCAGTATTATAGTAGTTATATTCTTGTACATAGGGAGCAGTATTATAGCAGTTATATTCTTGTACATAGGGGCAGTATTATAGTAGATATATTCTTGCACATAGGAGCAGTATTATATTAGTTATATTCTTGTACACAGGGGACAGTATTATAGTAGTTATATTCTTGTACATAGGGAGCAGTATTATAGTAGTTATGTTCTTGTACATAGGGGCAGTAATATAGTAGTTATATTCTTGTACATAGGGGGCAGTATTATAGTAATTCTATTCTTGTACATAGGAGCAGTATTATAGTAGTTATATTCTTGTACATAGGGAGCAGTATTATAGTAGTTATATTCTTGTACATAGGGAGCAGTATTATAGTAGTTATATTCTTGTACATAGGAGCAGTATTATAGTAGTTATATTCTTGTACATAGGGGCAGTATTATAGTAGTTATATTCTTGTACATAGGGGGCAGTATTATAGTAGTTATATTCTTTTACATAGGGACCAGTATTATAGCAGTTATATTCTTGTACATAGGGGGCAGTATTATAGTAGTTATATTCTTGTACATAGGAGCAGTATTATATTAGTTATATTCTTGTACATAGGGGCAGTATTATAGTAGTTATATTCTTGTACATAGGGAGCAGTATTACAGCAGTTATATTCTTGTACATAGGGGCAGTATTATAGTAGATATATTCTTGTACATAGGAGCAGTATTATATTAGTTATATTCTTGTACATAGGGGGCAATATATTAGTAATTCTTTTCTTGTACATAGGAGCAGTATTATAGTAGTTATATTCTTGTACATAGGGAGCAGTATTATAGTAGTTATATTCTTGTACATAGGGGGCAGTATTATAGTAATTCTATTCTTGTACATAGGAGCAGTATTATAGTAGTTATATTCTTGCACATAGGGGGCAGTATTATAGTAGTTATATTCTTGTACATAGGGAGCAGTATTATAGTAGTTATATTCTTGTACATAGGGGGCAGTATTATAGTAATTCTATTCTTGTACATAGGAGCAGTATTATAAAAGTTATATTCTTGCACATAGGGGGCAGTATTATAGTAGTTATATTCTTGTACATAGGGAGCAGTATTATAGTAGTTATATTCTTGTACATAGGGAGCAGTATTATAATAGTTATATTCTTGTACATAGGAGCAGTATTATAGTAGTTATATTCTTGTACATAGGAGCAGTATTATAGTAGTTATATTCTTGTACATAGGGGGCAGTATTATAGTAGTTATATTCTTGTACATAGGGACAGTATTATAGTAGTTATATTCTTGTACATAGGGAGCAGTATTATAGTAGTTATATTCTTGTACATAGGGGCAGTATTATAGTAGTTATATTCTTGTACATAGGGGGCAGTATTATAGTAGTTATATTCTTGTACATAGGGGCAGTATTATAGTAGTTATATTCTTGTACATAGGGGGCAGTATTATAGTAGTTATATTCTTGTACATAGGGGCAGTATTATAGTAGTTATATTCTTGTACATAGGAGCAGTATTATAGTAGTTATATTCTTGTACATAGGGGCAGTATTATAGTAGTTATATTCTTGTACATAGGGGCAGTATTATAGTAGTTATATTCTTGTACATAGGGACAGTATTATAGTAGTTATATTCTTGTACATAGGGAGCAGTATTATAGTAGTTATATTCTTGTACATAGGGGCAGTATTATAGTAGTTATATTCTTGTACATAGGGGGCAGTATTATAGTAGTTATATTCTTGTACATAGGGGCAGTATTATAGTAGTTATATTCTTGTACATAGGGGGCAGTATTATAGTAGTTATATTCTTGTACATAGGGACAGTATTATAGTAGTTATATTCTTGTACATAGGGGGCAGTATTATAGTAGTTATATTCTTGTATATAGGAGCAGTATTATAGTAGTTATATTCTTGTACATAGGGGCAGTATTATACTAGTTATATTCTTGTATATAGGAGGCAGTATTATTGTAGTTATATTCTTGTACATAGGAGCAGTATTATAGTAGTTATATTCTTGTACATAGGAGCAGTATTATAGTAGTTATATTCTTGTACATAGGGGGCAGTATTATAGTAGTTATATTCTTGTACATAGGAGCAGTATTATAGTAGTTATATTCTTGTACATAGGGGCAGTATTATAGTAGTTATATTCTTGTATATAGGGGGCAGTATTATAGTAGTTATATTCTTGTACATAGGAGCAGTATTATAGTAGTTATATTCTTGTACATAGGGGCAGTATTATAGTAGTTATATTCTTGTACATAGGAGCAGTATTATAGTAGTTATATTCTTGTACATAGGGAGCAGTATTATAGCAGTTATATTCTTGTACATAGGGGGCAGTATTATAGTAGTTATATTCTTGTACATAGGAGCAGTATTATATTAGTTATATTCTTGTACACAGGGGACAGTATTATAGTAGTTATATTCTTGTACATAGGGAGCAGTATTATAGTAGTTATATTCTTGTACATAGGGGCAGTATTATAGTAGATATATTCTTGTACATAGGAGCAGTATTATAGTAGTTATATTCTTGTACATAGGGGCAGTATTATAGTAGTTATATTCTTGTACATAGGGGCAGTATTATAGTAGTTATATTCTTGTACATAGGGGCAGTATTATAGTAGTTATATTCTTGTACATAGGAGCAGTATTATAGTAGTTATATTCTTGTACATAGGGGCAGTATTATAGTAGTTATATTCTTGTACATAGGGGCAGTATTATAGTAGTTATATTCTTGTACATAGGGAGCAGTATTATAGTAGTTATATTCTTGTACATAGGGGCAGTATTATAGTAGATATATTCTTGTACATAGGAGCAGTATTATAGTAGTTATATTCTTGTACATAGGGGCAGTATTATAGTAGTTATATTCTTGTACATAGGGGCAGTATTATAGTAGTTATATTCTTGTACATAGGAGCAGTATTATAGTAGTTATATTCTTGTACATAGGGGCAGTATTATAGTAGTTATATTCTTGTACATAGGGGCAGTATTATAGTAGTTATATTCTTGTACATAGGGAGCAGTATTATAGTAGTTATATTCTTGTACATAGGGGCAGTATTATAGTAGTTATATTCTTGTACATAGGGGGCAGTATTATAGTAGTTATATTCTTGTACATAGGGAGCAGTATTATAGTAGTTATATTCTTGTACATAGGGAGCAGTATTATAGTAGTTATATTCTTGTACATAGGGAGCAGTATTATAGTAGTTATATTCTTGTACATAGGGAGCAGTATTATAGTAGTTATATTCTTGTACATAGGAGCAGTATTATAGTAGTTATATTCTTGTATATAGGGGGCAGTATTATAGTAGTTATATTCTTGTACATAGGGGGCAGTATTATAGTAGTTATATTCTTGTACATAGGGAGCAGTATTATAGTAGTTATATTCTTGTACATAGGAGCAGTATTATAGTAGTTATATTCTTGTATATAGGGGGCAGTATTATAGTAGTTATATTCTTGTACATAGGAGCAGTATTATAGTAGTTATATTCTTGTACATAGGGGCAGTATTATAGTAGTTATATTCTTGTACATAGGAGCAGTATTATAGTAGTTATATTCTTGTACATAGGGAGCAGTATTATAGCAGTTATATTCTTGTACAGAGGGGGCAGTATTATAGTAGTTATATTCTTCTACATAGGAGCAGTATTATATTAGTTATATTCTTGTACACAGGGGACAGTATTATAGTAGTTATATTCTTGTACATAGGGAGCAGTATTATAGTAGTTATATTCTTGTACATAGGGGCAGTATTATAGTAGATATATTCTTGTACATAGGAGCAGTATTATAGTAGTTATATTCTTGTACATAGGGGCAGTATTATAGTAGTTATATTCTTGTACATAGGGGCAGTATTATAGTAGTTATATTCTTGTACATAGGGGCAGTATTATAGTAGTTATATTCTTGTACATAGGGGCAGTATTATAGTAGTTATATTCTTGTACATAGGGAGCAGTATTATAGTAGTTATATTCTTGTACATAGGGGCAGTATTATAGTAGATATATTCTTGTACATAGGAGCAGTATTATAGTAGTTATATTCTTGTACATAGGGGCAGTATTATAGTAGTTATATTCTTGTACATAGGGGCAGTATTATAGTAGTTATATTCTTGTACATAGGGGCAGTATTATAGTAGTTATATTCTTGTACATAGGGAGCAGTATTATAGTAGTTATATTCTTGTACATAGGGGCAGTATTATAGTAGATATATTCTTGTACATAGGAGCAGTATTATAGTAGTTATATTCTTGTACATAGGGGCAGTATTATAGTAGTTATATTCTTGTACATAGGGGCAGTATTATAGTAGTTATATTCTTGTACATAGGAGCAGTATTATAGTAGTTATATTCTTGTACATAGGGGCAGTATTATAGTAGTTATATTCTTGTACATAGGGGCAGTATTATAGTAGTTATATTCTTGTACATAGGGAGCAGTATTATAGTAGTTATATTCTTGTACATAGGGGCAGTATTATAGTAGTTATATTCTTGTACATAGGGGGCAGTATTATAGTAGTTATATTCTTGTACATAGGGAGCAGTATTATAGTAGTTATATTCTTGTACATAGGGAGCAGTATTATAGTAGTTATATTCTTGTACATAGGAGCAGTATTATAGTAGTTATATTCTTGTACATAGGGGCAGTATTATAGTAGTTATATTCTTGTACATAGGGGGCAGTATTATAGTAGTTATATTCTTGTACATAGGGAGCAGTATTATAGTAGTTATATTCTTGTACATAGGAGCAGTATTATAGTAGTTATATTCTTGTACATAGGGAGCAGTATTATAGTAGTTATATTCTTGTACATAGGGAGCAGTATTATAGTAGTTATATTCTTGTACATAGGAGCAGTATTTTAGTAGTTATATTCTTGTACATAGGGGCAGTATTATAGTAGTTATATTCTTGTACATAGGAGCAGTATTATAGTAGTTATATTCTTGTACATAGGAGCAGTATTATAGTAGTTATATTCTTGTACATAGGGGGCAGTATTATAGTAGTTATATTCTTGTACATAGGGGCAGTATTATACTAGTTATATTCTTGTATATAGGGGGCAGTATTATAGTAGTTATATTCTTGTACATAGGGGGATGTATTATAGTAGTTATATTCTTGTATATAGGGGGCAGTATTATAGTAGTTATATTCTTGTACATAGGAGCAGTATTATAGTAGTTATATTCTTGTACATAGGGGCAGTATTATAGTAGTTATATTCTTGTACATAGGAGCAGTATTATAGTAGTTATATTCTTGAACATAGGGGGCAGTATTATAGCAGTTATATTCTTGTACATAGGGGCAGTATTATAGTAGATATATTCTTGTACATAGGAGCAGTATTATATTAGTTATATTCTTGTACACAGGGGACAGTATTATAGTAGATATATTCTTGTACATAGGAGCAGTATTATATTAGTTATATTCTTGTACACAGGGGACAGTATTATAGTAGTTATGTTCTTGTACATAGGAGCAGTATTATATTAGTTATATTCTTGTACATAGGAGCAGTATTATAGTAGTTATATTCTTGTACATAGGGGGCAGTATTATAGTAATTCTATTCTTGTACATAGGAGCAGTATTATAGTAGTTATATTCTTGTACATAGGGAGCAGTATTATAGTAGTTATATTCTTGTACATAGGGAGCAGTATTATAGTAGTTATATTCTTGTACATAGGAGCAGTATTATAGTAGTTATATTCTTGTACATAGGGGCAGTATTATAGTAGTTATATTCTTGTACATAGGGGGCAGTATTATAGTAGTTATATTCTTGTACATAGGGGCAGTATTATAGTAGTTATATTTTTGTACATAGGGGGCAGTATTTTAGTAGTTATATTCTTGTACATAGGGGCAGTATTATAGTAGTTATATTCTAGTACATAGGGGGCAGTATTATAGTAGTTATATTCTTGTATATAGGAGCAGTATTATAGTAGTTATATTCTTGTACATAGGGGCAGTATTATACTAGTTATATTCTTGTATATAGGGGGCAGTATTATAGTAGTTATATTCTTGTACATAGGAGCAGTATTATAGTAGTTATATTCTTGTATATAGGAGCAGTATTATAGTAGTTATATTCTTGTACATAGGGGCAGTATTATACTAGTTATATTCTTGTATATAGGGGGCAGTATTATACTAGTTATATTCTTGTACATAGGGGGAAGTATTATAGTAGTTATATTCTTGCATATAGGGGGCAGTATTATAGTAGTTATATTCTTGTACATAGGGAGCAGTATTATAGTAGTTATATTCTAGTATACGGGGGCAATATTATAGTAGTTATATTCTTGTACATAGGAGCAGTATTATAGTAGTTATATTCTTGTACATAGGGGGCAGTATTATAGTAGTTATATTCTTGTACATAGGGGCAGTATTATAGTAGTTATATTCTTGTACATAGGAGCAGTATTATAGTAGTTATATTCTTGTACATAGGAGCAGTATTATAGTAGTTATATTCTTGTACATAGGAGCAGTATCATAGTAGTTATATTCTTGTACATAGGAGCAGTATTATAGTAGTCATATTCTTGTACATAGGAGCAGTATTATAGTAGTTATATTCTTGTACGTAGGGGGCAGTATTATAGTAGATATATTCTAGTATATGGGGGAAGTATTATAGTAGTTATATTCTTGTACATAGGGGCAGTATTATAGTAGATATATTCTAGTATATGGGGGCAGTATTATAGTTTTTATATTCTTGTACATAGGGGCAGTATTATAGTAGTTATATTCTTGTACATAGGAGCAGTATTATAGTAGTTATATTCTTGTACATAGGGGCAGTATTATAGTAGTTATATTCTTGTACATAGGGGGCAGTATTATAGTAGTTATATTCTTGTACATAGGGGCAGTATTATAGTAGATATATTCTAGTATATGGGGGCAGTATTATAGTAGTTATATTCTTGTACATAGAGGCAGTATTATAGTAGTTATATTCTTGTACATAGGGGGCAGTATTATAGTAGTTATATTCTTGTACATAGGGGGCAGTATTATAGTAGTTATATTCTTGTACATAGGGGGCAGTATTATAGTAGTTATATTCTTGTACATAGGGGCAGTATTATAGTAGTTATATTCTTGTACATAGGGGGCAGTATTATAGTAGTTATATTCTTGTACATAGGGGTACTATTATAGTAGTTATATTCTTGTACATAGGGGGCAGTATTATAGTAGTTATATTCTTGTACATAGGGGGCAGTATTATAGTAGTTATATTCTTGTACATAGGGGGCATTATTATAGTAGTTATATCCTTGTACATAGGGGGCAGTATTATAGTAGTTATTTTCTTGTACATAGGGGTACTATTATAGTAGTTATATTCTTGTACATAGGGGGCAGTATTATAGTAGTTATATTCTTGTACATAGGGGGCAGTATTATAGTAGTTATATTCTTGTACATAGGGGACAGTATTATAGTAGTTATATTCTTGTACATAGGGGGCAGTATTATAGTAGTTATATTCTTGTACATAGGGGGCAGTATTATAGTAGCTATATTCTTGTACATAGGAGCAGTATTATAGTAGTTATATTCTTGTACATATGGGGCATTATTATATTAGTTATATTCTTGTACATAGAGGGCAGTATTATAGTAGTTATATTCTTGTACATAGGAGTAGTATTATAGTAGTTATATTCTTGTACATAGGGGGCAGTATTATAGTAGTTATATTCTTGTACATAGGGGGCAGTATTATAGTAGTTATATTCTTGTACATAGGGGTAGTATTATAGTAGTTATATTCTTGTACATAGGGGGCAGTATTATAGTAGTTATATTCTTGTACATAGGGGGCAGTATTATAGTAGTTATATTCTTGTACATAGGAGCAGTATTATAGTAGTTATATTCTTGTACATAGGAGCAGTATTATAGTAGTTATATTCTTGTACATAGGAGGCAGTATTATAGTAGTTATATTCTTGTACATAGGAGCAGTATTATAGTAGTTATATTCTTGTACATAGGGGCAGTATTATAGTAGTTATATTCTTGTGTATAGGGGGCAGTATTATAGTAGTTATATTCTTGTACATAGGGGGCAGTATTATAGTAGTTATATTCTTGTACATAGGGGTAGTATTATAGTAGTTATATTCTTGTACATAGGAGGCAGTATTATAGTAGTTATATTCTTGCACATAGGGGGCAGTATTATAGTAGTTATATTCTTGTACATAGGAGCAGTATTATAGTAGTTATATTCTTGTACATAGGAACAGTATTATAGTAGTTATATTCTTGTGCATAGGAGCAGTATTATAGTAGTTATATTCCTGTACATAGGGGCAGTATTATAGTAGTTATATTCTTGTACATAGGGGCAGTATTATAGTAGTTATATTCTTGTATATAGGGGACAGTATTATAGTAGTTATATTCTTGTACATAGGGGGCAGTATTATAGTAGTTATATTCTTGTACATAGGAGCAGTATTATAGTAGTTATATTCTTGTACATAGGAGCAGTATTATAGTAGTTATATTCTTGTACATAGGAGCAGTATTATAGTAGTTATATTCTTGTGCATAGGAGCAGTATTATAATAGTTATATTCCTGTACATAGGGGCAGTATTATAGTAGATATATTCTTGTACATAGGGGGCAGTATTATAGTAGTTCTATTCTTGTACATAGGGGGCAGTATTATAGTAGTTATATTCTTGTATATAGGGGGTAGTATTATAGTAGTTATATTCTTGTACATAGGGGCAGTATTATATCAGTTATATACTTGTACATAGGGGGCAGTATTATAGTAGTTATATTCTTGTATATAGGGGGCAGTATTATAGTAGTTATATTCTTGTACATAGGGGCAGTATTATATCAGTTATATACTTGTACATAGGGGGCAGAATTATAATAGTTATATTCTTGTACATAGGAGGCAGTATTATAGTAGTTATATTCTTGTACATAGGGGCAGTATTATAGTAGTTATATTCTTGTACATAGGGGCAGTATTATAGCAGTTATATACTTGTACATAGGGGGCAGTATTATAATAGTTATATTCTTGTACATAGGGGGCAGTATTATAGTAGTTATATTCTTGTACATAGGGGGCAGTATTATAGTAGTTATATTCTTATACATAGGAGCAGTATTATAGTAGTTATATTCTTGTACATAGGGGGCAGTATTATAGTAGTTATATTCTTGTACATAGGAGCAGTATTATAGTAGTTATATTCTTGTACATAGGGGCAGTATTATAGCAGTTATATACTTGTACATAGGGGGCAGTATTATAATAGTTATATTCTTGTACATAGGGGGCAGTATTATAGTAGTTATATTCTTGTACATAGGGGGCAGTATTATAGTAGTTATATTCTTGTACATAGGGGGCAGTATTATAGTAGTTATATTCTTATACATAGGAGCAGTATTATAGTAGTTATATTCTTGTACATAGGGGGCAGTATTATAGTAGTTATATTCTTGTACATAGGAGCAGTATTATAGTAGTTATATTCTTGTACATAGGGGGCAGTATTATAGTAGTTATAATCTTGTACATAGGAGCAGTATTATAGTAGTTATATTCTTGTACATAGGGGCAGTATTATAGTAGTTATATTCTTGTACATAGGAGCAGTATTATAGTAGTTATATTCTTGTATATAGGGGCAGTATTATAGTAGTTATATTCTTGTACATAGGAGCAGTATTATGGTAGTTATATTCTTGTACATAGGGGCAGTATTATAGTAGTTATATTCTTGTACATAGGGGGCAGTATTATAGTAGTTATATTCTTATATATAGGAGCAGTATTATAGTAGTTATATTTTTGTACATAGGGGGCAGTATTATAGTAGTTATATTCTTGTACATAGGGGGCAGTATTATTGTAGTTATATTCTTGTACATAGGGGGCAGTATTATAGTAGTTATACTCTTGTACATAGGGGCAGTATTATCGTAGTTATATTCTTGTACATAGGGGGCAGTATTATAGTAGTTATATTCTTGTACATAGGGGCAGTATTATAGTAGTTATATTCTTGTACATAGGGGGCAGTATTATAGCAGTTATATTCTTGTACATAGGAGCAGTATTATAGTAGTTATATTCTTGTACATAGGGGGCAGTATTATAGCAGTTATACTCTTGTACATAGGGGCAGTATTATAGTAGTTATATTCTTGTACATAGGGGGCAGTATTATAGTAGTTATATTCTTGTACATAGGAGCAGTATTATAGTAGTTATACTCTTGTACATAGGGGGCAGTATTATAGTAGTTATATTCTTGTACATAGGGGGCAGTATTATAGTAGTTATATTCTTGTACATAGGGGGCGGTATTATAGTAGTTTTATTATTGTACATAGGAGCAGTATTATAGTAGTTATACTCTTGTACAAAGGGGCAGTATTATAGTAGTTATATTCTTGTACATAGGGGGCAGTATTATGGTAGTTATATTCTTGTACATAGGAGGCAGTATTATAGTAGTTATATTCTTGTACATAAGGTGAGTATTATAATAGTTATATTCTTGTACATAGGAGCAGTATTATAGTAGTTATAGTCTTGTACATAGGGGGCGGTATTATAGTAGTTATATTCTTGTACATAGGAGCAGTATTATAGTAGTTATATTCTTGTACATAGGGGGCAGTATTATAGTAGTTATATTCTTGTACATAGGGGGCGGTATTATAGTAGTTATATTCTTGTACACAGGAGCAGAATTATAGTAGTTATACTCTTGTACAAAGGGGCAGTATTATAGTAGTTATATTCTTGTACATAGGGGGCAGTGTTATAGTAGTTATATTCTTGTACATAGGGGACAGTATTATAGTAGTTATATTCTTGTACATAGGGGCAGTATTATAGTAGTTATATTCTTGTACATAGGGAGCAGTATTATAGTAGTTATATTCTTGTACATAGGGGGCAGTATTATAGTAGTTATATTCTTGTACATAGGGGCAGTATTATAGTAGTTATATTCTTGTACATAGGGGGCAGTATTATAGTAGTTATATTCTTGTACATAGGGAGCAGTATTATAGTAGTTATATTCTTGTATATAGGAGCAGTATTATAGTAGTTATATTCTTGTACATAGGAGCAGTATTATGGTAGTTATATTCTTGTACATAGGGGCAGTATTATAGTAGTTATATTCTTGTATATAGGAGCAGTATTATAGTAGTTATATTCTTGTATATAGGGGGCAGTATTATAGTAGTTATATTCTTGTACATGGGGGCAGTATTATAGTAGTTATATTCTTGTACATAGGAGCAGTATTATAGTAGTTATATTCTTGTACATAGGGGGCGGTATTATAGTAGTTATATTCTTGTACATAGGGGCAGTATTATAGTAGCTATATTCTTGTACATAGGAGCAGTATTATAGTAGTTATATTCTTGTTCATAGGAGCAGTATTATAGTAGTTATATTCTTGTACATAGGGGGCAGTATTATAGTAGTTATATTATTGTACATAGGGGGCAGTATTATAGTAGTTATATTCTTGTACATAGGTGGCAGTATTATAGTAGTTATATTCTTGTACATAGGGGGCAGTATTATAGTAGTTATATTCTTGTACATAGGGGCAGTATTATAGTAGTTATATTCTTGCAGATAGGAGCAGTATTATAGCAGTTATATTCTTGTACATAGGGAGCGGTATTATAGTAGTTATATTCTTGTACATATGAGGCAGTATTATAGTAGTTATATTCTTGTACATAGGGGGCAGTATTATAGTAGTTATATTCCTGTACATAGGGGCAGTATTATAGTAGTTATATTCTTGTACATAGGGGGCAGTATTATAGTAGTTATATTCTTGTACATAGGAGCAGTATTATAGTAGTTATATTCTTGTGTATAGGGGCAGTATTATAGTAGTTATATTCTTGTACATAGGGGCAGTATTATAGTAGTTATATTCTTGTACATAGGGGCAGTATTATAGTAGTTATATTCTTGTGTATAGGGGCAGTATTATAGTAGTTATATTCTTGTACATAGGGGTAGTATTATAGTAGTTATATTCTTGTACATAGGGGGCAGTATTATAGTAGTTATATTCTTGTACATGGGGGTAGTATTATAGTAGTTATATTCTTGTACATAGGGAGCAGTATTATAGTAGTTATATTCTTGTACATAGGGGTAGTATTATAGTAGTTATATTCTTGTACATAGGGGGCAGTATTATAGTAGTTATATTCTTGTACATAGGGAGCAGTATTATAGTAGTTATATTCTTGTACATAGGAGCAGTATTATAGTAGTTATATTCTTGTACATAGGGGCAGTATTATAGTAGTTATATTCTTGTACAAAGGGGTAGTATTATAGTAGTTATATTCTTGTACATAGGGGGCAGTATTATAGTAGTTATATTCTTGTACATAGGGAGCAGTATTATAGTAGTTATATTCTTGTACATAGGAGCAGTATTATAGTAGTTATATTCTTGTACATAGGAGCAGGATTATAGTAGTTATATTCTAGTACATAGGAGGCAGTATTATAGTAGTTATATTCTTGTACATAGGAGCAGTATTATAGTAGTTATATTCTTGTGTATAGGGGGCAGTATTATAGTAGTTATATTCTTGTGTATAGGGGGCAGTATTATAGTAGTTATATTCTTGTACATAGGGGCAGTATTATAGTAGTTACATTCTTGTACATAGGGGTAGTATTATAGTAGTTATATTCTTGTACATAGGAGGCAGTATTATAGTAGTTATATTCTTGTACATAGGGGGCAGTATTATAGTAGTTATATTCTTGTACATAGGGAGCAGTATTATAGTAGTTATATTCTTGTACATAGGAGGCAGTATTATAGTAGTTATATTCTTGTACATAGGGGCAGTATTATAGTAGTTATATTCTTGTACATAGGGGTAGTATTATAGTAGTTATATTCTTATACATAGGGGGCAGTATTATAGTAGTTATATTCTTGTACATAGGGAGCAGTATTATAGTAGTTATATTCTTGTACATAGGGAGCAGTATTATAGTAGTTATATTCTTGTACATAGGGGGCAGTATTATAGTAGTTATATTCTTCTACATAGGGAGCAGTATTATAGTAGTTATATTCTTGTAAATAGGAGCCGTATTATAGTAGTTATATTCTTGTACATAGGAGCAGTATTATAGTAGTTATATTCTTGTACATAGGAGGCAGTATTATAGTAGTTATATTCTTGTACATAGGGGCAGTATTATAGTAGTTATATTCTTGTACATAGGAGCAGTATTATAGTAGTTATATTCTTATATATAGCAGCAGTATTATAGTAGTTATATTCTTGTACATAGGAGCAGTATTATAGTAGTTATATTCTTGTACATAGGAGCAGTATTATAGTAGTTATATTCTTGTACATAGGGGGCAGTATTATAGTAGTTATATTCTTGTACATAGGGGTAGTATTATAGTAGTTATATTCTTGTACATAGGGGGCAGTATTATAGTAGTTATATTCTTGTACATAGGGAGCAGTATTATAGTAGTTATATTCTTGTACATAGGAGCAGTATTATAGTAGTTATATTCTTGTACATAGGAGCAGTATTATAATAGTTATATTCTTGTACATAGGAGGCAGTATTATAGTAGTTATATTCTTGTACATAGGAGCAGTATTATAGTAGTTATATTCTTGTGTATAGGGGGCAGTATTATAGTAGTTATATTCTTGTGTATAGGGGGCAGTATTATAGTAGTTATATTCTTGTACATAGGGGCAGTATTATAGTAGTTATATTCTTGTACATAGGGGGCAGTATTATAGTAGTTATATTCTTGTACATAGGGGCAGTATTATAGTAGTTATATTCTTGTACATAGGGGCAGTATTATAGTAGTTATATTCTTGTACATAGGAGGCAGTATTATAGTAGTTATATTCTTGTACATAGGAGGCAGTATTATAGTAGTTATATTCTTGTTTATAGGGGGCAGTATTATAGTAGTTATATTCTTGTACATAGGGAGCAGTATTATAGTAGTTATATTCTTGTATATAGGGGCAGTATTATAGTAGTTATATTCTTGTACATAGGAGGCAGTATTATAGTAGTTATATTCTTGTACATAGGAGGCAGTATTATAGTAGTTATATTCTTGTGTATAGGGGCAGTATTATAGTAGTTATATTCTTGTTTATAGGGGGCAGTATTATAGTAGTTATATTCTTGTACATAGGGAGCAGTATTATAGTAGTTATATTCTTGTATATAGGGGCAGTATTATAGTAGTTATATTCTTGTACATAGGAGGCAGTATTATAGTAGTTATATTCTTGTACATAGGGGCAGTATTATAGTAGTTATATTCTTGTATATAGGGGCAGTATTATAGTAGTTATATTCTTGTACATAGGAGGCAGTATTATAGTAGTTATATTCTTGTACATAGGGGCAGTATTATAGTAGTTATATTCTTGTATATAGGGGCAGTATTATAGTAGTTATATTCTTGTACATAGGAGGCAGTATTATAGTAGTTATATTCTTGTACATAGGGGCAGTATTATAGTAGTTATATTCTTGTACATAGGGGTAGTATTATAGTAGTTATATTCTTGTACATAGGAGGCAGTATTATAGTAGTTATATTCTTGTACATAGGAGGCAGTATTATAGTAGTTATATTCTTGTGTATAGTGGCAGTATTATAGTAGTTATATTCTTGTTTATAGGGGGCAGTATTATAGTAGTTATATTCTTGTACATAGGGGCAGTATTATAGTAGTTATATTCTTGTACATAGGGGTAGTATTATAGTAGTTATATTCTTGTACATAGGAGGCAGTATTATAGTAGTTATATTCTTGTACATAGGGGGCAGTATTATAGTAGTTATATTCTTGTACATAGGGGTAGTATTATAGAAGTTATATTCTTGTGCATAGGAGCAGTATTATAGTAGTTATATTCCTGTACATAGGGGCAGTATTATAGTAGTTATATTTTTGTACATAGGGGGCAGTATTATAGTAGTTATATTCTTGTGTATAGGGGGCAGTATTATAGTAGTTATATTCTTGTACATAGGGGCAGTATTATAGTAGTTATATTCTTGTATATAGGGGGCAGTATTATAGTAGTTATATTCTTGTACATAGGGGCAGTGTTATAGCAGTTATATACTTGTACATAGGGGGCAGTATTATAATAGTTATATTCTTGTACATAGGAGGCAGTATTATAGTAGTTATATTCTTGTACACAGGAGCAGTATTATAGTAGTTATATTCTTGCATATAGGGGCAGTATTATAGTAGTTATATTCTTGTACATAGGAGCAGTATTATGGTAGTTATATTCTTGTACATAGGAGGCAGTATTATAGTAGTTATATTCTTGTACATAGGAACAGTATTATGGTAGTTATATTCTTGTACATAGGGAGCAGTATTATAGTAGTTATATTCTTGTACATAGGAGCAGTATTATAGTAGTTATATTCTTGTACATAGGGGCAGTATTATGGTAGTTATATTCTTGTACATAGGGGCAGTATTATAGTAGTTATATTCTTGTACATAGGGGGCAGTATTATAGTAGTTATATTCTTATATATAGGAGCAGTATTATAGTAGTTATATTCTTGTACATAGGGGGCAGTATTATAGTAGATATATTCTTGTACATAGGGGGCAGTATTATAGCAGTTATATTCTTGTACATAGGAGCAGTATTATAGTAGTTATACTCTTGTACATAGGGGCAGTATTATAGTAGTTATATTCTTGTACATAGGGGGCAGTATTATAGCAGTTATATTCTTGTACATAGGAGCAGTATTATAGTAGTTATATTCTTGTACATAGGGGGCAGTATTATAGTAGTTATATTCTTGTACATAGGGGGCAGTATTATAGCAGTTCTATTCTTGTACATAGGAGCAGTATTATAGTAGTTATATTCTTGTACATAGGGGGCAGTATTATAGCAGTTATATTCTTGTACATAGGAGCAGTATTATAGTAGTTATATTCTTGTACATAGGAGCAGTATTATAGTAGTTATATTCTTATACATAGGAGCAGTATTATAGTAGTTATATTCTTGTACATAGGAGCAGTATTATAGTAGTTATATTCTTTTACATAGGAGCAGTATTATAGTAGTTATATTCTTGTACATAGGGGGCATTATTATAGTAATTATATTCTTGTACATAGGGGGCAGTATTATAGTAGTTATATTCTTGTACATAGGGGGCAGTATTATTGTAGTTATATTCTTGTACATAGGGGGCAGTATTATAGTAGTTATATTCTTGTACATAGGGGGCAGTATTATAGTAGTTATACTCTTGTACATAGGGGCAGTATTATAGTAGTTATATTCTTGTACATAGGGGGCAGTATTATAGTAGTTATATTCTTGTACATAGGGGGCAGTATTATAGCAGTTATATTCTTGTACATAGGAGCAGTATTATAGTAGTTATATTCTTGTACATAGGAGCAGTATTATAGTAGTTATACTCTTGTACATAGGGGCAGTATTATAGTAGTTATATTCTTGTACATAGGGGGCAGTATTATAGTAGTTATATTCTTGTTCATAGGGGGCAGTATTATAGCAGTTATATTCTTGTACATAGGAGCAGTATTATAGTAGTTATATTCTTGTACATAGGGGGCAGTATTATACTAGTTATACTCTTGTACATAGGGGCAGTATTATAGCAGTTATATTCTTGTACATAGGGGGCAGCATTATAGCAGATATATTCTGGTACATAGGAGAAGTATTATAGTAGTTATATTCTTGTACATAGGGAGAAGTATTATAGTAGTTATATATTTGTACATAGGAGGCAGTATTATAGTAGTTATATTCTTGTATATAGAGGGCAGTATTATAGTAGTTATACTCTTGTACATAGGGGCAGTATTATAGCAGTTATATTCTTGTACATAGGAGCAGTATTATAGTAGTTATACTCTTGTACATGGGGCAGTATTATAGTAGTTATATTTTTGTACATAAGGGGCAGTATTATAGTAGTTATATTCTTGTACATAAGGGTAGTATTATAGAAGTTATATTCTTGTACATAGGAGCAGTATTATAGTAGCTATATTCTTGTACATAGGAGCAGTATTGTGGTAGTTATATTCTTGTACATAGGGGCAGTATTATAGTAGTTATATTCTTGTACATAGGGGGCAGTATTATAGTAGTTATATTCTTATATATAGGAGCAGTATTATAGTAGTTATACTCTTGTACATAGGGGGCAGTATTATAGTAGTTATATTCTTGTACATAGGGGGCAGTATTATTGTAGTTATATTCTTGTACATAGGAGCAGTATTATAGCAGTTATATTCTTGTACATAGGAGCAGTATTATAGCAGTTATATTCTTGTACATAGGAGCAGTACTGTGGTAGTTATATTCTTGTACATAGGGGCAGTATTATAGTAGTTATATTCTTGTACATAGGGGGCAGTATTATAGTAGTTATATTCTTATATATAGGTGCAGTATTATAGTAGTTATATTCTGGTACATAGGAGCAGTATTATAGTAGTTATATTCTTGTACATAGGGGGCAGTATTATAGTAGTTATATTCTTGTACATAGGGGGCAGTATTATAGCAGTTATATTCTTGTACATAGGAGCAGTATTATAGTAGTTATATTCTTGTACATAGGGGGCAGTATTATAGCAGTTATATTCTTGTACATAGGAGCAGTATTATAGTAGTTATATTCTTGTACATAGGAGCAGTATTATAGCAGTTATATTCTTGTACATAGGGGCAGTATTATAGTAGTTATATTCTTGTACATAGGGGGCAGTATTATAGTAGTTATATTCTTGTACATGGGGGGCAGTATTATAGTAGTTATATTCTTGTACATAGGAGCAGTATTATAGTAGTTATATTCTTGTACATAGGGGGCAGTATTATAGTAGTTATATTCTTGTACATAGGAGCAGTATTATAGTAGTTATATTCTTGTACATAGGAGCAGTATTATAGTAGTTATATTCTTGTACATAGGGGCAGTATTATAGTAGTTATACTCTTGTACATAGGAGCAGTATTATAGCAGTTATATTCTTGTACATAGGGGCAGTATTATAGTAGTTATATTCTTGTACATAGGGGGCAGTATTATTGTAGTTATATTCTTGTACATAGGGGCAGTATTATAGTAGTTATATTCTTGTACATAGGAGCAGTATTATAGTAGTTATACTCTTGTACATAGGGAGCAGTATTATAGTAGTTATATTCTTGTACATAGGGGGCAGTATTATAGTAGCTATATTCTTGTACATAGGAGCAGTATTATAGTAGTTATATTCTTGTACATAGGAGCAGTATTATAGTAGTTATATTCTTGTACATAGGGGGCAGTATTATAGTAGTTATATTCTTATATATAGGAGCAGTATTATAGTAGTTATACTCTTGTACATAGGGGGCAGTATTATAGTAGTTATATTCTTGTACATAGGGGGCAGTATTATAGTAGCTATATTCTTGTACATAGGAGCAGTATTATAGTAGCTATATTCTTGTACATAGGAGCAGTATTGTGGTAGTTATATTCTTGTATATAGAGGGCAGTATTATAGTAGTTATATTCTTGTACATAGGGGCAGTATTATAGCAGTTATATTCTTGTACATAGGAGCAGTATTATAGTAGTTATACTCTTGTACATAGGGGCAGTATTATAGTAGTTATATTCTTGTATATAGAGGGCAGTATTATAGTAGTTATATTCTTGTACATAGGGGCAGTATTATAGCAGTTATATTCTTGTACATAGGAGAAGTATTATAGTAGTTATATTCTTGTATATAGGGGGCAGTATTATAGTAGTTATATTCTTGTACATGGGGGGCAGTATTATAGTAGTTATATTCTTGTATATAGGAGCAGTATTATAGCAGTTATATTCTTGTACATAGGAGCAGTATTATAGTAGTTATACTCTTGTACATAGGGGCAGTATTATAGTAGTTATATTCTTGTACATAGGGGACAGTATTATAGTAGTTATATTCTTGTACATAGGGGGCAGTATTATAGTAGTTATATTCTTGTACATAGGGGGCAGTATTATAGCAGTTATATTCTTGTACATAGGAGCAGTATTATAGTAGTTATATTCTTGTACATAGGGGGCAGTATTATAGTAGTTATACTCTTGTACATAGGGGCAGTATTATAGCAGTTATATTCTTGTACATAGGGGGCAGTATTATACCAGATATATTCTGGTACATAGGAGAAGTATTATAGTAGTTATATTCTTGTACATAGGGAGAAGTATTATAGTAGTTATATTCTTGTACATAGGAGGCAGTATTATAGTAGTTATACTCTTGTACATAGGAGCAGTATTATAGTAGTTATATTCTTGTATATAGAGGGCAGTATTATAGTAGTTATATTCTTGTATATAGAGGGCAGTATTATAGTAGTTATATTCTTGTACATAGGGGCAGTATTATAGCAGTTATATTCTTGTACATAGGAGCAGTATTATAGTAGTTATACTCTTGTACATAGGGGCAGTATTATAGTAGTTATATTCTTGTATATAGAGGGCAGTATTATAGTAGTTATATTCTTGTACATAGGGGCAGTATTATAGCAGTTATATTCTTGTACATAGGAGAAGTATTATAGTAGTTATATTCTTGTATATAGGGGGCAGTATTATAGTAGTTATATTCTTGTACATGGGGGGCAGTATTATAGTAGTTATATTCTTGTACATAGGGGGCAGTATTATAGTAGTTATATTCTTGTATATAGAGGGCAGTATTATAGTAGTTATATTCTTGTACATAGGGGCAGTATTATAGCAGTTATATTCTTGTACATAGGAGCAGTATTATAGTAGTTATACTCTTGTACATAGGGGCAGTATTATAGTAGTTATATTCTTGTATATAGAGGGCAGTATTATAGTAGTTATATTCTTGTACATAGGGGCAGTATTATAGCAGTTATATTCTTGTACATAGGAGCAGTATTATAGTAGTTATACTCTTGTACATAGGGGCAGTATTATAGTAGTTATATTCTTGTATATAGAGGGCAGTATTATAGTAGTTATATTCTTGTACATAGGGGCAGTATTATAGCAGTTATATTCTTGTACATAGGAGAAGTATTATAGTAGTTATATTCTTGTATATAGGGGGCAGTATTATAGTAGTTATATTCTTGTACATGGGGGGCAGTATTATAGTAGTTATACTCTTGTACATAGGGGCAGTATTATAGTAGTTATATTCTTGTATATAGAGGGCAGTATTATAGTAGTTATATTCTTGCACATAGGGGCAGTATTATAGTAGTTATATTCTTGTATATAGGAGCAGTATTATAGTAGTTATATTCTTGTATATAGGGGGCAGTATTATAGTAGTTATATTCTTGTACATAGGGGGCAGTATTATAGTAGTTATATTCTTGTATATAGAGGGCAGTATTATAGTAGTTATATTCTTGTACATAGGGGCAGTATTATAGCAGTTATATTCTTGTACATAGGAGCAGTATTATAGTAGTTATATTCTTGTACATAGGGGCAGTATTATAGTAGTTATATTCTTGTACATGGGGGGCAGTATTATAGTAGTTATATTCTTGTACATGGGAGCAGTATTATAGTAGTTATATTCTTGTACATAGGGGGCAGTATTATAGTAGTTATATTCTTGTACATAGGAGCAGTATTATAGTAGTTATATTCTTGTACATAGGGGCAGTATTATAGTAGTTATATTCTTGTACATAGGAGGAGTATTATAGTAGTTATACTCTTGTACATAGGAGCAGTATTATAGCAGTTATATTCTTGTACATAGGAGCAGTATTATAGTAGTTATATTCTTGTACATAGGGGCAGTATTATAGTAGTTATATTCTTGTACATAGGGGGCAGTATTATAGTAGTTATATTCTTGTACATAGGGGCAGTATTATAGTAGTTATATTCTTGTACATAGGGGGCAGTATTATAGTAGTTATATTCTTGTACATGGGGGGCAGTATTATAGTAGTTATATTCTTGTACATAGGAGCAGTATTATAGTAGTTATATTCTTGTACATAGGAGTAGTATTATAGTAGTTATATTCTTGTACATGGGGGCAGTATTATAGTAGTTATATTCTTGTACATAGGAGCAGTATTATAGTAGTTATATTCTTGTACATAGGGGGCAGTATTATAGTAGTTATATTCTTGTACATAGGAGCAGTATTATAGTAGTTATATTCTTGTACATAGGAGCAGTATTATAGTAGTTATACTCTTGTACATAGGAGCAGTATTATAGCAGTTATATTCTTGTACATAGGGGCAGTATTATAGTAGTTATATTCTTATACATAGGAGGCAGTATTATAGTAGTTATATTCTTGTACATAGGGGGCAGTATTATAGTAGTTATATTCTTGTACATAGGAGCAGTATTATAGTAGTTATACTCTTGTACATAGGAGCAGTATTATAGCAGTTATATTCTTGTACATAGGGGCAGTATTATAGCAGTTATATTCTTGTACATAGGGGGCAGTATTATAGTAGTTATATTTTTGTACATAGGGGGCAGTATTATAGTAGTTATATTCTTGTACATAGGGGGCAGTATTATAGTAGTTATATTCTTGTACATAGGGGGCAGTATTATAGTAGCTATATTCTTGTACATAGGAGCAGTATTATAGTAGTTATATTCTTGTACATAGGGGGCAGTATTAAAGTAGTTATATTCTTGTACATAGGAGCAGTATTATAGTAGTTATATTCTTGTACATAGGAGCAGTATTATAGTAGTTATATTCTTGTACATAGGGGCAGTATTATAGTAGTTATATTCTTGTACATAGGGGGCAGTATTAAAGTAGTTATATTCTTGTACATAGGGGGCGGTATTATAGTAGTTATATTCTTGTACATAGGAGCAGTATTATAGTAGTTATATTCTTGTACATAGGGGGCGGTATTATAGTAGTTATATTCTTGTACATAGGAGCAGTATTATAGTAGTTATATTCTTGTACATAGGGGGCAGTGTTATAGTAGTTATATTCTTGTACATAGGGAGCAGTATTATAGTAGTTATATTCTTGTACATAGGGGGCAGTATTATAGTAGTTATATTCTTGTACATAGGGGGCAGTATTATAGTAGTTATATTCTTGTACATAGGAGCAGTATTGTAGTAGTTATATTCTTGTACATAGGGGCAGTATTATAGTAGTTATATTCTTGTACACAGGGGGCAGTATTATAGTAGTTATATTCTTGTACATAGGGAGCAGTATTATAGTAGTTATATTCTTGTACATAGGGGCAGTATTATAGTAGCTATATTCTTGTACATAGGAGCAGTATTATAGTAGTTATATTCTTGTTCATAGGAGCAGTATTATAGTAGTTATATTCTTGTACATAGGGGGCAGTATTATAGTAGTTATATTCTTGTACATAGGGGGCAGTATTATAGTAGTTATATTCTTGTAGATAGGAGCAGTATTATAGTAGTTATATTCTTGTATATAGGGGGCAGTATTATAGTAGTTATATTCTTGTACATAGGAGCAGTATTATAGTAGTTATATTCTTGTATATAGGGGCAGTATTATAGTAGTTATATTCTTGTACATAGGAGCAGTATTATAGTAGTTATATTCTTGTATATAGGGGCAGTATTATAGTAGTTATATTCTTGTACATAGGAGCAGTATTATAGTAGTTATATTCTTGTACATAGGGGCAGTATTATAGTAGTTATATTCTTGTACATAGGAGGAGTATTATAGTAGTTATACTCTTGTACATAGGAGCAGTATTATAGCAGTTATATTCTTGTACATAGGAGCAGTATTATAGTAGTTATATTCTTGTACATAGGGGCAGTATTATAGTAGTTATATTCTTGTACATAGGGGGCAGTATTATAGTAGTTATATTCTTGTACATAGGGGCAGTATTATAGTAGTTATATTCTTGTACATAGGGGGCAGTATTATAGTAGTTATATTCTTGTACATGGGGGGCAGTATTATAGTAGTTATATTCTTGTACATAGGAGCAGTATTATAGTAGTTATATTCTTGTACATAGGAGTAGTATTATAGTAGTTATATTCTTGTACATGGGGGCAGTATTATAGTAGTTATATTCTTGTACATAGGAGCAGTATTATAGTAGTTATATTCTTGTACATAGGGGGCAGTATTATAGTAGTTATATTCTTGTACATAGGAGCAGTATTATAGTAGTTATATTCTTGTACATAGGAGCAGTATTATAGTAGTTATACTCTTGTACATAGGAGCAGTATTATAGCAGTTATATTCTTGTACATAGGGGCAGTATTATAGTAGTTATATTCTTATACATAGGAGGCAGTATTATAGTAGTTATATTCTTGTACATAGGGGGCAGTATTATAGTAGTTATATTCTTGTACATAGGAGCAGTATTATAGTAGTTATACTCTTGTACATAGGAGCAGTATTATAGCAGTTATATTCTTGTACATAGGGGCAGTATTATAGCAGTTATATTCTTGTACATAGGGGGCAGTATTATAGTAGTTATATTTTTGTACATAGGGGGCAGTATTATAGTAGTTATATTCTTGTACATAGGGGGCAGTATTATAGTAGTTATATTCTTGTACATAGGGGGCAGTATTATAGTAGCTATATTCTTGTACATAGGAGCAGTATTATAGTAGTTATATTCTTGTACATAGGGGGCAGTATTAAAGTAGTTATATTCTTGTACATAGGAGCAGTATTATAGTAGTTATATTCTTGTACATAGGAGCAGTATTATAGTAGTTATATTCTTGTACATAGGGGCAGTATTATAGTAGTTATATTCTTGTACATAGGGGGCAGTATTAAAGTAGTTATATTCTTGTACATAGGGGGCGGTATTATAGTAGTTATATTCTTGTACATAGGAGCAGTATTATAGTAGTTATATTCTTGTACATAGGGGGCGGTATTATAGTAGTTATATTCTTGTACATAGGAGCAGTATTATAGTAGTTATATTCTTGTACATAGGGGGCAGTGTTATAGTAGTTATATTCTTGTACATAGGGAGCAGTATTATAGTAGTTATATTCTTGTACATAGGGGGCAGTATTATAGTAGTTATATTCTTGTACATAGGGGGCAGTATTATAGTAGTTATATTCTTGTACATAGGAGCAGTATTGTAGTAGTTATATTCTTGTACATAGGGGCAGTATTATAGTAGTTATATTCTTGTACACAGGGGGCAGTATTATAGTAGTTATATTCTTGTACATAGGGAGCAGTATTATAGTAGTTATATTCTTGTACATAGGGGCAGTATTATAGTAGCTATATTCTTGTACATAGGAGCAGTATTATAGTAGTTATATTCTTGTTCATAGGAGCAGTATTATAGTAGTTATATTCTTGTACATAGGGGGCAGTATTATAGTAGTTATATTCTTGTACATAGGGGGCAGTATTATAGTAGTTATATTCTTGTAGATAGGAGCAGTATTATAGTAGTTATATTCTTGTATATAGGGGGCAGTATTATAGTAGTTATATTCTTGTACATAGGAGCAGTATTATAGTAGTTATATTCTTGTATATAGGGGCAGTATTATAGTAGTTATATTCTTGTACATAGGAGCAGTATTATAGTAGTTATATTCTTGTATATAGGGGCAGTATTATAGTAGTTATATTCTTGTACATAGGAGCAGTATTATAGTAGTTATATTCTTGTATGTAGGGGCAGTATTATAGTAGTTATATTCTTGTATATAGGAGCAGTATTATAGTAGTTATATTCTTGTATATAGGGGCAGTATTATAGTAGTTATATTCTTGTACATAGGAGCAGTATTATAGTAGTTATATTCTTGTATATAGGGGCAGTATTATAGTAGTTATATTCTTGTACATAGGAGCAGTATTATAGTAGTTATATTCTTGTACATAGGGAGCAGTATTATAGTAGTTATATTCTTGTAGATAGGAGCAGTATTATAGTAGTTATATTCTTGTACATAGGGGCAGTATTATAGTAGTTATATTCTTGTACATAGGGGCAGTATTATAGTAGTTATATTCTTGTACATAGGGGCAGTATTATAGTAGTTATATTCTTGTACATAGGGGCAGTATTATAGTAGTTACATTCTTGAACATAGGGGCAGTATTATAGCAGTTATATTCTTGTACATAGGGGCAGTATTATAGTAGTTATATTCTTGTACATGGGGGCAGTATTATAGTAGTTATATTCTTGTACATAGGGGCAGTATTATAGTAGTTATATTCTTGTATATAGGGGCAGTATTATAGTAGTTATATTCTTGTACATAGGGGCAGTATTATAGTAGTTATATTCTTGTACATAGGGGGCGGTATTATAGTAGTTATAATCTTGTACATAGGAGCAGCATTATAGTAGTTATATTCTTGTACATAGGAGCAGTATTATAGTAGTTATATTCTTGTACATAGGGGCAGTATTATATTAGTTATATTCTTGTACATAGGGAGCAGTATTATAGTAGTTATATTCTTGTACATAGGAGCAGTATTATAGTAGTTATATTCTTGTACATAGGGGGCAGTATTATAGCAGTTATATTCTTGTACATAGGAGCAGTATTATAGTAGTTATATTCTTGTACATAGGGGCAGTATTATAGTAGTTATATTCTTGTACATAGGGGCAGTATTATAGTAGTTATATTCTTGTACATTGGGGCAGTATTATAGTAGTTATATTCTTGTACATAGGGGGCAGTATTATAGTAGTTATATTCTTGTAGATAGGGGCAGTATTATAGTAGTTATATTCTTGTACATAGGGGCAGTATTATAGTAGTTATATTCTTGTACATAGGGAGCAGTATTATAGTAGTTATATTCTTGTACATAGGAGCAGTATTATAGTAGTTATATTCTTGTACATAGGAGCAGTATTATAGTAGTTATATTCTTGTACATAGGGGGCAGTATTATAGCAGTTATATTCTTGTACATAGGAGCAGTATTATAGTAGTTATATTCTTGTACATAGGGGCAGTATTATAGTAGTTATATTCTTGTACATAGGGGCAGTATTATAGTAGTTATATTCTTGTACATTGGGGCAGTATTATAGTAGTTATATTCTTGTACATAGGGGGCAGTATTATAGTAGTTATATTCTTGTAGATAGGGGCAGTATTATAGTAGTTATATTCTTGTACATAGGGGCAGTATTATAGTAGTTATATTCTTGTACATAGGGAGCAGTATTATAGTAGTTATATTCTTGTACATAGGAGCAGTATTATAGTAGTTATATTCTTGTACATAGGAGCAGTATTATAGTAGTTATATTCTTGTACATAGGAGCAGTATTATAGTAGTTATATTCTTGTACATAGGGGCAGTATTATAGTAGTTATATTCTTGTACATAGGGGCAGTATTATAGTAGTTATATTCTTGTACATAGGGAGCAGTATTATAGTAGTTATATTCTTGCACATAGGGAGCAGTATTATAGTAGTTATATTCTTGTACATAGGAGCAGTATTATAGTAGTTATATTCTTGTACATAGGGGGCAGTATTATAGTAGTTATATTCTTGTACATAGGGGGCAGTATTATAGTAGTTATATTCTTGTACATAGGGGGCAGTATTATAGTAGTTATATTCTTGTACATAGGAGCAGTATTATAGTAGTTATATTCTTGTACATAGGGAGCAGTATTATAGTAGTTATATTCTTGTAGATAGGAGCAGTATTATAGTAGTTATATTCTTGTATATAGGGGGCAGTATTATAGTAGTTATATTCTTGTACATAGGGGGCAGTGTTATAGTAGTTATATTCTTGTACATAGGGGACAGTATTATAGTAGTTATATTCTTGTACATAGGGAGCAGTATTATAGTAGTTATATTCTTGTACATAGGGGGCAGTATTATAGTAGTTATATTCTTGTACATAGGGGGCAGTATTATAGTAGTTATATTCTTGTACATAGGAGCAGTATTGTAGTAGTTATATTCTTGTACATAGGGGCAGTATTATAGTAGTTATATTCTTGTACACAGGGGGCAGTATTATAGTAGTTATATTCTTGTACATAGGGGCAGTATTATAGTAGCTATATTCTTGTACATAGGAGCAGTATTATAGTAGTTATATTCTTGTTCATAGGAGCAGTATTATAGTAGTTATATTCTTGTACATAGGGGGCAGTATTATAGTAGTTATATTCTTGTACATAGGGGGCAGTATTATAGTAGTTATATTCTTGTAGATAGGAGCAGTATTATAGTAGTTATATTCTTGTATATAGGGGGCAGTATTATAGTAGTTATATTCTTGTACATAGGAGCAGTATTATAGTAGTTATATTCTTGTATATAGGGGCAGTATTATAGTAGTTATATTCTTGTACATAGGAGCAGTATTATAGTAGTTATATTCTTGTATATAGGGGCAGTATTATAGTAGTTATATTCTTGTACATAGGAGCAGTATTATAGTAGTTATATTCTTGTATGTAGGGGCAGTATTATAGTAGTTATATTCTTGTATATAGGAGCAGTATTATAGTAGTTATATTCTTGTATATAGGGGCAGTATTATAGTAGTTATATTCTTGTACATAGGAGCAGTATTATAGTAGTTATATTCTTGTATATAGGGGCAGTATTATAGTAGTTATATTCTTGTACATAGGAGCAGTATTATAGTAGTTATATTCTTGTACATAGGGAGCAGTATTATAGTAGTTATATTCTTGTAGATAGGAGCAGTATTATAGTAGTTATATTCTTGTATATAGGGGCAGTATTATAGTAGTTATATTCTTGTACATAGGGGCAGTATTAAAGGAGTTATATTCTTGTACATAGGGAGCAGTATTATAGTAGTTATATTCTTGTACATAGGGGCAGTATTATAGTAGTTATATTCTTGTACATAGGGGCAGTATTATAGTAGTTATATTCTTGTACATAGGGGCAGTATTATAGTAGTTACATTCTTGAACATAGGGGCAGTATTATAGCAGTTATATTCTTGTACATAGGGGCAGTATTATAGTAGTTATATTCTTGTACATGGGGGCAGTATTATAGTAGTTATATTCTTGTACATAGGGGCAGTATTATAGTAGTTATATTCTTGTACATAGGGGCAGTATTATAGTAGTTATATTCTTGTACATAGGGGCAGTATTATAGTAGTTATATTCTTGTACATAGGGGGCGGTATTATAGTAGTTATAATCTTGTACATAGGAGCAGCATTATAGTAGTTATATTCTTGTACATAGGAGCAGTATTATAGTAGTTATATTCTTGTACATAGGGCAGTATTATATTAGTTATATTCTTGTACATAGGGAGCAGTATTATAGTAGTTATATTCTTGTACATAGGAGCAGTATTATAGTAGTTATATTCTTGTACATAGGGGGCAGTATTATAGTAGTTATATTCTTGTACATAGGGGCAGTATTATAGTAGTTATATTCTTGTACATAGGGGCAGTATTATAGTAGTTATATTCTTGTACATTGGGGCAGTATTATAGTAGTTATATTCTTGTACATAGGGGGCAGTATTATAGTAGTTATATTCTTGTAGATAGGGGCAGTATTATAGTAGTTATATTCTTGTACATAGGGGCAGTATTATAGTAGTTATATTCTTGTACATAGGGAGCAGTATTATAGTAGTTATATTCTTGTACATAGGAGCAGTATTATAGTAGTTATATTCTTGTACATAGGAGCAGTATTATAGTAGTTATATTCTTGTACATAGGGGCAGTATTATAGTAGTTATATTCTTGTACATAGGGGCAGTATTATAGTAGTTATATTCTTGTACATAGGGAGCAGTATTATAGTAGTTATATTCTTGCACATAGGGAGCAGTATTATAGTAGTTATATTCTTGTACATAGGAGCAGTATTATAGTAGTTATATTCTTGTACAAAAGAGCAATATTATAGTAGTTATATTCTTGTACATAGGAGCAATATTATAGTAGTTATATTCTTGTACATAGGGGGCAGTATTATAGTAGTTATATTCTTGTACATAGGGGCAGTATTATAGTAGTTATATTCTTGTACATAGGAGCAGTATTATAGTAGTTATATTCTTGTATATAGGAGCAGTATTATAGTAGTTATATTCTTGTACATAGGAGCAGTATTATAGTAGTTATATTCTTGTACATAGGGGCAGTATTATAGTAGGTATATTCTTGTACATAGGGGGCAGTATTATAGTAGTTATATTCTTGTACATAGGAGCAGTATTATAGTAGTTATATTCTTGTATATAGGAGCAGTATTATAGTAGTTATATTCTTGTACATAGGGGCAGTATTATAGTAGGTATATTCTTGTACATAGGGGGCAGTATTATAGTAGTTATATTCTTGTACATAGTGGCAGTATTATAGTAGGTATATTCCTGTACATAGGGGCAGTATTATAGTAGGTATATTCTTGTACATAGGGGGCAGTATTATAGTAGTTATATTCTTGTATATAGGAGCAGTATTATAGTAGTTATATTCTTGTACATAGGAGCAGTATTATAGTAGTTATATTCTTGTACATAGGGGGCAGTATTATAGCAGTTATATTCTTGTACATAGGAGCAGTATTATAGTAGTTATATTCTTGTACATAGGGGCAGTATTATAGTAGTTATATTCTTGTACATAGGGTCAGTATTATAGTAGTTATATTCTTGTACATAGGGGCAGTATTATAGTAGTTATATTCTTGAACATAGGGAGCAGTATTATAGTAGTTATATTCTTGTACATAGGGGCAGTATTATAGTAGTTATATTCTTGTACATAGGAGCAGTATTATAGTAGTTATATTCTTGTACATAGGAGCAGTATTATAGTAGTTATATTCTTGTACATAGGGGCAGTATTATAGTAGTTATATTCTTGTACATAGGGGGCAGTATTATAGTAGTTATATTCTTGTACATAGGGGCAGTATTATAGTAGTTATATTCTTGTACATAGGAGCAGTATTATAGTAGTTATATTCTTGTACATAGGGGCAGTTTTATAGTAGTTATATTCTTGTACATAGGAGCAGTATTATAGTAGTTATATTCTTGTACATAGGAGCAGTATTATAGTAGTTATATTCTTGTACATAGGGGGCAGTATTATAGTAGTTATATTCTTGTACATAGCAGCAGTATTATAGTAGTTATATTCTTGTACATAAGAGCAGTATTATAGTAGTTATATTCTTGTACATAGGGGCAGTATTATAGTAGTTATATTCTTGTACATAGGGGCAGTATTATAGTAGTTATATTCTTGTACATAGGAGCAATATTATAGTAGTTATATTCTTGTACATAGGGGGCAGTATTATAGTAGTTATATTCTTGTACATAGGGGCAGTATTATAGTAGTTATATTCTTGTACATAGGAGCAGTATTATAGTAGTTATATTCTTGTATATAGAAGCAGTATTATAGTAGTTATATTCTTGTACATAGGAGCAGTATTATAGTAGTTATATTCTTGTACATAGGGGCAGTATTATAGTAGGTATATTCTTGTACATAGGGGGCAGTATTATAGTAGTTATATTCTTGTACATAGGAGCAGTATTATAGTAGTTATATTCTTGTACATAGGAGCAGTATTATAGTAGTTATATTCTTGTACATAGGGGCAGTATTATAGTAGGTATATTCTTGTACATAGGGGGCAGTATTATAGTAGCTATATTCTTGTACATAAGAGCAGTATTATAGTAGTTATATTCTTGTACATAGGGGCAGTATTATAGTAGTTATATTTTTGTACATAGGGGGCAGTATTATAGTAGTTATATTCTTGTACATAGGGGCAGTATTATAGTAGTTGTATTCTTGTACATAGGGGCAGTATTATAGTAGTTATATTCTTGTACATAGGGGCAGTATTATAGTAGTTGTATTCTTGTACATAGGGGGCAGTATTATAGTAGTTATATTCTTGTACATAGGGGGCAGTATTATAGTAGTTATATTCTTGTACATAGGGGGCAGTATTATAGTAGTTATATTCTTGTATATAGGGGGCAGTATTATAGTAGTTATATTCTTGTACATAGGGAGCAGTATTATAGTAGTTATATTCTTGTACATAGGGGGCAGTATTATAGTAGTTATATTCTTGTACATAGGGGGCAGTATTATAGTAGTTATATTCTTGTATATAGGGGGCAGTATTATAGTAGTTATATTCTTGTACATAGGGAGCAGTATTATAGTAGTTATATTCTTGTACATAGGAGCAGTATTATAGTAGTTATATTCTTGTACATAGGGGCAGTATTATAGTAGTTATATTCTTGTACATAGGGGCAGTATTATAGTAGTTATATTCTTGTATATAGGGGGCAGTATTATAATAGTTATATTCTTGTACATAGGGAGCAGTATTATAGTAGTTATATTCTTGTACATAGAGGGCAGTATTATAGTAGCTATATTCTTGTACATAGGGGCAGTATTATAGTAGTTATATTCTTGTACATAGGGAGCAGTATTATAGTAGTTATATTCTTGTATATAGGGGGCAGTATTATAGTAGTTGTATTCTTGTACATAGGAGCAGTATTATAGTAGTTATATTCTTGTACATAGGGGCTGTATTATAGTAGTTATATTCTTGTACATAGGGGCAGTATTATAGTAGTTATATTCTTGTATATAGGGGGCAGTATTATAATAGTTATATTCTTGTACATAGGGAGCAGTATTATAGTAGTTATATTCTTGTACATAGAGGGCAGTATTATAGTAGTTATATTCTTGTACATAGGGGCAGTATTATAGTAGCTATATTCTTGTACATAGGGGCAGTATTATAGTAGTTATATTCTTGTACATAGGGAGCAGTATTATAGTAGTTATATTCTTGTATATAGGGGGCAGTATTATAGTAGTTATATTCTTGTACATAGGGGGTAGTATTATAGTAGTTATATTCTTGTACATAGGAGCAGTATTATAGTAGTTATATTCTTGTACATAGGGGGCAGTATTATAGTAGTTATATTCTTGTATATAGTGGGCAGTATTATAGTAGTTATATTCTTGTACATAGGGAGCAGTATTATAGTAGTTATATTCTTGTACATAGGGGGCAGTATTATAGTAGTTATATTCTTGTACATAGGGAGCAGTATTATAGTAGTTATATTCTTGTACATAGGAGCAGTATTATAGTAGTTATATTCTTGTACATAGGGGCAGTATTATAGTAGTTATATTCTTGTACATAGGGGGCAGTATTATAGTAGTTATATTCTTGTATATAGGGGGCAGTATTATAGTAGTTATATTCTTGTACATAGGGGCAGTATTATAGTAGTTATATTCTTGTACATAGGGGCAGTATTATAGTAGTTATATTCTTGTACATAGGGGCAGTATTATAGTAGTTATATTCTTGTACATAGGGGCAGTATTATAGTAGTTGTTTTCTTGTACATAGGGGGCAGTATTATAGTAGTTATATTCTTGTACATAGGGGGCAGTATTATAGTAGTTATATTCTTGTACATAGGGGGCAGTATTATAGTAGTTATATTCTTGTATATAGGGGGCAGTATTATAGTAGTTATATTCTTGTACATAGGGAGCAGTATTATAGTAGTTATATTCTTGTACATAGGGGGCAGTATTATAGTAGTTATATTCTTGTACATAGGGGGCAGTATTATAGTAGTTATATTCTTGTACATAGGGGCAGTATTATAGTAGTTATATTCTTGTACATAGGGAGCAGTATTATAGTAGTTATATTCTTGTACATAGGAGCAGTATTATAGTAGTTATATTCTTGTACATAGGGACAGTATTATAGTAGTTATATTCTTGTACATAGGGGCAGTATTATAGTAGTTATATTCTTGTACATAGGGAGCAGTATTATAGTAGTTATATTCTTGCACATAGGGAGCAGTATTATAGCAGTTATATTCTTGTACATAGGAGCAGTATTATAGTAGTTATATTCTTGTACATAAGAGCAATATTATAGTAGTTATATTCTTGTACATAGGGGGCAGTATTATAGTAGTTGTATTCTTGTACATAGAGGGCAGTATTATAGTAGTTATATTCTTGTACATAGGGGCAGTACTATAGTAGTTATATTCTTGTACATAGGAGCAGTATTATAGTAGTTATATTCTTGTATATAGAAGCAGTATTATAGTAGTTATATTCTTGTACATAGGAGCAGTATTATAGTAGTTATATTCTTGTACATAGGGGCAGTATTATAGTAGGTATATTCTTGTACATAGGGGGCAGTATTATAGTAGTTATATTCTTGTACATAGGAGCAGTATTATAGTAGTTATATTCTTGTACATAGGAGCAGTATTATAGTAGTTATATTCTTGTACATAGGGGCAGTATTATAGTAGGTATATTCTTGTACATAGGGGGCAGTATTATAGTAGCTATATTCTTGTACATAGGAGCAGTATTATAGTAGTTATATTCTTGTACATAGGAGCAGTATTATAGTAGTTATATTCTTGTACATAGGGGCAGTATTATAGTAGTTATATTCTTGTACATAGGGACAGTATTATAGTAGTTATATTCTTGTACATAGGGACAGTATTATAGTAGTTATATTCTTGTACATAGGGGGCAGTATTATAGTAGTTATATTCTTGTACATAGGGGCAGTATTATAGTAGTTGTATTCTTGTACATAGAGGGCAGTATTATAGTAGTTATATTCTTGTACATAGGGGCAGTATTATAGTAGTTATATTCTTGTACATAGGGGCAGTATTATAGTAGTTATATTCTTGTACATAGGGGCAGTATTATAGTAGTTGTATTCTTGTACATAGGGGGCAGTATTATAGTAGTTATATTCTTGTACATAGGGGGTAGTATTATAGTAGTTATATTCTTGTACATAGGGGGCAGTATTATAGTAGTTATATTCTTGTATATAGGGGGCAGTATTATAGTAGTTATTTTCTTGTACATAGGGAGCAGTATTATAGTAGTTATATTCTTGTACATAGGGGGCAGTATTATAGTAGTTATATTCTTGTACATAGGGGGCAGTATTATAGTAGTTATATTCTTGTATATAGGGGGCAGTATTATAGTAGTTATATTCTTGTACATAGGGAGCAGTATTATAGTAGTTATATTCTTGTACATAGGAGCAGTATTATAGTAGTTATATTCTTGTACATAGGGGCAGTATTATAGTAGTTATATTCTTGTACATAGGGGCAGTATTATAGTAGTTATATTCTTGTACATAGGGGGCAGTATTATAGTAGTTATATTCTTGTATATAGGGGGCAGTATTATAGTAGTTATATTCTTGTACATAGGGAGCAGTATTATAGTAGTTATATTCTTGTACATAGAGGGCAGTATTATAGTAGTTATATTCTTGTACATAGGGGCAGTATTATAGTAGTTATATTCTTGTACATAGGGGCAGTATTATAGTAGTTATATTCTTGTACATAGGGGCAGTATTATAGTAGTTGTATTCTTGTACATAGGGGGCAGTATTATAGTAGTTATATTCTTGTACATAGGGGGCAGTATTATAGTAGTTATATTCTTGTACATAGGGGGCAGTATTATAGTAGTTATATTCTTGTATATAGGGGGCAGTATTATAGTAGTTATATTCTTGTACATAGGGAGCAGTATTATAGTAGTTATATTCTTGTACATAGGGGGCAGTATTATAGTAGTTATATTCTTGTACATAGGGGGCAGTATTATAGTAGTTATATTCTTGTATATAGGGGGCAGTATTATAGTATTTATATTCTTGTACATAGGGAGCAGTATTATAGTAGTTATATTCTTGTACATAGGAGCAGTATTATAGTAGTTATATTCTTGTACATAGGGGCAGTATTATAGTAGTTATATTCTTGTACATAGGGGGCAGTATTATAGTAGTTATATTCTTGTACATAGGGGCAGTATTATAGTAGTTATATTCTTGTACATAGGGGGCAGTATTATAGTAGTTATATTCTTGTACATAGGGGCAGTATTATAGTAGTTATATTCTTGTACATAGGGGGCAGTATTATAGTAGTTATATTCTTGTACATAGGGAGCAGTATTATAGTAGTTATATTCTTGTACATAGAGGGCAGTATTATAGTAGTTATATTCTTGTACATAGGGGCAGTGTTATAGTAGTTATATTCTTGTACATAGGGAGCAGTATTATAGTAGTTATATTCTTGCACATAGGAGCAGTATTATAGTAGTTATATTCTTGTACATAGGAGCAGTATTTAGTAGTTATATTCTTGTACATAGTGGGCAGTATTATAGTAGTTATATTCTTGTACATAGGGGGCAGTATTATAGTAGTTATATTCTTGCACATAGGAGCAGTATTATAGTAGTTATATTCTTGTACATAGGAGCAGTATTTAGTAGTTATATTCTTGTACATAGGAGCAGTATTATAGTAGTTATATTCTTGTACATAGGGGCAGTATTATAGTAGTTATATTCTTGTACATAGGGGCAGTATTATAGTAGTTATATTCTTGTACATAAGGGCAGTATTATAGTAGTTATATTCTTGTACATAAGGGCAGTATTATAGTAGTTATATTCTTGTACATAGGGAGCAGTATTATAGTAGTTATATTCTTGCACATAGGAGCAGTATTATAGTAGTTATATTCTTGTACATAGGGGCAGTATTATAGTAGTTATATTCTTGTACATAGGGGCAGTATTATAGTAGTTATATTCTTGTACATAGGAGCAGTATTATAGTAGTTATATTCTTGTACATAGGGGCAGTATTATAGTAGTTATATTCTTGTACATAGGGGCAGTATTATAGTAGTTATATTCTTGTACATAAGGGCAGTATTATAGTAGTTATATTCTTGTACATAAGGGCAGTATTATAGTAGTTATATTCTTGTACATAGGGGGCAGTATTATAGTAGTTATATTCTTGTACATAGGAGCAGTATTATAGTAGTTATATTCTTGTACATAGGAGAAGTATCATAGTAGTTATATTCTTGTACATAGGGGGCAGTATTATAGTAGTTATATTCTTGTACATAGGGGGCAGTATTATAGTAGTTATATTCTTGTACATAGGGGGCAGTATTATAGTAGTTATATTCTTGTACATAGGGAGCAGTATTATAGTAGTTATATTCTTGTACATAGGAGCAGTATTATAGTAGTTATATTCTTGTACATAGGGGCAGTATTATAGTAGTTATATTCTTGTACATAGGGGGCAGTATTATAGTAGTTATATTCTTGTATATAGGGGGCAGTATTATAGTAGTTATATTCTTGTACATAGGGAGCAGTATTATAGTAGTTATATTCTTGTACATAGAGGGCAGTATTATAGTAGTTATATTCTTGTACATAGGGGCAGTATTATAGTAGTTATATTCTTGTACATAGGGAGCAGTATTATAGTAGTTATATTCTTGCACATAGGAGCAGTATTTAGTAGTTATATTCTTGTACATAGGAGCAGTATTTAGTAGTTATATTCTTGTACATAGGGGGCAGTATTATAGTAGTTATATTCTTGTACATAGGGGGCAGTATTATAGTAGTTATATTCTTGTACATAGGGGGCAGTATTATAGTAGTTATATTCTTGTACATAGGGGGCAGTATTATAGTAGTTATATTCTTGTACATAAGGGCAGTATTATAGTAGTTATATTCTTGTACATAGGGGCAGTATTATAGTAGTTCCTTTTGTGAATATAATAAACCTTAAAGTTTAGGTTATCTGAGATGAGATTCATTGTATTTCCAGACCTCACATGTCTTGTAGGAGAAGTAGGGGCAGCGGTCACGGAGGGTTTCTGGTGTAAAATGAGGCCTAAATCTCCGCTCCCGGATTATAATACACAAAAACACTCCCACAATGCATTGCACGCTGGTAAATACTAATTTTGAATGTGAATAGTGTACGAATAGGTGATATTCTGACTCACCTCCCCATTAGTGAAGCAGTATAAATAAGCAACCACAAAACCCTGCGAAGAAGAGAGAAGACATGGTTAACGGAGGTGTCCTGACATTAATATAGTGAAGGTCTCATTTCTATGGAGTCCAGGAGTGGTGCTTTATGAGGGGTGGAGCTTCTATAGAGTCCAGGAGTGGTGCTTTATGAGGGGTGGAGCTTCTATAGAGTCCAGGAGTGGTGCTTTATGAGGGGTGGAGCTTCTATAGAGTCCAGGGGTGGTGCTTTATGAGGGGTGGAGCTTCTATAGAGTCCAGGGGTGGTGCTTTATGAGGGGTGGAGCTTCTAAACAGTCCAGAGGTGGTGCTTTATGAGGGGTGGACCTTCTATAGAGTCCAGGGGTGGTGCTTTATGAAGGGTGGAGCTTCTATAGAGTCCAGGAGTGGTGCTTTATGAGGGGTGAAGCTTCTATAGAGTCTAAAGGTGGTGCTTTATGTGGGGTGGAGCTTCTATAGAGTCCAGGGGTGGTGCTTTATGAGAGGTGGATCTTCTATAGAGTCCAGGGGTGGTGCTTTATGAGGGATGGAGCTTCTATAGAGTCCAGGGGTGTTGCTTTATGAGGGGTGGAGCTTCTATACAGTCCAGGGGTGGTGCTTTATGAGAGGTGGAGCTTCTATAGAGTCCAGGGATGGTTCTTTATGAGGGGTGGAGCTTCTATAGAGTCCAGGGGTGGTGCTTTATGAGGGGTGGAGCTTCTATAGAGTCCAGGGGTGTTGCTTTATGAGGGGTGGAGCTTCTATAGAGTCCAGGGGTGGTGCTTTATGAGGGGTGGAGCTTCTATAGAGTTCAGGGGTGGTGTTTTATAAGGGGTGGAGCTTCTATAGAGTCCAGGGGTGGTGCTTTATGAGGGGTGGAGCTTCTATAGAGTCCAGGGGTGGTGCTTTATGAGAGGTGGAGCTTCTATAGAGTCCAGGGTTGGTGCTTTATGAGGGGTGGAGCTTCTATAGAGTCCAGGGGTGGTGCTTTATGAGGGGTGGAGCTTCTATAGAGTTCAGGGGTGATGCTTTATGAGAGGTGGAGCTTCTATAGAGTCCAGGGGTGGTGCTTTATGAGAGATGGAGCTTCTAAAGAGTCCAACGGTGGTGCTTTATGAGGGGTGGATCTTATAAAGAGTCCAGGGTTGGTGCTTTATGAGGGGGTGGAGCTTCTATAGAGTCCAGGGGTGGTGCTTTATGAGGGGTGGAGCTTCTAAGGAGTCCAGGGGTGGTGCTTTATGAGGGGTGGAGCGTCTATAGAGTCCAGGGGTGGTGCTTTATGAGGGGTGGAGCTTCTATAGAGTCCAGGGGTGGTGCTTTATGAGGGGTGGAGCTTCTATAGAGTCCAGGGGTGGTGCTTTATGAGAGATGGAGCTTCTATAGAGTCCAGGGGTGGTGCTTTATGAGGGGTGGAGCTTTTATAGAGTCCAGGGGTGGTGCTTTATGAGGGGTGGAGCTTCTATAGAGTCCAGGAGTGGTGTTTTATAAGGGGTGGAGCTTCTATAGATTCCAGGGGTGGTGCTTTATGAGGGGTGGAGCTTCTATAGAGTCCAGGGGTGTTGCTTTATGAGGGGCGGAGCTTCTATAGAGTCCAGGGGTGGTGCTTCATGAGGGGTGGAGCTTCTATAGAGTCCAGGGGTGGTGCTTTATGAGAGGTGGAGCTTCTATAGAGTCCAGGGGTGGAGCTTTATGAGAGGTGGAGCTTCTATAGAGTCCAGGGGTGGTGCTTTATGAGGGTTGGAGCTTCTATACAGTCCAGAAGTGGTGCCCTATGAGGAGTGAAGCTCCTAAACAGTCTAGAGATGGAGCTTTTTCAGGGGTGGAGCTTCTAAAGAGTCCAGGGGCGGTGCTTTATGAGGGGTGGAGCTTCTATAGAGTCCAGGGGTGGTGCTTTATGAGGGGTGGACCTTCTATAGAGTCCAGGGGTGGTGCTTTATGAAGGATGGAGCTTCCATAGAGTCCAACGATGGTGCTTTATGAGGGGTGGAGCTTCTAAAGAGTCCAGGGGTGGTGCTTTATGAGGGGTGGAGCTTCTATAGAGTCCAGGGATGGTGCTTTATGAGGGGTAGAGCATCTACAGAGTCCAGGGATGGTGCTTTATGAGAGGTGGAGCTTCTATAGAGTCCAGGGGTGGTACTTCATAAGGGGTGGAGCTTCTATAGAGTCCAGGCGTGGTGGTTTATAAGGGATGGAGCTTCTATAGAGTCCAGGGGTGGTGCTTTATGAGGGGTGGAATTTCTATAGAGTTCAGGGGTGATGCTTTATGAGGCGTGGAGCTTCTATAGAGTCCACGGGGCGGTGCTTTATGAGGGTAGGAGCTTCTATAGAGTCCAAGGGTGGTGCTTTATGAGGGGTGGAGCTTCTAAGGAGTCCAGGGGTGGTGCTTTATGAGGGTTGGAGCTTCTAAAGAGTCCAGGGGTGGTGCTTTATGAGGGGTGGAGCTTCTAAAGAGTCCAGGGGTGGTGCTTTGTGAGGGTTGGAGCTTCTATAGAGTCCAGGGGTGGTGCTTTATGAGGGGTGAAGCTTCTAAAGAGTCCAGAGGTGTTGCTTTATGAGGGGTGGAGCTTCTAAAGAGTCCAGAGGTGGTGCTTTATGAGGGGTGGAGCTTCTATAGAGTCCAGGGGTGGTGCTTTATGAGGGATGGAGCTTCTATAGAGTCCATGGGTGGTGCTTTATGAGGGGTGGAGCTTCTATAGAGTCCAGGGGTGGTGCTTTAAAAGGGGTGGAGCTTCTAAGGAGTCCAGGGGTGGTGCTTTATGAGGGGTGGAGCTTCTATAGAGTCCAAGGGTGGTGCTTTATGAGGGGTGGAGCTTCTAAGGAGTCCAGGGGTGGTGGTTTATGAGGGGTGGAGCTTCTAAAGAGTCCAGGGGTGGTGCTTTATGAGAGGTGGAGCTTCTATAGAGTCCAGGAGTGGTGCTTTATGAGGGGTGGAGCTTCTAAAGAGTCCAGGGGTGGTGCTTTGTAACATACCTGGCAGCGTCCTTGCATAGTGGTCCATCTCCCACTGTGCAAGAGCGCGCACTTGATTTCCAGTCCAGACTGCCTCTCTGGCTTTTTTCCATACTGTCTGCTTTGCTCTGCTCTGGCTGCTTAGGGTGACGCCCACTGAACTTCCTGTTTCTTGTAGCTGCTGCAGACACACCCCTAATGCGTCCTCAGCCTATTGCTGTCTGTCACCTGGTATTTAAACCAGCTCCTCCTTGGAATCCATGCCTGAGCATCTTGTTCTGTCAGTTGGCTTTTTGTCACTGATTTGCCAGGTCCTGTCTATGCTCCCTGCCTTGCGGTATCAGTTCCCGTGTCTGAACTGTGTCCTGTCTGTGTACTCTAGCCAGCTGTCTGTCTGCCTTCCTGGAGGCTGTATTTCCAGGCCTGTATGAACACGCTCCTAGCCTGTTCGTCTCGACCTCTGGGGACCGCTTTCCCAGACTCGCTCCTGTATTTGTTGCAGTACAGTTCCTGTCTGAACTGTCTCCTAGCTTCCTACCTGTTTTGTCTTTATGTCCGTTTGTTCCCTTTTTCTGCAGTGTCTGAACCAGCACTTGGCTTTACCTAGGCTCTTTCCTGCATTTTGTTGCAGTAACTGTTCTTGTCTGAACTGTCTCCTAGCTTTTTACCTGTTTTGTCTTTATGTCCGTTTGCTCCCTTTTTCTGTAGAGTCTGAACCTGCACCTAACTTCTACTCGTTGTCATTGTACTTCCTTTTGTGAGTTAGAGTCCTTTCGCTACTTCTTTGCAAGTACCTTGTGGGTATCTGGTTCTGCTTTTCTTTTCCAGTCTGTTCCGTGTGAACAGAGCCCTGTCCCCTTTGCTTTGTCTTTGTTTACCGCTTCGGCGATTTATCTCTGTCCTGTCTTACTTACCGCTTTGGCGATTCCTGCCCGCTCAGCCTTGTCTACCGCACTTGCGGTTTTGCTCTGCTCAGCCCTGTCCATCGCATCTGCGGTTCCTGCCTGCTCAGCCTTGTCTACCGCGTCTGCGGTTTTTCTCTGCTCGGCCTTGTCCACCGCGTCTGCGGTTTTGCTCTGCTCAGCCTTGTCCACCGCGTCTGTGGTTTTGCTCTGCTCAGCCTTGTCCACCGCGTCTGCGGTTTTGCTCTGCTCAGCCTTGTCCACCGCGTCTGTGGTTTTGCTCTGCTCAGCCTTATCCACCGTGTCTGCGGTTTTGCTCTGCTCAGCCCTGTCCACCGCGTCTGCGGTTTTGCTCTGCTCAGCTTTGTCCACCGCGTCGGCGGTTTTGCTCTGCTCAGCCTTGTCTACCGCACCTGCGGTTTTGCTCTGCTCAGCCTTGTCTACTGCGTCTGCGGTTTTGTTCTTCTCAGCCTTGTCCACCGCGTCAGCGGTTTTGCTCTGCTCAGCCTTGTCCACCGTGTCTGCGGTTTTGCTCTGCTCAGCCTTGTCCACCACGTCTGCGGTTTCGCTCTGCTCAGCCTTGTCCACCGCGTCTGCGGTTTTGCTCTGCTCAGCCTTGTCTACCGCATCTGCGGTTTCGCTCTGCTCAGCCTTGTCCACCGTGTCTGCGGTTTTGCTCTGCTCAGCCTTGTCCACCGTGTCTGCGGTTTCGCTCTGCTCAGCCTTGTCTACCGCGTCTGCGGTTTCGCTCTGCTCAGCCTTGTCCACCGCGTCTGCGGTTTTGCTCAGCTCAGCCTTGTCTACCGCGTCTGCGGTTTCGCTCTGCTCAGCCTTGTCTACCGCATCTGCGGTTTCGCTCTGCTCAGCCTTGTCTACCGCGTCTGCGGTTTCGCTCTGTTCAGCCTTGTCTACCGCGTCTGCGGTTTCGCTCTGCTCAGCCTTGTCTACCGCGACTGCGGTTTCGCTCTGTTCAGCCTTGTCCACCGCGTCTGCGGTTTCGCTCTGTTCAGCCTTGTCCACCGCGTCTGCGGTTTCGCTCTGCTCAGCCTTGTCCACCGCGTCTGCGGTTTCGCTCTGCTCAGCCTTGTCCACCGCGTCTGCGGTTTTGCTCTGCTCAGCCTTGTCTACCGCATCTGCGGTTTCACTCTGCTCAGCCTTGTCCACCGTGTCTGCGGTTTTGCTCTGCTCAGCCTTGTCCACCGCGTCTGCGGTTTTGCTCAGCTCAGTCTTGTCTACCGCGTCTGCGGTTTCGCTCTGCTCAGCCTTGTCTACCGCGTCTGCGGTTTCACTCTGCTCAGCCTTGTCTACCGCATCTGCGGTTTCGCTCTGCTCAGCCTTGTCTACCGCGTCTGCGGTTTCGCTCTGTTCAGCCTTGTCTACCGAGTCTGCGGTTTTGCTCTGCTCGGCCTTGTCTACCACACCTGCAGTTTCGCTTTGCTCTGCTTGATTACCGCATCTGCGGCTCTAAACTCGTCTCCCAGTCTGTACTGGACCCTACCCAGCCTGCACTCTAGCCTGCCTGTTCCTGTATTCCCCGGTGTGGGTCAACAGCCGTGTCCGGGGTCTGACCTGGAGTAGCACCTGGTCCCTCTGCTCGGTTCCTCCCTGGTGCACTGGCGTCGTATGCCATTGTGCGACCTTGGTCGGATCGGGCAGATACTTAGTTACGCCCCTCCAGGCACTCTCCGGTTCATGGCACAGTGGAACCACTAATCACGCACACCCCAGCCAGTTCGGGAGTGTGCATTACATGCTTTATGAGGGATGGAGCTTCTATAGAGTCCAGGGGTGGTGCTTTATGAGGGATGGAGCTTCTATAGAGTCCAGGGGTGGTGCTTTATGAGGAGTGGAGCTTCTAAAGAGTCCAGGAGTGGTGCTTTATGAGGGGTGGAGCTTCTAAAGAGTCCAGGGGTGGTGCTTTATGAGGGGTGGAGCTTCTATAGAGTCCAGGAGTGGTGCTTTATGAGGGGTGGAGCTTCTAAAGAGTCCAGGGGTGGTGCTTTATGAGGGATGGAGCTTCTATAGAGTCCAGGGGTGGTGCTTTATGAGGGGTGGAGCTTCTATAGAGTCCAGGGGTGGTGCTTTATGAGGGGTGGAGCTTCTAAGGAATCCAGGGGTGGTGCTTTATAAGGGGTGGAGCTTCTAAGGAATCCAGGGGTGGTGCTTTGTGAGGGGTGGAGCTTCTATAGAGTCCAGGGGTGGTGCTTTATGAGGGGTGGAGCTTCTATAGAGTCCAGGGGTGGTGCTTTATGAGGGGTGGAGCTTCTATAGAGTCCAGGGGTGGTGCTTCATGAGAGGTGGAGCTTCTAAGGAATCCAGGGGTGGTGCTTTGTGAGGGGTGGAGCTTCTATAGAGTCCAAGGGTGGTGCTTTATGAGGGGTGGAGCTTCTATAGAGTCCAGGGGTGGTGCTTTATGAGGGGTGGAGCTTCTATACAGTCTAGAAGTGGTGCCCTATGAGGATTGAAGCTCCTAAAGAGTCTAGAGATTGAGCTTTTTCAGGGGTGGAGCTTCTAAAGAGTCTAGAGGCGGTGCTTTATGAGGGGTGGAGCTTAAAAGGAGTCCAGGGGTGGTGCTTTATGAGGGGTGGAGCTTCTAAGGAGTCCAGGGGTGGTGCTTTATGAGGGGTGGAGTTCTATAGAGTCCAGGGGTGGTGCTTTATGAGGGGTGGAGCTTCTATAGAGTCCAGGGGTGTTGCTTTATGAGGGGTGGAGCTTCTATAGAGTCCAGAAGTGGTGCCCTATGAGGAGTGAAGCTCCTAAAGAGTCTAGAGATGGAGCTTTTTCAATGGTGGAGCTTCTAAAGAGTCCAGGGGCGGTGCTTTATGAGGGGTGGAGCTTATAAAGAGTCCAGGGGTGGTGATTTATGAGGGTTTGGAGTTTCTAAAGAGTCCAGGGGGTAGTACTCTTTGAGGGGTGGAGCTTCTAAAAAGTCCATGGGTGGTGCTTTATGAGGGGTGGAGTTTATAAAGGATCCAGGTGTGGTGCTCTATGAGGGGTGGAGCTTCTAAAGAGTCCAGGGGTGTTGCTTTATGAGGGGTGGAGCTTCTATAGAGTCCAGGGGTGGTGCTTTATGAGGGGTGAAGCTTCTATAGAGTCCAGAGGTGTTGCTTTATGAGGGGTGGAGCTTCTATAGAGTCCAGGGGTGTTGCTTTATGAGGGGTGGAGCTTCTATAGAGTCCAGGGGTGTTGATTTATGAGGGGTGGAGCTTCTAAAGAGTCCAGGAGTGGTGCTTTATGAGGGGTGGAGCTTCTATAGAGTCCAGGGGTGTGGCTTTATGAGGGGTGGAGCTTCTAAAGAGTCCAGAGGTGGTGCTTTATGAGGGGTGGAGCTTCTATAGAGTCCAGGGGTGGTGCTTTATGAGGGGTGGAGCTTCTATAGAGTCCAGGGGTGGTGCTTTATAAGGGGTGGAGCTTCTAAGGAGTCCAGGGGTGGTGCTTTATAAGGGGTGGAGCTTCTAAGGAGTCCAGGGGTGGTGCTTTATGAGGGGTGGAGCTTCTATAGAGTCCTGGGGTGGTGATTTATGAGGGGTGGAGCTTCTAAGGAGTCCAGGGGTGGTGCTTTATGAGGGGTGGAGCTTCTATAGAGTCCAGGGGTGGTGCTTTATGAGGGGTGGAGCTTATAAAGAGTCCAGGGGTGGTGCTTTATGAGGGGTGGAGCTTCTATACAGTCCAGGGGTGGAGCTTTATGAGTGGTGGAGCTTCTATAGAGTCCAGGGGTGGTGCTTTATGAGGGGTGGAGCTTCTATAGAGTCCAGGGGTGGTGCTTTATGAGGGGTGGAGCTTCTATAGAGTCCAGGGGTGGTGCTTTATGAGGGGTGGAGCTTCTATAGAGTCCAGAGGTGGTGCTTTATGAGGGGTGGAGCTTCTATAGAGTCCAGGGGTGGTGCTTTATGAGGGGGTGGAGCTTCTATAGAGTCCAGGGGTGGTGCTTTATGAGGAGTGGAGCTTCTATAGAGTCCAGAGGTGGTGCTTTATGAGGGGTGGAGCTTCTATAGAGTCCAGGGGTGGTGCTTTATGAGGGGGTGGAGCTTCTATAGAGTTCAGGGGTGGTGCTTTATGAGGGGGTGGAGCTTCTATAGAGTCCAGAGGTGGTGCTTTATGAGGGGTGGAGCTTCTATAGAGTCCAGGGGTGGTGCTTTATGAGGGGTGGAGCTTCTATAGAGATCAGGGGTGGTGCTTTATGAGGGGTGGAGCTTCTATAGAGTCCAGGGGTGGTGCTTTATGAGGGGTGGAGCTTCTATAGAGACCAGGGGTGGTGCTTTATGAGGGGTGGAGCTTCTATAGAGTCCAGGGGTGGTGCTTTATGAGGGGTGGAGCTTCTATAGAGTCCAGGGGTGGTGCTTTATGAGGGGTGGAGCTTATAAAGAGTCCAGGGGTGGTGCTTCATGAAGGGTGGAGCTTCTATAGAGTCCAGGGGTGGTGCTTTATGAGGGGGTGGAGCTTCTATAGAGTCCAGGGGTGGTGCTTTATGAGGGGTGGAGCTTCTATAGAGTCCAGAGGTGGTGCTTTATGAGGGGTGGAGCTTCTATAGAGTCCAGGGGTGGTGCTTTATGAGGGGGTGGAGCTTCTATAGAGTCCAAGGGTGGTGCTTTATGAGGAGGTGGAGCTTCTATAGAGTCCAGAGGTGGTGCTTTATGAGGGGTGGAGCTTCTATAGAGTTCAGGGGTGGTGCTTTATGAGGGGTGGAGCTTCTATAGAGTCCAGGGGTGGTGCTTTATGAGGGGTGGAGCTTCTATAGAGACCAGGGGTGGTGGTTTATGAGGGGTGGAGCTTCTATAGAGTCCAGGGGTGGTGCTTTATGAGGGGTGGAGCTTCTATAGAGTCCAGGGGTGGTGCTTTATGAGGGGTGGAGCTTATAAAGAGTCCAGGGGTGGTGCTTCATGAGGGTTGGAGCTTCTATAGAGTCCAGGGGTGGTGCTTTATGAGGGGGTGGAGCTTCTATAGAGTCCAGGGGTGGTGCTTTATGAGGGGTGGAGCTTCTATAGAGTCCAGGGGTGGTGCTTTATGTGGGGTGGAGCTTCTATAGAGTCCAGGGGTGGTGCTTTATAAGAGATGGAGCTTCTATAGAGTCCAGGGGTGGTGCTTTATGAGAGGTGGAGCTTCTATAGAGTCCAGGGGTGGTACTTTATGAGGGGTGGAGCTTCTATAGAGTCCAGGGCTGGTGCTTTATGAGGGGTGGAGTTTCTATAGAGTCCAGGGGTGGTGCTTTATGAGGGATGGAGCTTCTATAGAGTCCAGGGGTGGTGCTTTATGAGGGGTGGAGCTGCTATAGAGTCCAGGGGTGGTGCTTTATGAGGGGTGGAGCTGCTATAGAGTCCAGGGGTGGTGCTTTATGAGGGGTGGAGCTTCTAAAGAGTCCTGGGGTGGTGCTTTATGAGGGGTGGAGCTTCTATAGAGTCCAGGGGTGGTGCTTTATGAGGGGTGGAGCTTCGATAGAGTCCAGGGGTGGTGCTTTATGAAGGGTGGAGCTTCTATAGAGTCCAGGGGTGGTGCTTTATGAGGGGTGGAGCTTCTATAGAGTCCAGGGGTGGTGCTTTATGAGGGGTGGAGCTTCTATAGAGTCCAGGGGTGGTGCTTTATGAGGGGTGGAGCTTCTAAAGAGTCCAGGGGTGGTGCTTTATGAGGGGTGGAGCTTCTATAGAGTCCAGGGGTGGTGCTTTATGTGGGGTGAAGCTTCTATAGAGTCCAGGGGTGGTGCTTTATGAGAGGGTGAGCTTCTATAGAGTCCAGGGGTGGTGCTTTATGAGAGGTGGAGCTTCTATAGTGTCCAGTGGTGGTACTTTATGAGGGATGGAGCTTCGATAGAGTCCAGGGGTGGTACTTTATGAGGAGTGGAGCTTCTAAAGAGTCCAGGGGTGGTGCTTTATGAGGGGTGGAGCTTCTATAGAGTCCAGGGGTGGTGCATTATGAGGGGTGGAGCTTCGATAGAGTCCAGGGGTGGTGCTTTATGAGGGGTGGAGCTTCTATAGAATCCAGGGGTGGTGCTTTATGAGGGGTGGAGCTTCTATAGAGTCCAGGGGTGGTGCTTTATGAGGGGTGGAGCTTCTATAAAGTCCAGGGGGTGGTGCTTTATGAGGGGTGGAGCTGCTATAGAGTCCAGGGGTGGTGCTTTATGAGGGGTGGAGCTTCTATAGACAGCGAGGGTGGTGCTTTATGAGGGGTGGAACGTCTATAGTGTCCAGGGGTGGTGCTTTATGAGGGGTTATGCTGCTATAGAGTCCAGGGGTGGTGCTTTATGAGGGGTGGAGCTTCTATAGAGTCCAGGAGTGGTGCTTTATGAGGGGTGGAGCTTCTATAGAGTCCAGGAGTGGTGCTTTATGAGGGGTGGAGCTTCTATAGAGTCCAGGGGTGGTGCTTTATGAGGGGTGGAGCTTCTATAGAGTCCAGGGGTGGTGCTTTATGAGGGGTGGAGCTTCTAAACAGTCCAGAGGTGGTGCTTTATGAGGGGTGGACCTTCTATAGAGTCCAGGGGTGGTGCTTTATGAAGGGTGGAGCTTCTATAGAGTCCAGGAGTGGTGCTTTATGAGGGGTGAAGCTTCTATAGAGTCTAAAGGTGGTGCTTTATGTGGGGTGGAGCTTCTATAGAGTCCAGGGGTGGTGCTTTATGAGAGGTGGATCTTCTATAGAGTCCAGGGGTGGTGCTTTATGAGGGATGGAGCTTCTATAGAGTCCAGGGGTGGTGCTTTATGAGGGGTGGAGCTTCTATAGAGTCCAGTGGTGTTGCTTTATGAGGGGTGGAGCTTCTATAGAGTCCAGGGGTGGTGCTTTATGAGGGGTGGAGCTTCTATAGAGTTCAGGGGTGGTGTTTTATAAGGGGTGGAGCTTCTATAGAGTCCAGGGGTGGTGCTTTATGAGGGGTGGAGCTTCTATAGAGTCCAGGGGTGGTGCTTTATGAGAGGTGGAGCTTCTATAGAGTCCAGGGTTGGTGCTTTATGAGGGGTGGAGCTTCTATAGAGTCCAGGGGTGGTGCTTTATGAGGGGTGGAGCTTCTATAGAGTTCAGGGGTGATGCTTTATGAGAGGTGGAGCTTCTATAGAGTCCAGGGGTGGTGCTTTATGAGAGATGGAGCTTCTAAAGAGTCCAACGGTGGTGCTTTATGAGGGGTGGAGCTTATAAAGAGTCCAGGGTTTGCGCTTTATGAGGGGATGGAGCTTCTATAGAGTCCAGGGGTGGTGCTTTATGAGGGGTGGAGCTTCTAAGGAGTCCAGGGGTGGTGCTTTATGAGGGGTGGAGCGTCTATAGAGTCCAGGGGTGGTGCTTTATGAGGGGTGGAGCTTCTATAGAGTCCAGGGGTGGTGCTTTATGAGGGGTGGAGCTTCTATAGAGTCCAGGGGTGGTGCTTTATGAGAGATGGAGCTTCTATAGAGTCCAGGGGTGGTGCTTTATGAGGGGTGGAGCTTTTATAGAGTCCAGGGGTGGTGCTTTATGAGGGGTGGAGCTTCTATAGAGTCCAGGAGTGGTGTTTTATAAGGGGTGGAGCTTCTATAGATTCCAGGGGTGGTGCTTTATGAGGGGTGGAGCTTCTATAGAGTCCAGGGGTGTTGCTTTATGAGGGACGGAGCTTCTATAGAGTCCAGGGGTGGTGCTTTATGAGAGGTGGAGCTTCTATAGAGTCCAGGGGTGGAGCTTTATGAGAGGTGGAGCTTCTATAGAGTCCAGGGGTGGTGCTTTATGAGGGTTGGAGCTTCTATACAGTCCAGAAGTGGTGCCCTATGAGGAGTGAAGCTCCTAAACAGTCTAGAGATGGAGCTTTTTCAGGGGTGGAGCTTCTAAAGAGTCCAGGGGCGGTGCTTTATGAGGGGTGGAGCTTCTATAGAGTCCAGGGGTGGTGCTTTATGAGGGGTGGACCTTCTATAGAGTCCAGGGGTGGTGCTTTATGAAGGGTGGAGCTTCCATAGAGTCCAACGATGGTGCTTTATGAGGGGTGGAGCTTCTAAAGAGTCCAGGGGTGGTGCTTTATGAGGGGTGGAGCTTCTATAGAGTCCAGGGGTGGTGCTTTATGAAGGGTGGAGCTTCTATAGAGTCCAGGGGTGGTGCTTTATGAAGGGTGGAGCTTCTATACTGTCCAGGGGTGGTGCTTTATGAGGGGTGGAGCATCTATAGAGTCCAGGGGTGGTGCTTTATGAGGGGTGGAGCTTCTATAGAGTCCAGGGATGGTGCTTTATGAGGGGTAGAGCATCTACAGAGTCCAGGGATGGTGCTTTATGAGAGGTGGAGCTTCTATAGAGTCCAGGGGTGGTACTTCATAAGGGGTGGAGCTTCTATAGAGTCCAGACGTGGTGGTTTATAAGGGATGGAGCTTCTATAGAGTCCAGGGGTGGTGCTTTATGAGGGGTGGAATTTCTATAGAGTTCAGGGGTGATGCTTTATGAGGCGTGGAGCTTCTATAGAGTCCACGGGGCGGTGCTTTATGAGGGTAGGAGCTTCTATAGAGTCCAAGGGTGGTGCTTTATGAGGGGTGGAGCTTATAAAGAGTCCAGGGGTGGTGCTGTATGAGGGGTGGAGCTTCTATAGAGTCCAGGGGTGGTGCTTTATGAGGGGTGGAGCTTCTATAGAGTTCAGGGGTGATGCTTTATGAGAGGTGGAGCTTCTATAGAGTCCAGGGGTGGTGCTTTATGAGAGATGGAGCTTCTAAAGAGTCCAACGGTGGTGCTTTATGAGGGGTGGAGCTTATAAAGAGTCCAGGGTTGGTGCTTTATGAGGGGGTGGAGCTTCTATAGAGTCCAGGGGTGGTGCTTTATGAGGGGTGGAGCTTCTAAGGAGTCCAGGGGTGGTGCTTTATGAGGGTTGGAGCTTCTAAAGAGTCCAGGGGTGGTGCTCTATGAGGGGTGGAGCTTCTAAAGAGTCCAGGGGTGGTGCTTTGTGAGGGTTGGAGCTTCTATAGAGTCCAGGGGTGGTGCTTTATGAGGGGTGGAGCTTCTAAAGAGTCCAGAGGTGTTGCTTTATGAGGGGTGGAGCTTCTAAAGAGTCCAGAGGTGGTGCTTTATGAGGGGTGGAGCTTCTATAGAGTCCAGGGGTGGTGCTTTATGAGGGATGGAGCTTCTATAGAGTCCATGGGTGGTGCTTTATGAGGGGTGGAGCTTCTATAGAGTCCAGGGGTGGTGCTTTAAAAGGGGTGGAGCTTCTAAGGAGTCCAGGGGTGGTGCTTTATGAGGGGTGGAGCTTCTATAGAGTCCAAGGGTGGTGCTTTATGAGGGGTGGAGCTTCTAAGGAGTCCAGGGGTGGTGGTTTATGAGGGGTGGAGCTTATAAAGAGTCCAGGGGTGGTGCTTTATGAGAGGTGGAGCTTCTATAGAGTCCAGGAGTGGTGCTTTTTGAGGAGGGGAGCTTCTAAAGAGTCCAGGGGTGGTGCTTTATGAGGGGTGGAGCTTCTAAAGAGTCCAGGGGTGGTGCTTTGTAACATACCTGGCAGCGTCCTTGCATAGTGGTCCATCTCCCACTGTGCAAGAGCGCGCACTTGATTTCCAGTCCAGACTGCCTCTCTGGCTTTTTTCCATACTGTCTGCTTTGCTCTGCTCTGGCTGCTTAGGGTGACGCCCACTGAACTTCCTGTTTCTTGTAGCTGCTGCAGACACACCCCTAATGCGTCCTCAGCCTATTGCTGTCTGTCACCTGGTATTTAAACCAGCTCCTCCTTGGAATCCATGCCTGAGCATCTTGTTCTGTCAGTTGGCTTTTTGTCACTGATTTGCCAGGTCCTGTCTATGCTCCCTGCCTTGCGGTATCAGTTCCCGTGTCTGAACTGTGTCCTGTCTGTGTACTCTAGCCAGCTGTCTGTCTGCCTTCCTGGAGGCTGTATTTCCAGGCCTGTATGAACACGCTCCTAGCCTGTTCGTCTCGACCTCTGGGGACCGCTTTCCCAGACTCGCTCCTGTATTTGTTGCAGTACAGTTCCTGTCTGAACTGTCTCCTAGCTTCCTACCTGTTTTGTCTTTATGTCCGTTTGTTCCCTTTTTCTGCAGTGTCTGAACCAGCACTTGGCTTTACCTAGGCTCTTTCCTGCATTTTGTTGCAGTAACTGTTCTTGTCTGAACTGTCTCCTAGCTTTTTACCTGTTTTGTCTTTATGTCCGTTTGCTCCCTTTTTCTGTAGAGTCTGAACCTGCACCTAACTTCTACTCATTGTCATTGTACTTCCTTTTGTGAGTTAGAGTCCTTTCGCTACTTCTTTGCAAGTACCTTGTGGGTATCTGGTTCTGCTTTTCTTTTCCAGTCTGTTCCGTGTGAACAGAGCCCTGTCCCCTTTGCTTTGTCTTTGTTTACCGCTTCGGCGATTTATCTCTGTCCTGTCTTACTTACCGCTTTGGCGATTCCTGCCCGCTCAGCCTTGTCCACCGCACTTGCGGTTTTGCTCTGCTCAGCCCTGTCCATCGCATCTGCGGTTCCTGCCTGCTCAGCCTTGTCTACCGCGTCTGCGGTTTTTCTCTGCTCGGCCTTGTCCACCGCGTCTGCGGTTTTGCTCTGCTCAGCCTTGTCCACCGCGTCTGTGGTTTTGCTCTGCTCAGCCTTGTCCACCGCGTCTGCGGTTTTGCTCTGCTCAGCCTTGTCCACCGCGTCTGTGGTTTTGCTCTGCTCAGCCTTATCCACCGCGTCTGCGGTTTTGCTCTGCTCAGCCCTGTCCACCGCGTCTGCGGTTTTGCTCTGCTCAGCTTTGTCCACCGCGTCGGCGGTTTTGCTCTGCTCAGCCTTGTCTACCGCACCTGCGGTTTTGCTCTGCTCAGCCTTGTCTACTGCGTCTGCGGTTTTGTTCTTCTCAGCCTTGTCCACCGCGTCAGCGGTTTTGCTCTGCTCAGCCTTGTCCACCGTGTCTGCGGTTTTGCTCTGCTCAGCCTTGTCCACCACGTCTGCGGTTTCGCTCTGCTCAGCCTTGTCCACCGCGTCTGCGGTTTTGCTCTGCTCAGCCTTGTCTACCGCATCTGCGGTTTCGCTCTGCTCAGCCTTGTCCACCGTGTCTGCGGTTTTGCTCTGCTCAGCCTTGTCCACCGTGTCTGCGGTTTCGCTCTGCTCAGCCTTGTCTACCGCGTCTGCGGTTTCGCTCTGCTCAGCCTTGTCCACCGCGTCTGCGGTTTTGCTCAGCTCAGCCTTGTCTACCGCGTCTGCGGTTTCGCTCTGCTCAGCCTTGTCTACCGCATCTGCGGTTTCGCTCTGCTCAGCCTTGTCTACCGCGTCTGCGGTTTCGCTCTGTTCAGCCTTGTCTACCGCGTCTGCGGTTTCGCTCTGTTCAGCCTTGTCCACCGCGTCTGCGGTTTCGCTCTGTTCAGCCTTGTCCACCGCGTCTGCGGTTTCGCTCTGCTCAGCCTTGTCCACCGCGTCTGCGGTTTCGCTCTGCTCAGCCTTGTCCACCGCGTCTGCGGTTTTGCTCTGCTCAGCCTTGTCTACCGCATCTGCGGTTTTACTCTGCTCAGCCTTGTCCACCGTGTCTGCGGTTTTGCTCTGCTCAGCCTTGTCCACCGCGTCTGCGGTTTTGCTCAGCTCAGTCTTGTCTACCGCGTCTGCGGTTTTGCTCTGCTCAGCCTTGTCTACCGCGTCTGCGGTTTCACTCTGCTCAGCCTTGTCTACCGCATCTGCGGTTTCGCTCTGCTCAGCCTTGTCTACCGCGTCTGCGGTTTCGCTCTGTTCAGCCTTGTCTACCGAGTCTGCAGTTTTGCTCTGCTCGGCCTTGTCTACCACACCTGCAGTTTCGCTTTGCTCTGCTTGATTACCGCATCTGCGGCTCTAAACTCGTCTCCCAGTCTGTACTGGACCCTACCCAGCCTGCACTCTAGCCTGCCTGTTCCTGTATTCCCCGGTGTGGGTCAACAGCCGTGTCCGGGGTCTGACCTGGAGTAGCACCTGGTCCCTCTGCTCGGTTCCTCCCTGGTGCACTGGCGTCGTATGCCATTGTGCGACCTTGGTCGGATCGGGCAGATACTTAGTTACGCCCCTCCAGGCACTCTCCGGTTCATGGCACAGTGGAACCACTAATCACGCACACCCCAGCCAGTTCGGGAGTGTGCATTACATGCTTTATGAGGGATGGAGCTTCTATAGAGTCCAGGGGTGGTGCTTTATGAGGGATGGAGCTTCTATAGAGTCCAGGGGTGGTGCTTTATGAGGAGTGGAGCTTCTAAAGAGTCCAGGAGTGGTGCTTTATGAGGGGTGGAGCTTCTAAAGAGTCCAGGGGTGGTGCTTTATGAGGGGTGGAGCTTCTATAGAGTCCAGGAGTGGTGCTTTATGAGGGGTGGAGCTTCTAAAGAGTCCAGGGGTGGTGCTTTATGAGGGATGGAGCTTCTATAGAGTCCAGGGGTGGTGCTTTATGAGGGGTGGAGCTTCTATAGAGTCCAGGGGTGGTGCTTTATGAGGGGTGGAGCTTCTAAGGAATCCAGGGGTGGTGCTTTATAAGGGGTGGAGCTTCTAAGGAATCCAGGGGTGGTGCTTTGTGAGGGGTGGAGCTTCTATAGAGTCCAGGGGTGGTGCTTTATGAGGGGTGGAGCTTCTATAGAGTCCAGGGGTGGTGCTTTATGAGGGGTGGAGCTTCTATAGAGTCCAGGGGTGGTGCTTCATGAGAGGTGGAGCTTCTAAGGAATCCAGGGGTGGTGCTTTGTGAGGGGTGGAGCTTCTATAGAGTCCAAGGGTGGTGCTTTATGAGGGGTGGAGCTTCTATAGAGTCCAGGGGTGGTGCTTTATGAGGGGTGGAGCTTCTATACAGTCCAGAAGTGGTGCCCTATGAGGATTGAAGCTCCTAAAGAGTCTAGAGATTGAGCTTTTTCAGGGGTGGAGCTTCTAAAGAGTCTAGGGGCGGTGCTTTATGAGGGGTGGAGCTTAAAAGGAGTCCAGGGGTGGTGCTTTATGAGGGGTGGAGCTTCTAAGGAGTCCAGGGGTGGTGCTTTATGAGGGGTGGAGTTCTATAGAGTCCAGGGGTGGTGCTTTATGAGGGGTGGAGCTTCTATAGAGTCCAGGGGTGTTGCTTTATGAGGGGTGGAGCTTCTATAGAGTCCAGAAGTGGTGCCCTATGAGGAGTGAAGCTCTTAAAGAGTCTACAGATGGAGCTTTTTCAACGGTGGAGCTTCTAAAGAGTCCAGGGGCGGTGCTTTATGAGGGGTGGAGCTTATAAAGAGTCCAGGGGTGGTGATTTATGAGGGTTTGGAGTTTCTAAAGAGTCCAGGGGGTAGTACTCTTTGAGGGGTGGAGCTTCTAAAAAGTCCATGGGTGGTGCTTTATGAGGGGTGGAGTTTATAAAGGATCCAGGTGTGGTGCTCTATGAGGGGTGGAGCTTCTAAAGAGTCCAGGGGTGTTGCTTTATGAGGGGTGGAGCTTCTATAGAGTCCAGGGGTGGTGCTTTATGAGGGGTGAAGCTTCTATAGAGTCCAGAGGTGTTGCTTTATGAGGGGTGGAGCTTCTATAGAGTCCAGGGGTGTTGCTTTATGAGGGGTGGAGCTTCTATAGAGTCCAGGGGTGTTGATTTATGAGGGGTGGAGCTTCTAAAGAGTCCAGGAGTGGTGCTTTATGAGGGGTGGAGCTTCTATAGAGTCCAGGGGTGTGGCTTTATGAGGGGTGGAGCTTCTAAAGAGTCCAGAGGTGGTGCTTTATGAGGGGTGGAGCTTCTATAGAGTCCAGGGGTGGTGCTTTATGAGGGGTGGAGCTTCTATAGAGTCCAGGGGTGGTGCTTTATAAGGGGTGGAGCTTCTAAGGAGTCCAGGGGTGGTGCTTTATAAGGGGTGGAGCTTCTAAGGAGTCCAGGGGTGGTGCTTTATGAGGGGTGGAGCTTCTATAGAGTCCTGGGGTGGTGATTTATGAGGGGTGGAGCTTCTAAGGAGTCCAGGGGTGGTGCTTTATGAGGGGTGGAGCTTCTATAGAGTCCAGGGGTGGTGCTTTATGAGGGGTGGAGCTTATAAAGAGTCCAGGGGTGGTGCTTTATGAGGGGTGGAGCTTCTATACAGTCCAGGGGTGGAGCTTTATGAGTGGTGGAGCTTCTATAGAGTCCAGGGGTGGTGCTTTATGAGGGGTGGAGCTTCTATAGAGTCCAGGGGTGGTGCTTTATGAGGGGTGGAGCTTCTAAAGAGTCCAGGGGTGGTGCTTTATGAGGGGTGGAGCTTCTAAAGAGTCCAGGGGTGGTGCTTTATGAGGGGTGGAGCTTCTAAAGAGTCCAGGGGTGGTGCTTTATGAGAGGTGGAGCTTCTAAAGAGTCCAGGGGTGGTGCTTTATGAGGGGTGGAGCTTCTATACAGTCCAGGGGTGGTGCTTCATGAGGGGTGGAGCTTCTATAGAGTCCAGGGGTGGTGCTTTATGAGGGGTGGAGCTTCTATAGAGTCCAGGGGTGGTGCTTCATGAGAGGTGGAGCTTCTAAGGAATCCAGGGGTGGTGCTTTGTGAGGGGTGGAGCTTCTATAGAGTCCAAGGGTGGTGCTTTATGAGGGGTGGAGCTTCTATAGAGTCCAGGGGTGGTGCTTTATGAGGGGTGGAGCTTCTATACAGTCCAGAAGTGGTGCCCTATGAGGATTGAAGCTCCTAAAGAGTCTAGAGATTGAGCTTTTTCAGGGGTGGAGCTTCTAAAGAGTCCAGGGGCGGTGCTTTATGAGGGGTGGAGCTTAAAAGGAGTCCAGGGGTGGTGCTTTATGAGGGGTGGAGCTTCTAAGGAGTCCAGGGGTGGTGCTTTATGAGGGGTGGAGTTCTATAGAGTCCAGGGGTGGTGCTTTATGAGGGGTGGAGCTTCTATAGAGTCCAGGGGTGTTGCTTTATGAGGGGTGCAGCTTCTATAGAGTCCAGAAGTGGTGCCCTATGAGGAGTGAAGCTCCTAAAGAGTCTAGAGATGGAGCTTTTTCAACGGTGGAGCTTCTAAAGAGTCCAGGGGCGGTGCTTTATGAGGGGTGGAGCTTATAAAGAGTCCAGGGGTGGTGATTTATGAGGGTTTGGAGTTTCTAAAGAGTCCAGAGGGTAGTACTCTTTGAGGGGTGGAGCTTCTAAAAAGTCCATGGGTGGTGCTTTATGAGGGGTGGAGTTTATAAAGGATCCAGGTGTGGTGCTCTATGAGGGGTGGAGCTTCTAAAGAGTCCAGGGGTGGTGCTTTATGAGGGGTGGAGCTTCTATAGAGTCCAGGGGTGGTGCTTTATGAGGGGTGAAGCTTCTATAGAGTCCAGAGGTGTTGCTTTATGAGGGGTGGAGCTTCTATAGAGTCCAGGGGTGTTGCTTTATGAGGGGTGGAGCTTCTATAGAGTCCAGGGGTGTTGCTTTATGAGGGGTGGAGCTTCTAAAGAGTCCAGGAGTGGTGCTTTATGAGGGGTGGAGCTTCTATAGAGTCCAGGGGTGTGGCTTTATGAGGGGTGGAGCTTCTAAAGAGTCCAGAGGTGGTGCTTTATGAGGGGTGGAGCTTCTATAGAGTCCAGGGGTGGTGCTTTATGAGGGGTGGAGCTTCTATAGAGTCCAGGGGTGGTGCTTTATAAGGGGTGGAGCTTCTAAGGAGTCCAGGGGTGGTGCTTTATAAGGGGTGGAGCTTCTAAGGAGTCCAGGGGTGGTGCTTTATGAGGGGTGGAGCTTCTATAGAGTCCTGGGGTGGTGATTTATGAGGGGTGGAGCTTCTAAGGAGTCCAGGGGTGGTGCTTTATGAGGGGTGGAGCTTCTATAGAGTCCAGGGGTGGTGCTTTATGAGGGGTGGAGCTCATAAAGAGTCCAGGGGTGGTGCTTTATGAGGGGTGGAGCTTCTATACAGTCCAGGGGTGGAGCTTTATGAGTGGTGGAGCTTCTATAGAGTCCAGGGGTGGTGCTTTATGAGAGGTGGAGCTTCTATAGAGTCCAGGGGTGGTGCTTTATGAGGGGTGGAGCTTCTATAGAGTCCAGGGGTGGTGCTTTATGAGGGGTGGAGCTTCTAAAGAGTCCAGGGGTGGTGCTTTATGAGGGGTGGAGCTTCTAAAGAGTCCAGGGGTGGTGCTTTATGAGGGGTGGAGCTGCTATAGAGTCCAGGGGTGGTGCTTTATGAGGGGTGGAGCTTCTAAAGAGTCCAGGGGTGGTGCTTTATGAGGGGTGGAGCTTCTAAAGAGTCCAGGGGTGGTGCTTTATGAGGGATGGAGCTTCTATAGAGTCCAGGGGTGGTGCTTTATGAGGGGTGGAGCTTCTATAGAGTGCAGGGGTGGTGATTTATGAGGAGTGGAGCTTCTGTAGAGTGCAGGGGTGGTGATTTATGAGGAGTGGAGCTTCTATAGAGTCCAGGGGTGGTGCTTTATGAGGGGTGGAGCTTCTAAAGAGTCCAGGGGTGGTGCTTTATGAGGGGTGGAGCTTCTATAGAGTCCAGGGGTGGTGCTTTATGAGGGGTGGAGCTTCTAAGGAGTCCAGGGGTGGTGCTTTATGAGGGGTGGAGCTTCTATAGAGTCCAGGGGTGGTGCTTTATGAGGGGTGGAGCTTCTATAGAGTCCAGGGGTGGTGCTTTATGAGGGGTGGAGCTTCTATGCAGTCCAGAAGTGGTGCCCTATGAGAAGTGAAGCTCCTAAAGAGTCTAGAGATGGAGCTTTTTCAGGGGTGGAGCTTCTAAAGAGTCCAGGGGCGGTGCTTTATGAGGGGTGGGGCTTATAAAGAGTCCAAGGGTGGTGATTTATGAGGGTTTGAAGTTTCTAAAGAGTCCAGGGGGTGGTACTCTTTGAGGGGTGGAGCTTCTAAAAAGTCCATGGGTGGTGCTTTATGAGGGGTGGAGTTTATAAAGGATCCAGGGGTGGTGTTTTATGAGAGGTGGAGCTTCTAAACAGTCCAGGAGTGGTGCTCTATGAGGATTGAAGCTCCTAAAGAGTCTAGAGATGGAGCTTTTTCAGGGGTGGAGCTTCTAAAGAGTCCAGGGGCGGTGCTTTATGAGGGGTGGAGCTTATTAAAAGTCCACGGGTGGTGATTTATGAGGGTTTGGAGTTTCTAAAGAGTCCAGGGGGTGGTAAATTTTGAGGGGTGGAGCTTCTAAAAAGTTCATGGGAGGTGCTTTATGAGGGGTGGAGTTTATAAAGGGTTTAGGGGTGGTGCTTTATGAGGGGTGGGGCCTTTAAAGAGTCCAGGAGTGGTGCTCTATGAGGATTGATGCTCCTAAAGAGTCCAGGGGTGGTGCTTTATGAGGGGTGGAGCCCCTAAAGAGTCCACAGGTGGTGCTTTATGAGGGGTGCAGCTTCTATAGAGTCCAGGGGTGGTGCTTTATGAGGGGTGGAGCCCCGAAAGAGTATGGGTTGGGAGTTTTTTGAGGGGTGAAGCTAATAATGAGTCCAGGAGTGGAATTTTAGAAGTGTGGAGTTCTTACAAAGTCCCGGGATTCAACTGGTTATTAGCTTCACTTGGGCCACTAGATAAAGGGGAAAAACATCAAGATTGTTCTTTTAAAATTTTCATACATTATGTTTAGTGTTTTCCAGGTCTGGAGCTTTCAACATCTACAAGCTTCTTCTCAGCTAGAGATTCTCTTAGGATACTAAGAACTTGGGGTACAGAGGTGAAAGAACCCCCTGCCCCATATGAAGGGACCAAAATAGTTGACTCCTAGGGTACATACAGCATTGATAGGGGGTTTTGTATAATATTTTGACCCTTTTGTAGATGACATCACCTGGAAGGAGCTCATGGTCAGCTGGATGAAGAGCAGGACGTGCTTGGTGAGACCCTTGATGTGCTCATCACTGACGAACGTGAACAGGACCTCGTGAGTCCCCAGGAGCGGGATGAGGATGAGCGTCGCTTTTGCAAACCTTAAAACAAAAATATGAAGTTGCAGATGGGTTTAAAGGCCAATATAGGGGGCACAAGGTCTTCAACTTTTACAATATCCTACTATAGGAAGGAATATAGTGGCTCTACAGTCAGGGCCGGCTCCAGGTTTTTCTGGGCCCCGGGTGAAAGAGTCTCAGTGGCCCTTTTAACACATACACGATTCATGATGCAGAGATACGGCGGAGAAATATATATATATATATTTATTTATTACACATGGCCCAGCCTGCCCCCTCATCCTTCACATACGCAGACATATGCACACGCACACACGGTACGCAGACATATGCACACGCACACACGGTACGCAGACATATGCGCGCGCACACGGTACGCAGACATATGCACACGCACACACGGTACGCAGACATATGCACACGCACACACGGTACGCAGACATATGCACACGCACACACGGTACGCAGACATATGCACACGCACACACGGTACGCAGACATATGCACGCACACACGGTACGCAGACATATGCACACGCACACACGGTACGCAGACATATGCACACGCACACACGGTACGCAGACATATGCGCGCGCACACACGGTACGCAGACATATGCGCGCGCACACACGGTACGCAGACATATGCACACGCACACACGGTACGCAGACATATGCGCGCGCACACACGGTACGCAGACATATGCGCGCGCACACACGGTACGCAGACATATGCGCGCGCACACACGGTACGCAGACATATGCGCGCGCACACACGGTACGCAGACATATGCACGCACACACGGTACGCAGACATATGCACGCACACACGGTACGCAGACATATGCGCGCGCACACACGGTACGCAGACATATGCACGCACACACGGTACGCAGACATATGCACGCACACACGGTACGCAGACATATGCACACGCACACACGGTACGCAGACATATGCGCGCGCACACACGGTACGCAGACATATGCGCGCGCACACACGGTACGCAGACATATGCGTGCGCACACACGGTACGCAGACATATGCACGCACACACGGTACGCAGACATATACGCGCGCACACACGGTACGCAGACATATGCATGCGCACACACGGTACGCAGACATATGCGCGCGCACACACGGTACGCAGACATATGCGCGCGCACACACGGTACGCAGACATATGCACACGCACACACGGTACGCAGACATATGCGCGCGCACACACGGTACGCAGACATATGCGTGCGCACACACGGTACGCAGACATATGCGCGCGCACACACGGTACGCAGACATATGCACGCACACACGGTACGCAGACATATGCGCGCGCACACACGGTACGCAGACATATGCACGCACACACGGTACGCAGACATATGCACGCACACACGGTACGCAGACATATGCACACGCACACACGGTACGCAGACATATGCGCGCGCACACACGGTACGCAGACATATGCGCGCGCACACACGGTACGCAGACATATGCGTGCGCACACACGGTACGCAGACATATGCACGCACACACGGTACGCAGACATATGCACGCGCGCACACACGGTACGCAGACATATGCGTGCGCACACACGGTACGCAGACATATGCGCGCGCACACACGGTACGCAGACATATGCACGCACACACGGTACGCAGACATATGCGCGCGCACACACGGTACGCAGACATATGCACGCACACACGGTACGCAGACATATGCACGCACACACGGTACGCAGACATATGCACACGCACACACGGTACGCAGACATATGCGCGCGCACACACGGTACGCAGACATATGCGCGCGCACACACGGTACGCAGACATATGCGTGCGCACACACGGTACGCAGACATATGCACGCACACACGGTACGCAGACATATGCACGCGCGCACACACGGTACGCAGACATATGCGTGCGCACACACGGTACGCAGACATATGCACGCACACACGGTACGCAGACATATGCGTGCGCACACACGGTACGCAGACATATGCACGCACACACGGTACGCAGACATATGCACACGCACACACGGTACGCAGACATATGCGCGCGCACACACGGTACGCAGACATATGCACGCGCGCACACACGGTACGCAGACATATGCGCGCGCACACACGGTACGCAGACATATGCGCGCGCACACACGGTACGCAGACATATGCACACGCACACACGGTACGCAGACATATGCACACGCACACACGGTACGCAGACATATGTACACATACAGACATACACATAGATAAAACAGACAAATATATATACACAGTTATATACACTGACATTCACATACATGCACTCACACAGACCCATTACAAATATTTTTAATATGGGGATTGGGGAAGCCTCACTCACCTGTCCCCGGTCCAGTGTCCTGTCCAGCAGCTCCTCGGGTATGGGGCAGTGCAGGGCCCCCGGCGTGTCACAGACTTCATGGCCCTGGAACATCAGAGGGGCCCACTTGCGGTCGGGTCCGGGCCCCTCCCGCCCATCTGTGCAGGACCTCCGCTCCGACGGTGTTTGATTGCCGGCACTTCCCCCAGACATGGCCGCGTGCTGTCCGGCTGTGTCTGCTAGTAATGACGCGGCAGGAGCGACACACAAGCACAATTAAAGGTGCAGTGCCGTCGACCCTGCCATGTCATTACTAGCAGACACAGCCGGACAGCACGCGGCCATGTCTGGGGGAAGTGCCGGCAATCAAGCAGCGCCTGCGTCCCTGAACAGGTGCCGAGGAAGCGGCCAGGGCCCCAACAGTGAGTGGGCGGGTGGGTGTGTGGGCCCGGCCCCGACAGTGAGTGGGCGGGTGGGTGTGTGGGCCCGGGCCCCGACAGTGAGTGGGCGGGTGGGTGTGTGGGCCCGGGCCCCGACAGTGAGTGGGCGGGTGGGTGTGTGGGCCCGGCCCCGACATTGAGTGGGCGGGTGGGTGTGTGGGCCCGGGCCCCGACAGTGAGTGGGCGGCTGGGCCCCTCTGATTTTCCAGGGCCCCGGCACTTGCCCGGGTACGCCGGGTGCTGACGCCGGCCCTGTCTACAGTGACCCATGGGGCTTCCCATTCAGACTCCTACAGATACTGGGCGCCATCAGTGGAAGCTGCCAATAACAAGCAATTTTTGGGTCTAGCAATACAATGTTGGGTCTGGTGGGACTCCGTTGGTTCTACTGGATGTGTGTTGCTTTTAGTGAGATTCTGGTGCATGTTTAGTGGGCTGCTGATGGTTCTTTTGGGTCCTGGTTGGTTCTGGTAGGGCTTTGTTGGGTCCAATTGGAGATTATTGGTTCCAGTGGGACTCAGTTGGGTTTAGTAGGACTCTTAGTTTTAGTGGGAGTCTGTTAGCTTTTGTTGCTTTATATAAGATAGTGGGTCCCAGTTGGTTTTGGTGGGTCTAGTGATAAACTATTGGTTCTAGTGGGAGTCTATTGGTTATTGGTTCCAGTTGGACTTTGTTGAGTTTAGTAAGCCTCTGTTGCTTCTAATTGGGGTCAGTCCATTGTTCCTAGTGGGACTCTATGTTTAGTGAGCTGCTGATGTTTCTGGTGTACCTCGGATGATTTTGGTGAGACACTATTGGGTCCATTAATACTCTGCTGTATTTGTTTGGACTCTGTAGTGTCTAATAAGCCATTCGCTTATAGTTGGTTTCTGTTGCTTCTAGTGGAACTCTACGTTTCACGGGTCTATGGTAGTTCTATTGTGCCTCGGTTTGTTCTGGTGGGACACTGTTTAGTCTATTACTACTCTGCTGGGTTTAGTGGGACTCTGTCGGGTCTAGAAGATCTGGTCTGCTGGTCTTAGTTTGTGACAGTTGCTTCCTGTCGGAGTCTGGGTTCAGTATTAGTTGGGTCTAGATAGAAGATGATGGTCTGCTGGTCTTAGTCAAACACAGTTGCTTCCATTCGGAGTCTGGGTCCAGTCTTAGTTGGGTCTGGAAGATGAAGGTCTGCTGGTCTTAGTTGGACACAATTGCTTCCACCTGGAGTCTGGGGCCAGTCTTAGTTGGGTCTAGAAGATGATGGTCTGCTGGTCTTAGTCAGACCCAGTTGCTTCCATTCGGATGATGGGTCCAGTCTTAGTTGGGTCTGGAAGATGAAGGTCTGTGGTCTTAGTCGGATACAGTTGCTTCCATTCGGAGTCTGGGTCCAGCCTTAGTTGGGTCTGGAAGATGAAGGTCTGCTGGTCTTAGTTGGACACAATTGCTTCCACCCGGAGTCTGGGTCCAGTCTTAGTTGGGTCTGGAAGATGAAGGTTTGTGGTCTTAGTCGGATACAGTTGCTTCCATTCGGAGTCTAGATCCAGTCTTAGTTGGGTCTGGAAGATGAAGGTCTGCTGGTCTTAGTTTGTGACAGTTGCTTCCTGTCGGAGTCTTAGTTGGGTCTAGATAGAAGATGATGGTCTGCTGGTCTTAGTCAGACACAGTTGCTTCAATTCGGATGATGGGTCCAGTCTTAGTTGGGTCTGGATGATGAAGGTCTGCTGGTCTTAGTTGGACACTGTTGCTTCCATTCGGAATCTAGGTCCAGTCTTAGTTGGGTCTGCAAGATGAAATTCTGCTGGTCTTAGTTTGTGACAGTTGCTTCCTGTCGGAGTCTGGGTTCAGTCTTAGTTGGGTCTAGATAGAAGATGATGGTCTGCTGGTCTTAGTCCGACACAGTTGCTTCCATTCGGATGATGGGTCCAGTCTTAGTTGGGTCTGAAAGATGAAGGTCTGCTGGTCTTAGTTGGACATAATTGCTTCCACCTGGAGTCTGGGTCCAGTCTTAGTTGGGTCTGGAAGATGAAGGTCTGCTGGTCTTAGTCGGAGACAGTTGCTTCCTGTCGGAGTCTGGGGCCAGTCTTAGTTGGGTCTAGAAGATGATGGTCTGCTGGTCTTAGTCAGACCCAGTTGCTTCCATTCGGATGATGGGTCCAGTCTTAGTTGGGTCTGGAAGATGAAGGTCTGTGGTCTTAGTCGGATACAGTTGCTTCCATTCGGAGTCTGGGTCCAGCCTTAGTTGGGTCTGGAAGATGAAGGTCTGCTGGTCTTAGTTGGAGACAGTTGCTTCCTGTCGGAGTCTGGGTCCAGTCTTACTTGGGTCTGGATGATGAAGGTCTGCTGGTCTTAGTTGGACACTGTTGCTTCCATTCGGAATCTAGGTCCAGTCTTAGTTGGGTCTGCAAGATGAAGTTCTGCTGGTCTTAGTTTGTGACAGTTGCTTCCTGTCGGAGTCTGGGTTCAGTCTTAGTTGGGTCTAGATAGAAGATGATGGTCTGCTGGTCTTAGTCCGACACAGTTGCTTCCATTCGGATGATGGGTCCAGTCTTAGTTGGGTCTGGAAGATGAAGGTCTGCTGGTCTTAGTTGGACACAATTGCTTCCACCCGGAGTCTGGGTCCAGTCTTAGTTGGGTCTGGAAGATGAAGGTTTGTGGTCTTAGTCGGATACAGTTGCTTCCATTCGGAGTCTAGATCCAGTCTTAGTTGGGTCTGGAAGATGAAGGTCTGCTGGTCTTAGTTTGTGACAGTTGCTTCCTGTCGGAGTCTTAGTTGGGTCTAGATAGAAGATGATGGTCTGCTGGTCTTAGTCAGACACAGTTGCTTCAATTCGGATGATGGGTCCAGTCTTAGTTGGGTCTGGAGGATGAAGGTCTGCTGCTCTTAGTTGGACACAATTGCTTCCACCTGGAGTCTGGGTCCAGTCTTAGTTGGGTCTGGACGATGAAGGTCTGCTGGTCTAAGTCGGAGACAGTTGCTTCCTGCTGGAGTTTGGGTCCAGTCTTACTTGGGTCTAGAAGATGATGGTCTGCTGGTCTTAGTCAGACCCAGTTGCTTCCATTCGGATGATGGGTCCAGTCTTAGTTGGGTCTGGAAGATGAAGGTCTGCTGGTCTTAGTTGGACACAATTGCTTCCACCCGGAGTCTGGGTACAGTCTTAGTTGGGTCAGGAAGATGAAGGTTTGTGGTCTTAGTCGGATACAGTTGCTTCCATTCGGAGTCTAGATCCAGTCTTAGTTGGGTCTGGAAGATGAAGGTCTGCTGGTCTTAGTTTGTGACAGTTGCTTCCTGTCGGAGTCTTAGTTGGGTCTAGATAGAAGATGATGGTCTGCTGGTCTTAGTCAGACACAGTTGCTTCAATTCGGATGATAGGTCCAGTCTTAGTTGGGTCTGGAAGATGAAGGTCTGCTGCTTTTAGTTGGACACAATTGCTTCCACCTGGAGTCTGGGTCCAGTCTTAGTTGGGTCTGGACGATGAAGGTCTGCTGGTCTAAGTCGGAGACAGTTGCTTCCTGCTGGAGTTTGGGTCCAGTCTTACTTGGGTCTAGAAGATGATGGTCTGCTGGTCTTAGTCAGACCCAGTTGCTTCCATTCGGATGATGGGTCCAGTCTTAGTTGAGTCTGGAAGATGAAGGTCTGCTGGTCTTAGTTGGACACAATTGCTTCCACCTGGAGTCTGGGTCCAGTCTTAGTTGGGTCTGGAAGATGAAGGTCTGCTGGTCTTAGTCGGAGACAGTTGCTTCCTGTCGGAGTCTGGGTCCAGTCTTAGTTGGGTCTAGAAGATGATGGTCTGCTGGTCTTAGTCAGACACAGTTGCTTCCATTCGGATGATGGGTCCAGTCTTAGTTGGGTTTGTAAGATGAAGCTCTGTGGTCTTAGTCGGATACAGTTGCTTCCATTCGGAGTCTGGGTCCAGTCTTAGTTGGCTCTGGAAGATGAAGGTCTGCTGGTCTTAGTCGGAGACAGTTGCTTTCTGTCGGAGTCTGGGTCCAGTCTTAGTTGGGTCTGGAAGATGAAGTTCTGCTGGTCTTAGTTTGTGACAGTTGCTTCCTGTCGGAGTCTGGGTTCAGTCTTAGTTGGGTCTAGATAGAAGATGATGGTCTGCTGGTCTTAGTCAGACACAGTTGCTTCCATTTGGACGATGGGTCCAGTCTTAGTTGGGTCTGGAAGATGAAGGTCTGCTGGTCTTAGTTGGACACAATTGCTTCCACCCGGAGTCTGGGTCCAGTCTTAGTTGGGTCAGGAAGATGAAGGTCTGATGGTCTTAGTCGGATACAGTTGCTTCCATTCGGAGTCTAGATCCAGTCTTAGTTGGGTCTGGAAGATGAAGGTCTGCTGGTCTTAGTTTGTGACAGTTGCTTCATGTTGGAGTCTTAGTTGGGTCTAGATAGAAGATGATGGTCTGCTGGTCTTAGTCAGACCCAGTTGCTTCCATTCGGATGATGGGTCCAGTCTTAGTTGGGTCTGGAAGATGAAGGTCTGCTGGTCTAAGTTGGACACAATTGCTTCCACCCGGAGTCTGGGTCCAGTTTTAGTTGGGTCTGGAAGATGAAGGTCTGCTGGTCTTAGTCGTAGACAGTTGCTTCCCGCTGGAGTTTGGGTCCAGTCTTAGTTGGGTCTAGAAGATGAAGGTCTGCTGCTCTTAGTTGGACACAATTGCTTCCACCCGGAGTCTGGGTCCAGTCTTAGTTGGGTCTGGAAGATGAAGGTCTGCTGCTCTTAGTTGGACACAATTGCTTCCACCCGGAGTCTGGGTCCAGTCTTAGTTGGGTCAGGAAGATGATGGTCTGCTGGTCTTAGTCGGAGACAGTTGCTTCCCGCTGGAGTTTGGGTCCAGTTTTAGTTGGGTCTAGAAGATGAAGGTCTGCTGGTTTTAGTCTGACATAGTTGCTCTCAGTTGAAGTCTGTTGGGTCACATGGGCCACAAACAACTTTCAATTCTATAACAAGACATAGGATGGGCTGGTCTATCTCCATTATTGTGGTTCTCCATCTTGTGGATCTGTTCGGGACCTTATATCCACTCCTAACCAAGCAGCACATCTGTTCACTGGTTGTGACCAGGATGGAAGGATTAAATGACGAGCTCCTCGGGGGTGGTGACCAATGTGAATAATTACAGTATTACCCTCCCCAGCCACTAGATGGTGCTCACTATGACATCACAGTCCTGATCTTACGCCCTCTGGGGTCACTCTTCCTTTTACCTGTACTTGTAGTCTGTGAACTTTAGCTGCTGCGCCTTCAGCTTCAGATGGAGAAGGTTCAGGATCCTGATGTGGACAATGAAGTTTATCTACGGGACGCAGAAGTGATACAGACCATCTTATGTAAAAGCCAGGAACGTGGGCTCCTTCTTAAAGGGATAGTCTAGCCACATCCAAAGCAAAAGTCAAATCCTATTGGTTCTTAATAGACACACCCCTTTGGAGCTCCCATCATGCACTGCTCTCAGCAGATTTGCATTCTGGGAGCTCAGAGGAGTGATTTCTGCTGCGGATGTGACCAGCGCAGAGTAATGTATAGGGTGAAGGTTAGGACACTCACGAATATGCAGAGGAGCATCGGTCCCTTAATAATATACCAGATTGCCGTATTCTGATTTACTGCCCAGCACCTAAAAAAAAAAAAAAAGATAAAACTTTCTCTATATGTCCTTGATACGTGAAACCCTGTAAAAAATCTATAATGTGTTATTGTGATGGGGATGTGTAATGTGAATTGTGTTGTTGCGATGCATTGTTAGAGATGAAGCTGTATACTGCCCAGCAACAGGTAGCTGGGCAGAATGCTGAGAGTTAGTGTTTGGGACTTGCCCACAGTGGGAGGGGCTAATGGAAGGAAAAGTGACTGATTCCTGCTAGACATAGTGGGCGACCGGAGACGGGTTCTAGGAGATGATGCTGAACCATGTAAGTAATGGGCCTAAACAGGACTGAGTAGCTGGGACTAAGTAAAGAGTTTATTTTCTCCTTCATTGAACTGTGAAACATCGGGTCCTGGCCAACCAGCAACATCGGTTACATGCGGCCTCACAGCACAAGTCCACACACCCAACCAGGACCTCCACTTTCATGTAACGTGCCGGGGTGCTGGAGATGAGTGTCCGTCACGGTGGTGCAGTGGCGGTGATAATTACGGGGGCCCTCGATGTCCTGCCCATTCTGCCTCCTTAATCCGTTGCGCTGTCGCTTCATTGAACTGTGAAACATCGGGTCCTGGCCAACCAGCAACATCGGTTACATGCGGCCTCAGAGCACAAGTCCACACACCCAGCCAGGACCTCCACTTTCATGTAACGTGCCGGGGTGCTGGAGATGAGTGTCCGTCACGGTGGTGCAGTGGCGGTGATAATTACGGGGGCCCTCGATGTCCTGCCCATTCTGCCTCCTTAATCCGTTGCGCTGTCGCTTCATTGAACTGTGAAACATCGGGTCCTGGCCAACCAGCAACATCGGTTACATGCGGCCTCAAAGCACAAGTCCACACACCCAACCAGGACCTTCACTTTCATGTAACGTGCCGAGGAGCTGGAGATGAGTGTCCGTCACAGTGGTGCAGTGGCGGTGATAATTACGGGGGCCCTCGATGTCCTGCCCATTCTGCCTCCTTAATCCGTTGTGCTGTCGCTTCCCCTGGGGCCGCCGGTGCCACCTCTCCCCGCAATTTCCTGCAGTTCTGGAGGTAATTCTGTGGACGCTGTGGTGATTAATGTGTGCAGTCATCGGATCGATATTTACACTATGTAGATGCTGTGGGGAGATCGCACCATGAATCTCGCTGCCAATGGCGAGTTCAGACAGATGACGGATTATACTGCCACCTCAGGACCCTTCTGTAATTAATGCCTGCTGGCGGAGCGCTGCTCCCGAGGCTGAAACGCTGCTTAATTACAGGCTTCATGTTAATAGTGAAGAAATGCTGAAATACTCTGTGCTGCTGATGCCATAACTTACCCCTCGTTCTCCAGGTAGGTCCTCGCGATCACCCAGGGTATGATGAACAGTAGGGGGCAAACTGCAAAACAAATGGGAGCCGGTGAAATAATCCCCCCCGGGGACAGAGCCGGACCGCAGGGGTGGTGGCCACTTACACCAGCCGATGGCCACGTATCTCAGCAGCATCCGCCTCTCGCACAGGACCAGCGAGACGATGGTGGTGTGCAGGTAGATCCCCTCCACCAGCAGCCAGAAATAATTGGCGCCCACGAAGAAATGCAGCGAGATGTGAACGATGCGGCAGGAGGTGGGAATCTGCAGGGAGAGGGGCAGACGTTACAGCGCCCCCTGGTGGACACATCAGTCATCACATGAAATTATTGCAAAAAAACTATGTGGTGAAGCATTACCTGCGGCGTCAGTACAGACAGCCAGTCGTCCTCATTGCTCGCCGTTCTCGGGGCCAGGTCAGTTCTCTGCATGTCCTTTATCAGCACGGCCACAGCCCTCATAATGAATGAGCCAAAGAGATTCATGTGGATATAATTACGGGTGCAGTGAAGCTTCCTAGAAAGTGAGGGAAAGGCACGAGAATGAGCCCCAGAATACAGGCCGCAGTGAGCAGATCCACCACCGGGGGACGACAGAGAGGAGAATAAAAGAATGAGCCCCAAAATACAGGCCGCAGTGTGCAGATCCACCACCGGGGGACGACAGAGAGGAGAATAAAAGAATGAGCCCCAAAATACAGGCCGCAGTGTGCAGATCCACCACCGGGGGCGACAGAGAGGAGAATAAAAGAATGAGCCCCAAAATACAGGCCGCAGTGTGCAGATCCACCACCGGGGGACGACAGAGAGGAGAATAAAAGAATGAGCCCCAAAATACAGGACGCAGTGTGCAGATCCACCACCGGGGGCGACAGAGAGGAGAATAAAAGAATGAGCCCCAAAATACAGGCCGAAGTGTGCAGATCCACCACCGGGGGCGACAGAGAGGAGAATAAAAGAATGAGCCCCAAAATACAGGCCGCAGTGTGCAGATCCACCACCGGGGGAGACAGAGAGGAGAATACGAGAATGAGCCCCAAAATACAGGCCGCAGTGTGCAGATCCACCACCGGGGGGGACAGAGAGGAGAACACAAGAATGAGCCCCAAAATACAGGCCGCAGTGTGCAGATCCACCACCGGGGGAGACAGAGAGGAGAACACAAGAATGAGCCCCAAAATACAGGCCGCAGTGTGCAGATCCACCACCGGGGGAGACAGAGAGGAGAACACAAGAATGAGCCCCAAAATACAGGCCGCAGTGTGCAGATCCACCACTGGGGGGCGACAGAGAGGAGAACACGAGAATGAGCCCCAAAATACAGGCCGCAGTGTGCAGATCCACCACCGGGGGCGACAGAGAGGAGAACACAAGAATGAGCCCCAAAATACAGGCCGCAGTGTGCAGATCCACCACCGGGGGACGACAGAGAGGAGAATAAAAGAATGAGCCCCAAAATACAGGCCGCAGTGTGCAGATCCACCACCGGGGGAGACAGAGAGGAGAACACAAGAATGAGCCCCAAAATAAAGGCTGCAGTGTGCAGATCCACCACCGGGGGAGACAGAGAGGAGAACACGAGAATGAGCCCCAAAATACAGGCCGCAGTGTGCAGATCCACCACCGGGGGAGACAGAGAGGAGAACACAAGAATGAGCCCCAAAATACAGGCCGCAGTGTGCAGATCCACCACCGGGGGAGACAGAGAGGAGAACACAAGAATGAGCCCCAAAATACAGGCCGCAGTGTGCAGATCCACCACCGGGGGAGACAGAGAGGAGAATACGAGAATGAGCCCCAAAATACAGGCCGCAGTGTGCAGATCCACCACCAGGGGAGACAGAGAGGAGAACACAAGAATGAGCCCCAAAATACAGGCCGGAGTGTGCAGATCCACCACCGGGGGAGACAGAGAGGAGAACACAAGAATGAGCCCCAAAATACAGGCCGGAGTGTGCAGATCCACCACTGGGGAAGACAGAGAGGAGAACACAAGAATGAGCCCCAAAATACAGGCCGCAGTGTGCAGATCCACCACCGGGGGAGACAGAGAGGAGAATACGAGAATGAGCCCCAAAATACAGGCCGCAGTGTGCAGATCCAACACCGGGGGAGACAGAGAGGAGAACACAAGAATGAGCCCCAAAATACAGGCCGCAGTGTGCAGATCCACCACCGGGGGAGACAGAGAGGAGAACACAAGAATGAGCCCCAGAATACAGGCCGCAGTGTGCAGATCCACCACCGGGGGAGACAGAGAGAACACAAGAATGAGCCCCAAAATACAGGCCGCAGTGTGCAGATCCACCACCGGGGGAGACAGAGAGCAGAATACAAGAATGAGCCCCAAAATACAGGCCGCAGTGTGCAGATCCACCACCGGGGGAGACAGAGAGGAGAACACAAGAATGAGCCCCAAAATACAGGCCGCAGTGTGCAGATCCACCACCGGGGGAGACAGAGAGGAGAACACAAGAATGAGCCCCAAAATACAGGCCGCAGTGTGCAGATCCACCACCAGGGGGACACAGAGAGAACACAAGAATGAGCCCTAAAATACAGGCCGCAGTGTGCAGATCCACCACCGGGGGAGACAGAGAGGAGAATACGAGAATGAGCCCCAGAATACAGGCCGCAGTGTGCAGATCCACCACCGGGGGAGACAGAGAGGAGAATACAAGAATGAGCCCCAAAATACAGGCCGCAGTGTGCAGATCCACCACCGGGGGAGACAGAGAGGAGAATACGAGAATGAGCCCCAAAATACAGGCCGCAGTGTGCAGATCCACCACCAGGGGGAGACAGAGAGAACACAAGAATGAGCCCCAAAATACAGGCCGCAGTGTGCAGATCCACCACCGGGGGCGACAGAGAGGAGAACACAAGAATGAGCCCCAAAATACAGGCCGCAGTGTGCACATCCACCACGGGGGGGACAGAGAGGAGAACACGAGAATGAGCCCCAAAATACAGGCCGCAGTGTGCAGATCCACCACCGGGGGAGACAGAGAGGAGAACACAAGAATGAGCCCCAAAATACAGGCCGCAGTGTGCAGATCCACCACCAGGGAAGACAGAGAGAATACGAGAATGAGCCCCAAAATACAGGCCGCAGTGTGCAGATCCACCACCAGGGGAGACAGAGAGGAGAATACGAGAATGAGCCCCAAAATACAGGCCGCAGTGTGCAGATCCACCACCAGGGGGAGACAGAGAGGAGAACACAAGAATGAGCCCCAGAATACAGGCCGCAGTGTGCAGATCCACCACCGGGGGCGACAGAGAGGAGAACACAAGAATGAGCCCCAAAATACAGGCCGCAGTGTGCAGATCCACCACCGGGGGAGACAGAGAGGAGAACACAAGAATGAGCCCCAGAATACAGGCCGCAGTGTGCAGATCCACCACCAGGGGAGACAGAGAGAACACGAGAATGAGCCCCAAAATACAGGCCGCAGTGTGCAGATCCACCACCGGGGGAGACAGAGAGGAGAACACAAGAATGAGCCCCAAAATACAGGCCGCAGTGTGCAGATCCACCACCAGGGGAGACAGAGAGAATACGAGAATGAGCCCCAAAATACAGGCCGCAGTGTGCAGATCCACCACCAGGGGAGACAGAGAGGAGAATACGAGAATGAGCCCCAAAATACAGGCCGCAGTGTGCAGATCCACCACCGGGGGAGACAGAGAGGAGAACACAAGAATGAGCCCCAGAATACAGGCCGCAGTGTGCAGATCCACCACCGGGGGAGACAGAGAGGAGAACACAAGAATGAGCCCCAAAATACAGGCCGCAGTGTGCAGATCCACCACCAGGGGAGACAGAGAGAATACGAGAATGAGCCCCAAAATACAGGCCGCAGTGTGCAGATCCACCACCAGGGGAGACAGAGAGGAGAATACGAGAATGAGCCCCAAAATACAGGCCGCAGTGTGCAGATCCACCACCAGGGGAGACAGAGAGGAGAATACGAGAATGAGCCCCAAAATACAGGCCGCAGTGTGCAGATCCACCACCAGGGGAGACAGAGAGGAGAATACGAGAATGAGCCCCAAAATACAGGCCGCAGTGTGCAGATCCACCACCAGGGGAGACAGAGAGGAGAATACGAGAATGAGCCCCAAAATACAGGCCGCAGTGTGCAGATCCACCACCAGGGGAGACAGAGAGGAGAATACGAGAATGAGCCCCAAAATACAGGCCGCAGTGTGCAGATCCACCACCAGGGGAGACAGAGAGGAGAATACGAGAATGAGCCCCAAAATACAGGCCGCAGTGTGCAGATCCACCACGGGGGGAGACAGAGAGGAGAACACGAGAATGAGCCCCAAAATACAGGCCGCAGTGTGCAGATCCACCACCGGGGGAGACAGAGAGGAAAACACGAGAATGAGCCCCAGAATACAGGCCGCAGTGTGCAGATCCACCACCAGGGGGAGACAGAGAGGAGAACACAAGAATGAGCCCCAGAATACAGGCCGCAGTGTGCAGATCCACCACCAGGGGGAGACAGAGAGGAGAACACAAGAATGAGCCCCAGAATACAGGCCGCAGTGTGCAGATCCACCACCGGGGGGCGACAGAGAGGAGAACACGAGAATGAGCCCCAAAATACAGGCCGCAGTGTGCAGATCCACCACCGGGGGAGACAGAGAGGAGAACACGAGAATGAGCCCCAAAATACAGGCCGCAGTGTGCAGATCCACCACCGGGGGAGACAGAGAGGAGAATACGAGAATGAGCCCCAAAATACAGGCCGCAGTGTGCAGATCCACCACCGGGGGAGACAGAGAGGAGAACACAAGAATGAGCCCCAAAATACAGGCCGCAGTGTGCAGATCCACCACCGGGGGAGACAGAGAGGAGAATACGAGAATGAGCCCCAAAATACAGGCCGCAGTGTGCAGATCCACCACCAGGGGAGACAGAGAGGAGAACACAAGAATGAGCCCCAAAATACAGGCCGCAGTGTGCAGATCCACCACCAGGGGAGACAGAGAGGAGAACACGAGAATGAGCCCCAAAATACAGGCCGGAGTGTGCAGATCCACAACCGGGGGAGACAGAGAGGAGAACACAAGAATGAGCCCCAAAATACAGGCCGGAGTGTGCAGATCCACCACTGGGGAAGACAGAGAGGAGAACACAAGAATGAGCCCCAAAATACAGGCCGCAGTGTGCAGATCCACCACCAGGGGAGACAGAGAGGAGAACACAAGAATGAGCCCCAAAATACAGGCCGCAGTGTGCAGATCCACCACCAGGGGAGACAGAGAGGAGAACACGAGAATGAGCCCCAAAATACAGGCCGGAGTGTGCAGATCCACAACCGGGGGAGACAGAGAGGAGAACACAAGAATGAGCCCCAAAATACAGGCCGGAGTGTGCAGATCCACCACTGGGGAAGACAGAGAGGAGAACACAAGAATGAGCCCCAAAATACAGGCCGCAGTGTGCAGATCCACCACCGGGGGAGACAGAGAGAACACAAGAATGAGCCCCAAAATACAGGCCGCAGTGTGCAGATCCACCACCAGGGGAGACAGAGAGGAGAATACGAGAATGAGCCCCAAAATACAGGCCGCAGTGTGCAGATCCAACACCGGGGGAGACAGAGAGGAGAACACAAGAATGAGCCCCAAAATACAGGCCGCAGTGTGCAGATCCACCACCGGGGGAGACAGAGAGGAGAATACAAGAATGAGCCCCAAAATACAGGCCGCAGTGTGCAGATCCACCACCGGGGGAGACAGAGAGGAGAACACAAGAATGAGCCCCAGAATACAGGCCGCAGTGTGCAGATCCACCACCGGGGGAGACAGAGAGAACACAAGAATGAGCCCCAAAATACAGGCCGCAGTGTGCAGATCCACCACCGGGGGAGACAGAGAGCAGAATACAAGAATGAGCCCCAAAATACAGGCCGCAGTATGCAGATCCACCACCGGGGGAGACAGAGAGGAGAATACAAGAATGAGCCCCAAAATACAGGCCGCAGTGTGCAGATCCACCACCAGGGGGAGACAGAGAGAACACAAGAATGAGCCCCAAAATACAGGCCGCAGTGTGCAGATCCACCACCGGGGGCGACAGAGAGGAGAACACAAGAATGAGCCCCAAAATACAGGCCGCAGTGTGCACATCCACCACGGGGGGGACAGAGAGGAGAACACGAGAATGAGCCCCAAAATACAGGCCGCAGTGTGCAGATCCACCACCGGGGGAGACAGAGAGGAGAACACAAGAATGAGCCCCAAAATACAGGCCGCAGTGTGCAGATCCACCACCAGGGAAGACAGAGAGAATACGAGAATGAGCCCCAAAATACAGGCCGCAGTGTGCAGATCCACCACCAGGGGAGACAGAGAGGAGAATACGAGAATGAGCCCCAAAATACAGGCCGCAGTGTGCAGATCCACCACCAGGGGGAGACAGAGAGGAGAACACAAGAATGAGCCCCAGAATACAGGCCGCAGTGTGCAGATCCACCACCGGGGGCGACAGAGAGGAGAACACAAGAATGAGCCCCAAAATACAGGCCGCAGTGTGCAGATCCACCACCGGGGGAGACAGAGAGGAGAACACAAGAATGAGCCCCAGAATACAGGCCGCAGTGTGCAGATCCACCACCAGGGGAGACAGAGAGAACACGAGAATGAGCCCCAAAATACAGGCCGCAGTGTGCAGATCCACCACCGGGGGAGACAGAGAGGAGAACACAAGAATGAGCCCCAAAATACAGGCCGCAGTGTGCAGATCCACCACCAGGGGAGACAGAGAGAATACGAGAATGAGCCCCAAAATACAGGCCGCAGTGTGCAGATCCACCACCAGGGGAGACAGAGAGGAGAATACGAGAATGAGCCCCAAAATACAGGCCGCAGTGTGCAGATCCACCACCGGGGGAGACAGAGAGGAGAACACAAGAATGAGCCCCAGAATACAGGCCGCAGTGTGCAGATCCACCACCAGGGGAGACAGAGAGAATACGAGAATGAGCCCCAAAATACAGGCCGCAGTGTGCAGATCCACCACCAGGGGAGACAGAGAGGAGAATACGAGAATGAGCCCCAAAATACAGGCCGCAGTGTGCAGATCCACCACCAGGGGAGACAGAGAGGAGAATACGAGAATGAGCCCCAAAATACAGGCCGCAGTGTGCAGATCCACCACCAGGGGAGACAGAGAGGAGAATACGAGAATGAGCCCCAAAATACAGGCCGCAGTGTGCAGATCCACCACGGGGGGAGACAGAGAGGAGAACACGAGAATGAGCCCCAAAATACAGGCCGCAGTGTGCAGATCCACCACCGGGGGAGACAGAGAGGAAAACACGAGAATGAGCCCCAGAATACAGGCCGCAGTGTGCAGATCCACCACCAGGGGGAGACAGAGAGGAGAACACAAGAATGAGCCCCAGAATACAGGCCGCAGTGTGCAGATCCACCACCAGGGGGAGACAGAGAGGAGAACACAAGAATGAGCCCCAGAATACAGGCCGCAGTGTGCAGATCCACCACCGGGGGGCGACAGAGAGGAGAACACGAGAATGAGCCCCAAAATACAGGCCGCAGTGTGCAGATCCACCACCGGGGGAGACAGAGAGGAGAACACGAGAATGAGCCCCAAAATACAGGCCGCAGTGTGCAGATCCACCACCGGGGGAGACAGAGAGGAGAACACGAGAATGAGCCCCAAAATACAGGCCGCAGTGTGCAGTTCCACCACCGGGGGAGACAGAGAGGAGAACACAAGAATGAGCCCCAAAATACAGGCCGCAGTGTGCAGATCCACCACCGGGGGAGACAGAGAGGAGAATACGAGAATGAGCTCCAAAATACAGGCCGCAGTGTGCAGATCCACCACCAGGGGAGACAGAGAGGAGAACACAAGAATGAGCCCCAAAATACAGGCCGCAGTGTGCAGATCCACCACCGGGGGAGACAGAGAGGAGAACACAAGAATGAGCCCCAAAATACAGGCCGGAGTGTGCAGATCCACCACCGGGGGAGACAGAGAGGAGAATACGAGAATGAGCCCCAAAATACAGGCCGCAGTGTGCAGATCCACCACCAGGGGAGACAGAGAGGAGAACACAAGAATGAGCCCCAAAATACAGACCGCAGTGTGCAGATCCAACACCGGGGGAGACAGAGAGGAGAACACAAGAATGAGCCCCAAAATACAGGCCGCAGTGTGCAGATCCACCACCGGGGGAGACAGAGAGGAGAATACAAGAATGAGCCCCAAAATACAGGCCGCAGTGTGCAGATCCACCACCGGGGGAGACAGAGAGGAGAACACAAGAATGAGCCCCAGAATACAGGCCGCAGTGTGCAGATCCACCACCGGGGGAGACAGAGAGAACACAAGAATGAGCCCCAAAATACAGGCCGCAGTGTGCAGATCCACCACCGGGGGAGACAGAGAGCAGAATACAAGAATGAGCCCCAAAATACAGGCCGCAGTGTGCAGATCCACCACCGGGGGAGACAGAGAGGAGAACACAAGAATGAGCCCCAAAATACAGGCCGCAGTGTGCAGATCCACCACCGGGGGAGACAGAGAGGAGAACACAAGAATGAGCCCCAAAATACAGGCCGCAGTGTGCAGATCCACCACCAGGGGGACACAGAGAGAACACAAGAATGAGCCCTAAAATACAGGCCGCAGTGTGCAGATCCACCACCGGGGGCGACAGAGAGGAGAATACGAGAATGAGCCCCAGAATACAGGCCGCAGTGTGCAGATCCACCACCGGGGGAGACAGAGAGGAGAATACAAGAATGAGCCCCAAAATACAGGCCGCAGTGTGCAGATCCACCACCGGGGGAGACAGAGAGGAGAATACGAGAATGAGCCCCAAAATACAGGCCGCAGTGTGCAGATCCACCACCAGGGGGAGACAGAGAGAACACAAGAATGAGCCCCAAAATACAGGCCGCAGTGTGCAGATCCACCACCGGGGGAGACAGAGAGGAGAACACAAGAATGAGCCCCAAAATACAGGCCGCAGTGTGCACATCCACCACGGGGGGGACAGAGAGGAGAACACGAGAATGAGCCCCAAAATACAGGCCGCAGTGTGCAGATCCACCACCGGGGGAGACATAGAGGAGAACACAAGAATGAGCCCCAAAATACAGGCCGCAGTGTGCAGATCCACCACCAGGGAAGACAGAGAGAATACGAGAATGAGCCCCAAAATACAGGCCGCAGTGTGCAGATCCACCACCAGGGGAGACAGAGAGGAGAATACGAGAATGAGCCCCAAAATACAGGCCGCAGTGTGCAGATCCACCACCAGGGGGAGACAGAGAGGAGAACACAAGAATGAGCCCCAGAATACAGGCCGCAGTGTGCAGATCCACCACCGGGGGCGACAGAGAGGAGAACACAAGAATGAGCCCCAAAATACAGGCCGCAGTGTGCAGATCCACCACCGGGGGAGACAGAGAGGAGAACAAAAGAATGAGCCCCAGAATACAGGCCGCAGTGTGCAGATCCACCACCAGGGGAGACAGAGAGAACACGAGAATGAGCCCCAAAATACAGGCCGCAGTGTGCAGATCCACCACCGGGGGAGACAGAGAGGAGAACACAAGAATGAGCCCCAAAATACAGGCCGCAGTGTGCAGATCCACCACCGGGGGAGACAGAGAGAACACAAGAATGAGCCCCAGAATACAGGCCGCAGTGTGCAGATCCACCACCAGGGGAGACAGAGAGGAGAACACAAGAATGAGCCCCAAAATACAGGCCGCAGTGTGCAGATCCACCACCAGGGGGAGACAGAGAGGAGAACATAAGAATGAGCCCCAAAATACAGGCCGCAGTGTGCAGATCCACCACCAGGGGAGACAGAGAGAATACGAGAATGAGCCCCAAAATACAGGCCGCAGTGTGCAGATCCACCACCAGGGGAGACAGAGAGGAGAACACGAGAATGAGCCCCAAAATACAGGCCGCAGTGTGCAGATCCACCACCGGGGGAGACAGAGAGGAGAACACAAGAATGAGCCCCAGAATACAGGCCGCAGTGTGCAGATCCACCACCAGGGGAGACAGAGAGAATACGAGAATGAGCCCCAAAATACAGGCCGCAGTGTGCAGATCCACCACCAGGGGAGACAGAGAGGAGAATACGAGAATGAGCCCCAAAATACAGGCCGCAGTGTGCAGATCCACCACCAGGGGAGACAGAGAGGAGAATACGAGAATGAGCCCCAAAATACAGGCCGCAGTGTGCAGATCCACCACCGGGGGAGACAGAGAGGAGAACACAAGAATGAGCCCCAAAATACAGGCCGCAGTGTGCAGATCCACCACCAGGGAAGACAGAGAGAATACGAGAATGAGCCCCAAAATACAGGCCGCAGTGTGCAGATCCACCACCAGGGGAGACAGAGAGGAGAATACGAGAATGAGCCCCAAAATACAGGCCGCAGTGTGCAGATCCACCACCAGGGGGAGACAGAGAGGAGAACACAAGAATGAGCCCCAGAATACAGGCCGCAGTGTGCAGATCCACCACCGGGGGCGACAGAGAGGAGAACACAAGAATGAGCCCCAAAATACAGGCCGCAGTGTGCAGATCCACCACCGGGGGAGACAGAGAGGAGAACAAAAGAATGAGCCCCAGAATACAGGCCGCAGTGTGCAGATCCACCACCAGGGGAGACAGAGAGAACACGAGAATGAGCCCCAAAATACAGGCCGCAGTGTGCAGATCCACCACCGGGGGAGACAGAGAGGAGAACACAAGAATGAGCCCCAAAATACAGGCCGCAGTGTGCAGATCCACCACCGGGGGAGACAGAGAGAACACAAGAATGAGCCCCAGAATACAGGCCGCAGTGTGCAGATCCACCACCAGGGGAGACAGAGAGGAGAACACAAGAATGAGCCCCAAAATACAGGCCGCAGTGTGCAGATCCACCACCAGGGGGAGACAGAGAGGAGAACACAAGAATGAGCCCCAAAATACAGGCCGCAGTGTGCAGATCCACCACCAGGGGAGACAGAGAGAATACGAGAATGAGCCCCAAAATACAGGCCGCAGTGTGCAGATCCACCACCAGGGGAGACAGAGAGGAGAATACGAGAATGAGCCCCAAAATACAGGCCGCAGTGTGCAGATCCACCACCGGGGGAGACAGAGAGGAGAACACAAGAATGAGCCCCAGAATACAGGCCGCAGTGTGCAGATCCACCACCAGGGGAGACAGAGAGAATACGAGAATGAGCCCCAAAATACAGGCCGCAGTGTGCAGATCCACCACCAGGGGAGACAGAGAGGAGAATACGAGAATGAGCCCCAAAATACAGGCCGCAGTGTGCAGATCCACCACCAGGGGAGACAGAGAGGAGAATACGAGAATGAGCCCCAAAATACAGGCCGCAGTGTGCAGATCCACCACCGGGGGAGACAGAGAGGAGAATACGAGAATGAGCCCCAAAATACAGGCCGCAGTGTGCAGATCCACCACCAGGGGAGACAGAGAGGAGAATACGAGAATGGGCCCCAAAATACAGGCCGCAGTGTGCAGATCCACCACGGGGGGAGACAGAGAGGAGAACACGAGAATGAGCCCCAAAATACAGGCCGCAGTGTGCAGATCCACCACCGGGGGAGACAGAGAGGAAAACACGAGAATGAGCCCCAGAATACAGGCCGCAGTGTGCAGATCCACCACCAGGGGGAGACAGAGAGGAGAACACAAGAATGAGCCCCAGAATACAGGCCGCAGTGTGCAGATCCACCACCAGGGGGAGACAGAGAGGAGAACACAAGAATGAGCCCCAGAATACAGGCCGCAGTGTGCAGATCCACCACCGGGGGGCGACAGAGAGGAGAACACGAGAATGAGCCCCAAAATACAGGCCGCAGTGTGCAGATCCACCAGCGGGGGAGACAGAGAGGAGAACACGAGAATGAGCCCCAAAATACAGGCCGCAGTGTGCAGATCCACCACCGGGGGAGACAGAGAGGAGAACACAAGAATGAGCCCCAAAATACAGGCCGCAGTGTGCAGATCCACCACCGGGGGGCGACAGAGAGGAGAACACAAGAATGAGCCCCAAAATACAGGCCGCAGTGTGCAGATCCACCACCAGGGGAGACAGAGAGGAGAATACGAGAATGAGCCCCAAAATACAGGCCGCAGTGTGCAGATCCACCACCGGGGGAGACAGAGAGGAGAATACAAGAATGAGCCCCAAAATACAGGCCGCAGTGTGCAGATCCACCACCGGGGGAGACAGAGAGGAGAACACAAGAATGAGCCCCAAAATAAAGGCTGCAGTGTGCAGATCCACCACCAGGGGAGACAGAGAGGAGAATACGAGAATGAGCCCGAAAATACAGGCCGCAGTGTGCAGATCCACCACCGGGGGAGACAGAGAGGAGAATACGAGAATGAGCCCCAAAATACAGGCTGCAGTGTGCAGATCCACCACCGGGGGAGACAGAGAGGAGAACACAAGAATGAGCCCCAAAATACAGGCCGCAGTGTGCAGATCCACCACCGGGGGGAGACAGAGAGGAGAACACAAGAATGAGCCCCAAAATACAGGCCGCAGTGTGCAGATCCACCACCGGGGGAGACAGAGAGGAGAATACGAGAATGAGCCCCAAAATACAGGCCGCAGTGTGCAGATCCACCACCAGGGGAGACAGAGAGGAGAACACAAGAATGAGTCCCAAAATACAGGCCGGAGTGTGCAGATCCACCACCGGGGGAGACAGAGAGGAGAACACAAGAATGAGCCCCAAAATACAGGCCGCAGTGTGCAGATCCACCACCGGGGGAGACAGAGAGGAGAACACAAGAATGAGCCCCAAAATACAGGCCGCAGTGTGCAGATCCACCACCGGGGGAGACAGAGAGGAGAACACAAGAATGAGCCCCAAAATACAGGCCGGAGTGTGCAGATCCACCACTGGGGAAGACAGAGAGGAGAACACAAGAATGAGCCCCAAAATACAGGCCGCAGTGTGCAGATCCACCACCAGGGGAGACAGAGAGGAGAATACGAGAATGAGCCCCAAAATACAGGCCGCAGTGTGCAGATCCACCACCGGGGGAGACAGAGAGGAGAACACAAGAATGAGCCCCAAAATACAGGCCGCAGTGTGCAGATCCACCACCGGGGGAGACAGAGAGGAGAATACAAGAATGAGCCCCAAAATACAGGCCGCAGTGTGCAGATCCACCACCGGGGGAGACAGAGAGGAGAACACAAGAATGAGCCCCAGAATACAGGCCGCAGTGTGCAGATCCACCACCGGGGGAGACAGAGAGAACACAAGAATGAGCCCCAAAATACAGGCCGCAGTGTGCAGATCCACCACCGGGGGAGACAGAGAGCAGAATACAAGAATGAGCCCCAAAATACAGGCCGCAGTGTGCAGATCCACCACCGGGGGAGACAGAGAGGAGAACACAAGAATGAGCCCCAAAATACAGGCCGCAGTGTGCAGATCCACCACCGGGGGAGACAGAGAGGAGAACACAAGAATGAGCCCCAAAATACAGGCCGCAGTGTGCAGATCCACCACCAGGGGGAGACAGAGAGAACACAAGAATGAGCCCTAAAATACAGGCCGCAGTGTGCAGATCCACCACCGGGGGAGACAGAGAGGAGAATACGAGAATGAGCCTAAAAAAAAAAGGCCGCAGTGTGCAGATCCACCACCGGGGGACGGCAGAGAGGAGAACACAAGAATGAGCCCCAAAATACAGGCCGCAGTGTGCAGATCCACCACCGGGGGACGGCAGAGAGGAGAACACAAGAATGAGCCCCAAAATACAGGCCGCAGTGTGCAGATCCACCACCAGGGGAGACAGAGAGGAGAACACGAGAATGAGCCCCAAAATACAGGCTGCAGTGTGCAGATCCACCACCGGGGGAGACAGAGAGGAGAACACGAGAATGAGCCCCAAAATACAGGCCGCAGTGTGCAGATCCACCACCGGAGGACACAGAGAGGAGAACACAAGAATGAGCCCCAAAATACAGGCCGCAGTGTGCAGATCCACCACCGGGGGAGACAGAGAGGAGAACATGAGAATGAGCCCCAGAATACAGGCCGCAGTGTGCAGATCCACCACCGGGGGAGACAGAGAGGAGAACACAAGAATGAGCCCCAAAATACAGGCCGCAGTGTGCAGATCCACCACCGGGGGAGACAGAGAGGAGAACATGAGAATGAGCCCCAAAATACAGGCCGCAGTGTGCAGATCCACCACCGGGGGAGACAGAGAGGAGAACACAAGAATGAACCCAAAATACAGGCCGCAGTGTGCAGATCCACCACCAGGGGCGACAGAGAGAGAACACAAGAATGAGCCCCAAAATACAGGCCGCAGTGTGCAGATCCACCACCAGGGGGAGACAGAGAGAACACAAGAATGAGCCCCAAAATACAGGCCGCAGTGTGCAGATCCACCACCGGGGGCGACAGAGAGGAGAACACAAGAATGAGCCCCAAAATACAGGCCGCAGTGTGCAGATCCACCACCGGGGGAGACAGAGAGGAGAACACAAGAATGAGCCCCAAAATACAGGCCGCAGTGTACAGATCCACCACCAGGGGAGACAGAGAGAATACGAGAATGAGCCCCAAAATACAGGCCGCAGTGTGCAGATCCACCACCAGGGGAGACAGAGAGGAGAACACAAGAATGAGCCCCAAAATACAGGCCGCAGTGTGCAGATCCACCACCGGGGGAGACAGAGAGGAGAACACAAGAATGAGCCCCAGAATACAGGCCGCAGTGTGCAGATCCACCACCAGGGGAGACAGAGAGAATACGAGAATGAGCCCCAAAATACAGGCCGCAGTGTGCAGATCCACCACCAGGGGAGACAGAGAGGAGAATACGAGAATGAGCCCCAGAATACAGGCCGCAGTGTGCAGATCCACCACCGGGGGCGACAGAGAGGAGAACACAAGAATGAGCCCCAAAATACAGGCCGCAGTGTGCAGATCCACCACCGGGGGCGACAGAGAGGAGAACACAAGGATGAGCCCCAAAATACAGGCCGCAGTGTGCAGATCCACCACCGGGGGAGACAGAGAGGAGAACACAAGAATGAGCCCCAAAATACAGGCCGCAGTGTACAGATCCACCACCAGGGGAGACAGAGAGAATACGAGAATGAGCCCCAAAATACAGGCCGCAGTGTGCAGATCCACCACCAGGGGAGACAGAGAGGAGAATACGAGAATGAGCCCCAAAATACAGGCCGCAGTGTGCAGATCCACCACCGGGGGAGACAGAGAGGAGAACACAAGAATGAGCCCCAGAATACAGGCCGCAGTGTGCAGATCCACCACCAGGGGAGACAGAGAGAATACGAGAATGAGCCCCAAAATACAGGCCGCAGTGTGCACATCCACCACCAGGGGAGACAGAGAGGAGAATACGAGAATGAGCCCCAAAATACAGGCCGCAGTGTGCAGATCCACCACCAGGGGAGACAGAGAGGAGAATACGAGAATGAGCCCCAAAATACAGGCCGCAGTGTGCAGATCCACCACCAGGGGAGACAGAGAGGAGAATACGAGAATGAGCCCCAAAATACAGGCCGCAGTGTGCACATCCACCACGGGGGGAGACAGAGAGGAGAACACGAGAATGAGCCCCAAAATACAGGCCGCAGTGTGCAGATCCACCACCGGGGGAGACAGAGAGGAAAACACGAGAATGAGCCCCAGAATACAGGCCGCAGTGTGCAGATCCACCACCAGGGGGAGACAGAGAGGAGAACACAAGAATGAGCCCCAGAATACAGGCCGCAGTGTGCAGATCCACCACCAGGGGGAGACAGAGAGGAGAACACAAGAATGAGCCCCAGAATACAGGCCGCAGTGTGCAGATCCACCACCGGGGGGAGACAGAGAGGAGAACACGAGAATGAGCCCCAAAATACAGGCCGCAGTGTGCAGATCCACCACCGGGGGAGACAGAGAGGAGAACACGAGAATGAGCCCCAAAATACAGGCCGCAGTGTGCAGATCCACCACCAGGGGGAGACAGAAAGGAGAACACAAGAATGAGCCCCAGAATACAGGCCGCAGTGTGCAGATCCACCACCGGGGGAGACAGAGAGGAGAACACAAGAATGAGCCCCAAAATACAGGCCGCAGTGTGCAGATCCACCACAGGGGGGCGACAGAGAGGAGAACACGAGAATGAGCCCCAAAATACAGGCCGCAGTGTGCAGATCCACCACCAGGGGAGACAGAGAGGAGAATACGAGAATGAGCCCCAAAATACAGGCCGCAGTGTGCAGATCCACCACCAGGGGAGACAGAGAGGAGAATACGAGAATGAGCCCCAAAATACAGGCCGCAGTGTGCAGATCCACCACCGGGGGAGACAGAGAGGAGAACACAAGAATGAGCCCCAGAATACAGGCCGCAGTGTGCAGATCCACCACCGGGGGAGACAGAGAGGAGAATACGAGAATGAGCCCCAAAATACAGGCCGCAGTGTGCAGATCCAACACCGGGGGAGACAGAGAGGAGAACACAAGAATGAGCCCCAAAATACAGGCCGCAGTGTGCAGATCCACCACCGGGGAAGACAGAGAGGAGAACACAAGAATGAGCCCCAAAATACAGGCCGCAGTGTGCAGATCCACCACCGGGGGAGACAGAGAGGAGAACACAAGAATGAGCCCCAGAATACAGGCCGCAGTGTGCAGATCCACCACCAGGGGGAGACAGAGAGAACACAAGAATGAGCCCCAGAATACAGGCCGCAGTGTGCAGATCCACCACCAGGGGGAGACAGAGAGGAGAACACAAGAATGAGCCCCAAAATACAGGCCGCAGTGTGCAGATCCACCACCAGGGGGAGACAGAGAGGAGAACACAAGAATGAGCCCCAAAATACAGGCCGCAGTGTGCAGATCCACCACCGGGGGAGACAGAGAGGAGAACACAAGAATGAGCCCCAAAATACAGGCCGCAGTGTGCAGATCCACCACCGGGGGAGACAGAGAGGAGAACACAAGAATGAGCCCCAAAATACAGGCCGCAGTGTGCAGATCCACCACCAGGGGAGACAGAGAGGAGAACACAAGAATGAGCCCCAAAATACAGGCCGCAGTGTGCAGATCCACCACCAGGGGGAGACAGAGAGGAGAACACAAGAATGAGCCCCAGAATACAGGCCGCAGTGTGCAGATCCACCACCGGGGGAGACAGAGAGGAGAACACAAGAATGAGCCCCAGAATACAGGCCGCAGTGTGCAGATCCACCACCGGGGGAGACAGAGAGGAGAACACAAGAATGAGCCCCAGAATACAGGCCGCAGTGTGCAGATCCACCACCGGAGGAGACAGAGAGGAGAACACGAGAATGAGCCCCAGAATACAGGCCGCAGTGTGCAGATCCACCACCAGGGGGAGACAGAGAGGAGAACACAAGAATGAGCCCCAGAATACAGGCCGCAGTGTGCAGATCCACCACCAGGGGGAGATAGAGAGGAGAACACAAGAATGAGCCCCAGAATACAGGCCGCAGTGTGCAGATCCACCACCAGGGGGAGATAGAGAGGAGAACACATGAATGAGCCCCAGAATACAGGCCGCAGTGTGCAGATCCACCACCGGGGGAGACAGAGAGGAGAACACAAGAATGAGCCCCAGAATACAGGCCGCAGTGTGCAGATCCACCACCGGGGGAGACAGAGAGGAGAACACAAGAATGAGCCCCAGAATACAGGCCGCAGTGTGCAGATCCACCACCGGGGGAGACAGAGAGGAGAACACGAGAATGAGCCCCAGAATACAGGCCGCAGTGTGCAGATCCACCACCGGGGGAGACAGAGAGGAGAACACAAGAATGAGCCCCAGAATACAGGCCGCAGTGTGCAGATCCACCACCGGGGGAGACAGAGAGGAGAACACGAGAATGAGCCCCAGAATGCAGGCCGCAGTGTGCAGATCCACCACCGGGGGAGACAGAGAGGAGAACACAAGAATGAGCCCCAGAATACAGGCCGCAGTGTGCAGATCCACCACCAGGGGGAGACAGAGAGGAGAACACGAGAATGAGCCCCAGAATACAGGCCGCAGTGTGCAGATCCACCACCGGGGGAGACAGAGAGGAGAACACAAGAATGAGCCCCAGAATACAGGCCGCAGTGTGCAGATCCACCACCGGGGGAGACAGAGAGGAGAACACGAGAATGAGCCCCAGAATACAGGCCGCAGTGTGCAGATCCACCACCGGGGGAGACAGAGAGGAGAACACAAGAATGAGCCCCAGAATACAGGCCGCAGTGTGCAGATCCACCACCAGGGGGAGACAGAGAGGAGAACACGAGAATGAGCCCCAGAATACAGGCCGCAGTGTGCAGATCCACCACCGGGGGAGACAGAGAGGAGAACACAAGAATGAGCCCCAGAATACAGGCCGCAGTGTGCAGATCCACCACCGGGGGAGACAGAGAGGAGAACACAAGAATGAGCCCCAGAATACAGGCCGCAGTGTGCAGATCCACCACCAGGGGGAGACAGAGAGGAGAACACAAGAATGAGCCCCAGAATACAGGCCGCAGTGTGCAGATCCACCACCGGGGGAGACAGAGAGGAGAACACGAGAATGAGCCCCAGAATACAGGCCGCAGTGTGCAGATCCACCACCGGGGGAGACAGAGAGGAGAACACAAGAATGAGCCCCAGAATACAGGCCGCAGTGTGCAGATCCACCACCAGGGGGAGACAGAGAGGAGAACACAAGAATGAGCCCCAGAATACAGGCCGCAGTGTGCAGATCCACCACCAGGGGAGACAGAGAGGAGAACACAAGAATGAGCCCCAAAATACAGGCCGCAGTGTGCACATCCACCACGGGGGGAGACAGAGAGGAGAACACAAGAATGAGCCCCAAAATACAGGCCGCAGTGTGCAGATCCACCACCAGGGGAGACAGAGAGAACACGAGAATGAGCCCCAAAATACAGGCCGCAGTGTGCAGATCCACCACCGGGGGAGACAGAGAGGAGAATACGAGAATGAGCCCCAGAATACAGGCCGCAGTGTGCAGATCCACCACCAGGGGGAGACAGAGAGGAGAACACAAGAATGAGCCCCAGAATACAGGCCGCAGTGTGCAGATCCACCACCGGGGGAGACAGAGAGGAGAACACGAGAATGAGCCCCAGAATACAGGCCGCAGTGTGCAGATCCACCACCGGGGGAGACAGAGAGGAGAACACAAGAATGAGCCCCAGAATACAGGCCGCAGTGTGCAGATCCACCACCAGGGGAGACAGAGAGGAGAACACAAGAATAAGCCTCAAAATACAGGCCGCAGTGTGCAGATCCACCACCGGGGGAGACAGAGAGGAGAACACGAGAATGAGCCCCAGAATACAGGCCGCAGTGTGCAGATCCACCACCGGGGGAGACAGAGAGAACACAAGAATGAGCCCCAGAATACAGGCCGCAGTGTGCAGATCCACCACCGGGGGAGACAGAGAGGAGAACACAAGAATGAGCCCCAGAATACAGGCCGCAGTGTGCAGATCCACCACCAGGGGAGACAGAGAGGAGAACACAAGAATAAGCCTCAAAATACAGGCCGCAGTGTGCAGATCCACCACCGGGGGAGACAGAGAGGAGAACACGAGAATGAGCCCCAGAATACAGGCCGCAGTGTGCAGATCCACCACCAGGGGGAGACAGAGAGGAGAACACAAGAATAAGCCTCAAAATACAGGCCGCAGTGTGCAGATCCACCACCGGGGGAGACAGAGAGGTGAGGGCTATAGATGAGTAAACAGTATCAGATAGGACAGGCTGAGATACAGGGACTCACCTGAATGTGAGGAGGATGCCCAGTGCGAGGACGAGGGTCCCGAGTGATGCGGAGTAGCCCACCGTGTAGCAGATTTGCAGCAGTAACTGCAGGGCGTGTTCCTGGTTCTGTAACACAGGGGTTAATCCCGGCAGATCAGGGGTTAATACACGCAGAATATATCCGGTGTTTGGACACAGACGGGCGCGGAGCCCAAAGCCAACAGCTCAGAAGCCGTTTCCATAGGTTTGTTATTACGGAACATTCCTGGGAGGCATTTATAACACAAACAGCGGGGGCCCTATGACAGCTCTGCTGCGCACAGGGGTCCGACCCATGTAGCTACAGGTGGAGGTCAGCACATCATCGCAGGGTGGAGGTGTCTGTGTGCTCTCCTGTCCTCCACTGAGCATGAAGTGTGTGCTGTACGTTTTGTCACTGGTGTCGTCCTGCCTATCTAGGCTCTAGCAGTACAATTGGCTGTCAGTCTGTCACTAGGACCCAGGCCTAAGGTGACCATGGAGGACACTTCAGATAAAAGTGTTTACACACAATCAGCTCTGGTGTTGTGCGTTGTGTAATCCTGCCTATCTAGTCTCCAGCAGTAGACTCAGCTTATCAATTTATCATGAGGACCCAGGCCTCTGGTTACAATGGATAATACTTCTGATGAGTATTTATACACGATCAGCTCTGGTGTTGTGCGTTGTGTAATCCTGCCTATCTAGTCTCCAGCAGTAGACTCAGCTTATCAATTTATCATGAGGACCCAGGCCTCTGGTTACAATGGAGGATACTTCAGATAAGTATTTATACATGATCAGCTCTGGTGTTCTGAGTTGTGTAATCCTGCCTATCTAGTCTCCAGCAGTAGACTCAGCTTATCAATTTATCATGAGGACCCAGGCCTCTGGTTACAATGGATAATACTTCTGATGAGTATTTATACACGATCAGTTCTGGTGTTGTGCGTTGTGTAATCCTGCCTATCTAGTCTCCAGCAGTAGACTCAGCTTATCAGTTTATCATGAGGACCCAGGCCTCTGGTTACAATGGAGAATACTTCTGATGAGTATTTATACACGATCAGCTCTGGTGTTGTGAGTTGTGTAATCTTGCCTATCTAGTCTCCAGCAGGGCAACTTATCTATCAATCTGTCAGAAGAACAAATGTCTCTAGTGACAATGAATGACACTTCTGAAAACAGTTTATATATGAGATCTGCTCTGGTATTGTGAGTCTTGCCTAACTAGTTTCCAGCAGTGTAATAGGCGTATCATTCAGTCAAGGTAATGACAGTAAATGACAGTGTAGATACATAATCAGCTCTGAGTGTTCTAATCTTGCCTATCTTGTCTCCAGCAGGAATATGGTCCATCAGCCTCTAGTGATATTTGTATGAAACCTCTAAATACAGTGTATATACAGAATCCTTTTACTGCATTGTGATTGGTGTGATCCTGCCTATCTAGACTCCAGCAGTACAAGCAGACTACCATTCTGTCCTTAGAAGCCAGGCCTCTTGTGACAATGGATGACATTTCTGATAAAAGTGTTTATACATGATTATCTGTGGCATTGTGCATGGTGTAATCCTGCTTATCTAGTCTGCAACAATGCCAGGCCTCTAATGATTACCAGTGACACAAGTAAGGTGGTGTGTGGTGTAATCCTGTGTATCTAGATTCCAGCAGTAAAACCGGCCTGTGATTCAGTCAGCAGAACTCAGGTCTCTAGAGATAACAAATAACATTTCTGATAACAGTGTATATATGAGATCTGCTATGGTATTGTGAGTGGTGTAATCCTGCGTATCTAGATTCCAGCAATGCAATAAAAAAGAAGAGGCTAGCTATAATCAATCACATTTCTGATAATTATGATTCAGTCAGCAGAACTAAAACCTACAGAGATAACCAATGACAGTTCTGATTACAGTGTTTATACAAGATCATCTCTGAGTGTTCTAATCCTGCCTATCTTGTCTCCAGCAGTAGGCTATACCAGTCATTCAGCCAAAATATACACAACCACTAGTGACCATGAACAAAAACGATAGAAGTAGTTTGGTCTCTTAGCCGGTATAAGCCCAGCCTCTAGTGATAATTAGATCAAACCTCCGATAACAGAATATGTACTTGATTACTTTTTTATATTGTGAGTGGTGTGATCCTGCCTATCTAGTCTCCAGCATAGGAATATGTTGGTCTATTATTCAGTATAAGCCTAGCTTTTACTTATAATTGGGCGAAACCTCTGATAACAGAGTCCACACTTGATTACTTTTTTATATTGTGAGTGATGTGATCCTGCCTATCTAGTCTCCAGCATAGGAATAGGTTGCTCTGTTATTCAGAATAAGCCTAGCTTTTAGTGATAATTGGGTGAAACCTCTGATAATAATGTGTACACTTGATTACTTTTTTATATTGTGAGTGGTGTGATCCTGCTTATCTAGTCTCCAGCATAGGAATATGTTGGTCTATTAGTCTGTATAAGCCTAGCTTTTACTTATAATTGGGCGAAACCTCTGATAACAGAGTCCACACTTGATTACTTTTTTATATTGTGAGTGATGTGATCCTGCCTATCTAGTCTCCAGCATAGGAATAGGTTGCTCTGTTATTCAGAATAAGCCTAGCTTTTAGTGATAATTGGGTGAAACCTCTGATAATAATGTGTACACTTGATTACTTTTTTATATTGTGAGTGGTGTGATCCTGCTTATCTAGTCTCCAGCATAGGAATATGTTGGTCTATTATTCAGTATAAGCCTAGCTTTTACTTATAATTGGGCGAAACCTCTAAAAACAGAGTCCACACTTGATTACTTTTTAATATTGTGAGTGGTGTGATCCTGCCTATCTAGTCTCCAGCATAGGAATAGGTTGGTCTATTAGTCAGTATACATCCAGCTTTTAGTGATAATTGGGTGAAACCTCCGATAACAGAATATGTACTTGATTACTTTTTTATATTGTGAGTGGTGTGATCCTGCCTATCTAGTCTCCAGCATAGGAATAGGTTGGTCTATTATTCAGTATAAGCCTAGCTTTTACTTATAATTGGGCGAAACCTCTAAAAACAGAGTCTACACTTGATTACTTTTTTATATTGTGAGTGGTGTGATCCTGCCTATCTAGTCTCCAGCATAGGAATAGGTTGGTCTATTATTCAGTATAAGCCTAGCTTTTACTTATAATTGGGCGAAACCTCTAAAAACAGAGTCCACACTTGATTACTTTTTAATATTGTGAGTGGTGTGATCCTGCTTATCTAGTCTCCAGCATAGGAATATGTTGGTCTATTAGTCTGTATAAGCCAAGCTTTTAGTGATAATTGGGTGAAACCTCTGATAACAGAGTGCACACTTGATTACTTTTTAATATCGTGAGTGGTGTGATCCTGCCTATCTTGTCTCCTGCAGTACCAGGCCCTTATCAATCAGTCAGCATAACATAATAACATTTTTATCCGGGATTTTCACCGTCGGATTTTTCCAGACATCGCTGCGTTGCGTTCTGAATAAATCTGGTCCCATAAAAGCGGTAAATTGAATTAATCCGGGGGGGATTAAGAGCGAAACGTAGAAGAAACAAGGCAGACTCACATTTTGTTTGAAGTGATTACTGGTGGAGCATTCTGTGTCGTCCCGCCAAATATCAGTAGAGTTCTCCTTTGTCTGCCAGACCCCGTATTCAGTGCAGTATCGGTAGGAAAAGCCGGTGCTGCCTGCAACGACACAGGCGATGGGTTCAGAACAGCGCCGCCGGGCTAATCAGGACCCCAGACCCTCCTGTAGGTCCCAAGAATTTTCATGTTTATCTTGTCTATGTCAATTGAGCGGGGGGAGACGAGGGGCCACCAGCCATCTCCAGCGCCGCTTATCTCCAATAAATGGAATGCATAGAGTAGCATTGATTTAAAGGGACGGTGTCTTGTAATAAAGGATTCTGATTCCTGACATGATCACGTAGCTCGGGGGTCCCGTGCGGCCCCCCGACGTCGTCATACAGGAGATTTGTTATTAATCGTCGTGTCCCTTTGTCCTCATGACGATTCGCGACTAATGAACCCGTCAGACACAGACGCCATCATCGGCCATGACATACGGTGTATACAAGGTGGGGGACGCGGGGGCGGAGGTGGGAATCATGGGTAATGGGCAGTGTACCCCCATAGTGGCTAAAGGCAGAGGGATGTAACACTGACAAGTAGTGTAGAGATAACCATACAGCGTGATAACCACCGCCATATAGTGCCTGATAACCACCGCCATATAGTGCCTGATAACCACCGCCATATAGTGCCTGATAACCACCGCCATATAGTGCCTGATAATCACCGCCATATAGTGCCTGATAACCACCGCCATACAGTGCCTGATAACCACCGCCATATAGTGCCTGATAATCACCGCCATATAGTGCCTGATAACCACCGCCATATAGTGTCCGATAACCACCGCCATATAGTGCCTGATAACCACCGCCATATAGTGCCTGATAACCACCGCCATAGAGTGCCTGATAACCACTGCAATATAGTGCCTGATAACCACCGCCATACAGTGTCTGATAATCACCGCCATATAGTGCCTGATAACCACCGCCATATAGTGTCCGATAACCACCGCCATATAGTGCCTGATAACCACCGCCATATAGTGCCTGATAACCACCGCCATAGAGTGCCTGATAACCACTGCAATATAGTGCCTGATAACCACTGCAATATAGTGCCTGATAACCACCGCCATATAGTGTCCGATAACCACCGCCATATAGTGCCTGATAACCACCGCCATATAGTGCCTGATAACCACCGCCATATAGTGCCTGATAACCACCGCCATATAGTGCCTGATAACCACTGCAATATAGTGCCTGATAACCACTGCAATATACTGCCTGATAACCACCGCCATATAGTGCCTGATAACCACCGCCATATAGTGCCTGATAACCACCGCCATAGAGTGCCTGATAACCACCGCCATATAGTGCCTGATAACCACTGCAATATAGTGCCTGATAACCACCGCCATATAGTGCCTGATAACCACCGCCATATAGTGCCTGATAACCACCGCCATAGAGTGCCTGATAACCACCGCCATACAGTGCCTGATAACCACCGCCATATAGTGCCTGATAACCACCGCCATATAGTGCCTGATAACCACTGCAATATAGTGCCTGATAACCACCGCCATACAGTGCCTGATAACCACCGCCATATAGTGCCTGATAACCACCGCCATAGAGTGCCTGATAACCACCGCCATACAGTATCTGATAACCACCGCCATATAGTGCCTGATAACCACTGCAATATAGTGCCTGATAACCACCGCCATTCAGTGCCTGATAACCACCGCCATACAGTGTCTGATAACCACCGCCATAGAGTGCCTGACAACCACCGCCATAGAGTGCCTGATAACCACCGCCATATAGTGCCTGATAACCACCGCCATAGAGTGCCTGATAACCACCGCCATATAGTGCCTGATAACCACCACCATACAGTGCCTGATAACCACCGCCATACAGTGCCTGATAACCACCGCCATAGAGTGCCTGACAACCACCGCCATAGAGTGCCTGACAACCACCGCCATATAGTGCCTGATAACCACCGCCATACAGTGCCTGACAACCACCGCCATATAGTGCCTGATAACCACCGCCATAGAGTGCCTGATAACCACCGCCATACAGTGCCTGATAACCACCGCCATATAGTGCCTGATAACCACCGCCATAGAGTGCCTGATAACCACCGCCATATAGTGCCTGATAACCACCACCATAGAGTGTCTGATAACCACCGCCATATAGTGCCTGATAACCACCGCCATAGAGTGCCTGATAACCACTGCAATATAGTGCCTGATAACCACTGCAATATAGTGCCTGATAACCACCGCCATATAGTGTCCGATAACCACCGCCATATAGTGCCTGATAACCACCGCCATATAGTGCCTGATAACCACCGCCATATAGTGCCTGATAACCACTGCAATATAGTGCCTGATAACCACTGCAATATACTGCCTGATAACCACCGCCATATAGTGCCTGATAACCACCGCCATATAGTGCCTGATAACCACCGCCATAGAGTGCCTGATAACCACCGCCATATAGTGCCTGATAACCACTGCAATATAGTGCCTGATAACCACCGCCATATAGTGCCTGATAACCACCGCCATATAGTGCCTGATAACCACCGCCATAGAGTGCCTGATAACCACCGCCATATAGTGCCTGATAACCACCGCCATATAGTGCCTGATAACCACCGCCATATAGTGCCTGATAACCACTGCAATATAGTGCCTGATAACCACCGCCATATAGTGCCTGATAACCACCGCCATACAGTGCCTGATAACCACCGCCATATAGTGCCTGATAACCACCGCCATATAGTGCCTGATAACCACCGCCATATAGTGCCTGATAACCACCGCCATATAGTGCCTGATAACCACTGCAATATAGTGCCTGATAACCACCGCCATATAGTGCCTGATAACCACCGCCATACAGTGCCTGATAACCACCGCCATATAGTGCCTGATAACCACCGCCATAGAGTGCCTGATAACCACCGCCATACAGTATCTGATAACCACCGCCATATAGTGCCTGATAACCACTGCAATATAGTGCCTGATAACCACCGCCATTCAGTGCCTGATAACCACCGCCATACAGTGTCTGATAACCACCGCCATAGAGTGCCTGACAACCACCGCCATAGAGTGCCTGATAACCACCGCCATATAGTGCCTGATAACCACCGCCATAGAGTGCCTGATAACCACCGCCATATAGTGCCTGATAACCACCACCATACAGTGCCTGATAACCACCGCCATACAGTGCCTGATAACCACCGCCATAGAGTGCCTGACAACCACCGCCATAGAGTGCCTGACAACCACCGCCATATAGTGCCTGATAACCACCGCCATACAGTGCCTGACAACCACCGCCATATAGTGCCTGATAACCACCGCCATAGAGTGCCTGATAACCACCGCCATACAGTGCCTGATAACCACCGCCATATAGTGCCTGATCACCACCGCCATAGAGTGCCTGATAACCACCGCCATATAGTGCCTGATAACCACCACCATAGAGTGTCTGATAACCACCGCCATACAGTGCCTGATAACCACCGCCATACAGTGCCTGATAACCACCGCCATACAGTGCCTGATAACCACCGCCATATAGAGCCTGATAACCACCGCCATACAGTGCCTGATAACCACCGCCATATAGTGCCTGATAACCACCGCCATATAGAGCCTGATAACCACCGCCATACAGTGCCTGATAACCACCGCCATATAGTGCCTGATAACCACCGCCATATAGAGCCTGATAACCACCGCCATACAGTGCCTGATAACCACCGCCATATAGTGCCTGATAACCACCGCCATATAGTGCCTGATAACCACCGCCATACAGTGCCTGACAACCACCGCCATATAGTGCCTGATAACCACCGCCATATAGTGCCTGATAATCACCGCCATATAGTGCCTGATAACCACCGCCATACAGTGCCTGATAACCACCGCCATATAGTGCCTGATAACCACCGCCATAAAGTGCCTGATAACCACCGCCATACAGTATCTGATAACCACCGCCATATAGTGCCTGATAACCACTGCAATATAGTGCCTGATAACCACCGCCATTCAGTGCCTGATAACCACCGCCATACAGTGTCTGATAACCACCGCCATAGAGTGCCTGACAACCACCGCCATAGAGTGCCTGATAACCACCGCCATATAGTGCCTGATAACCACCGCCATAGAGTGCCTGATAACCACCGCCATATAGTGCCTGATAACCACCACCATACAGTGCCTGATAACCACCGCCATACAGTGCCTGATAACCACCGCCATAGAGTGCCTGACAACCACCGCCATAGAGTGCCTGACAACCACCGCCATATAGTGCCTGATAACCACCGCCATACAGTGCCTGACAACCACCGCCATATAGTGCCTGATAACCACCGCCATAGAGTGCCTGATAACCACCGCCATACAGTGCCTGATAACCACCGCCATATAGTGCCTGATAACCACCGCCATAGAGTGCCTGATAACCACCGCCATATAGTGCCTGATAACCACCACCATAGAGTGTCTGATAACCACCGCCATATAGTGCCTGATAACCACCGCCATAGAGTGCCTGATAACCACTGCAATATAGTGCCTGATAACCACTGCAATATAGTGCCTGATAACCACCGCCATATAGTGTCCGATAACCACCGCCATATAGTGCCTGATAACCACCGCCATATAGTGCCTGATAACCACCGCCATATAGTGCCTGATAACCACTGCAATATAGTGCCTGATAACCACTGCAATATACTGCCTGATAACCACCGCCATATAGTGCCTGATAACCACCGCCATATAGTGCCTGATAACCACCGCCATAGAGTGCCTGATAACCACCGCCATATAGTGCCTGATAACCACCGCAATATAGTGCCTGATAACCACCGCCATATAGTGCCTGATAACCACCGCCATATAGTGCCTGATAACCACCGCCATAGAGTGCCTGATAACCACCGCCATATAGTGCCTGATAACCACCGCCATATAGTGCCTGATAACCACCGCCATATAGTGCCTGATAACCACTGCAATATAGTGCCTGATAACCACCGCCATACAGTGCCTGATAACCACCGCCATATAGTGCCTGATAACCACCGCCATAGAGTGCCTGATAACCACCGCCATACAGTATCTGATAACCACCGCCATATAGTGCCTGATAACCACTGCAATATAGTGCCTGATAACCACCGCCATTCAGTGCCTGATAACCACCGCCATACAGTGTCTGATAACCACCGCCATAGAGTGCCTGACAACCACCGCCATAGAGTGCCTGATAACCACCGCCATATAGTGCCTGATAACCACCGCCATAGAGTGCCTGATAACCACCGCCATATAGTGCCTGATAACCACCACCATACAGTGCCTGATAACCACCGCCATACAGTGCCTGATAACCACCGCCATAGAGTGCCTGACAACCACCGCCATAGAGTGCCTGACAACCACCGCCATATAGTGCCTGATAACCACCGCCATACAGTGCCTGACAACCACCGCCATATAGTGCCTGATAACCACCGCCATAGAGTGCCTGATAACCACCGCCATACAGTGCCTGATAACCACCGCCATATAGTGCCTGATAACCACCGCCATAGAGTGCCTGATAACCACCGCCATATAGTGCCTGATAACCACCACCATAGAGTGTCTGATAACCACCGCCATACAGTGCCTGATAACCACGGCTATACAGTGCCTGATAACCACCGCCATACAGTGCCTGATAACCACCGCCATATAGAGCCTGATAACCACCGCCATACAGTGCCTGATAACCACCGCCATATAGTGCCTGATAACCACCGCCATATAGAGCCTGATAACCACCGCCATACAGTGCCTGATAACCACCGCCATATAGTGCCTGATAACCACCGCCATATAGAGCCTGATAACCACCGCCATACAGTGCCTGATAACCACCGCCATATAGTGCCTGATAACCACCGCCATATAGTGCCTGATAACCACCGCCATACAGTGCCTGATAACCACCGCCATACAGTGCCTGATAACCACCGCCATATAGTGCCTGATAACCACCGCCATACAGTGCCTGATAACCACCGCCATATAGTGCCTGATAACCACCGCCATACAGTGCCTGATAACCACCGCCATACAGTGCCTGATAACCACCGCCATAGAGGGCCTGATAACCACCGCCATACAGTGCCTGATAACCACCGCCATATAGTGCCTGATAACCACCGCCATACAGTGCCTGATAACCACCGCCATACAGTGCCTGATAACCACCGCCATACAGTGCCTGATAACCACCGCCATACAGTGCCTGATAACCACCTCCATATAGTGCCTGATAACCACCGCCATATAGTGTCTGATAACCACCGCCATACAGTACCTGATAACCACCGCCATATAGAGCCTGATAACCACCGCCATAGAGTGCCTGATAACCACCGCCATAGAGTGCCTGATAACCACCGCCATAGAGTGTCTGATAACCACCGCCATATAGTGTCTGATAACCACCGCCATAGAGTGCCTGATAACCACCGCCATACAGTGTCTGATAACCACCGCCATACAGTGCCTGATAACCACCGCCCTATAGTGCCTGATAACCACCGCCATACAGTGCCTGACAACCACCGCCATACAGTGCCTGACAACCACCGCCATAGAGTGCCTGATAACCACCGCCATACAGTGCCTGATAACCACCGCCCTATAGTGCCTGATAACCACCGCCATACAGTGCCTGACAACCACCGCCATACAGTGCCTGATAACCACCGCCCTATAGTGCCTGATAACCACCGCCATACAGTGCCTGACAACCACCGCCATACAGTGCCTGACAACCACCGCCATACAGTGCCTGACAACCACCGCCATATAGTGCCTGATAACCACCGCCATATAGTGCCTGATAACCACCGCCATAGAGTGTCTGACAACCACCGCCATACAGTGCCTGATAACCACCGCCATATAGAGCCTGATAACCACCGCCATACAGTGCCTGATAACCACCGCCATATAGTGCCTGATAACCACCGCCATACAGTGCCTGATAACCACCGCCATACAGAGCCTGATAACCACCGCCATATAGTGCCTGATAACCACCGCCATATAGTGCATGATAACCACCGCCATATAGAGCCTGATAACCACCTCCATATAGTGTCTGATAACCACCGCCATATAGTGCCTGATAACCACCGCCATAGAGTGAATGATAACCACCGCCATAGAGTGCCTGATAACCACCGCCATAGAGTGTCTGATAACCACCACCATAGAGTGCCTGATAACCACCGCCATAGAGTGCCTGATAACCACCGCCATACAGTGCCTGATAACCACTGCAATATAGTGCCTGATAACCACCGCCATATAGTGCCTGATAACCACCGCCATAGAGTGTCTGATAACCACCGCCATAGAGTGCCTGATAACCACCGCCATAGAGTGCCTGATAACCACCGCCATATTGTGCCTGATAACCACCGCCATAGAGTGTCTGATAACCACCGCCATAGAGTGCCTGATAACCACCGCCATAGAGTGCCTGACAACCACCGCCATACAGTGCTTGATAACCACCGCCATATAGTGCCTGACAACCACCGCCATACAGTGCCTGACAACCACCGCCATACAGTGCCTGATAACCACCGCCATATAGTGCCTGATAACCACCGCCATAGAGTGTCTGATAACCACCGCCATAGAGTGTCTGATAACCACCGCCATATAGTGCCCGATAAGCACCGCAATATAGTGCCCGATAACCACCGCAATACAGTGCCCGATAACCACCGCCATACAGTGCCCGATAACCACCGCCATACAGTGCCCGATAACCACCGCCATACAGTGCCCGATAACCACCGCCATATAGTGCCCGATAACCACCGCCATATAGTGCCTGATAACCACCGACATAGAGTGCCCGATAACCACCGCCATATAGTGCCCGATAACCACCGCCATATAGTGCCCGATAACCACCGCCATACAGTGCCCGATAACCACCGCCATATAGTGCCCGATAACCACCGCCATAGAGTGCCCGATAACCACCGCAATAGAGTGCCCGATAACCACCGCCATATAGTGCCCGATAACCACCGCCATAGAGTGCCCGATAACCACCGCCATACAGTGCCCGATAACCACCGCCATACAGTGCCTGATAACCACCGCCATACAGTGCCTGATAACCACCGCCATATAGTGCCTGATAACCACCGCCATATAGTGCCTGATAACCACTGCCTTACAGTTCCTTGATAACCACCCCCATATAGTGCCCGATAACCACCGCCATATAGTGCCCGATAACCACCGGCATAGAGTGCCCGATAACCACCGGCATAGAGTGCCCGATAACCACCGGCATACAGTGCCCGATAACCACCGCCATATAGTGTCCGATAACCACCGCCATATAGTGCCCGATAACCACCGCCATACAGTGCCCGCTAACCACCGCCATATAGTGCCTGATAACCACCGCCATATAGTGCCTGATAACCACCGCCATATAGTGCCTGATAACCACCGCCATACAGAGCCCGACAACCACCGCCATACAGTGCCCGATAACCACCGCCATATAGTGCCCGATAACCACCGCCATATAGTGTCCGATAACCACCGCCATACAGTGCCCGATAACCACCGCCATACAGTGCCCGATAACCACCGCCATATAGTGCCCGATAACCACCACCATAGAGTGCCTGATAACGACCGCCATAGAGTGCCTGATAACCACCGCCATATAGTGCCTGATAACCACCGCCATACAGTGCCTGATAACCACCGCCATAGAGTGCCTGATAACCACCGCCATACAGTGCCTGATAACCACCGCCATATAGTGTCTGATAACCACCGCCATACAGTGCCTGATAACCACCGCCATAGAGTGCCTGATAACCACCGCCATACAGTGCCTGATAACCACCGCCATACAGTGCCTGATAACCACCGCCATAGAGTGCCTGATAACCACCGCCATACAGAGCTTGATAACCACCGCCATATAGTGCCTGATAACCACCGCCATATAGTGCCTGATAACCACCGCCATATAGAGCCTGATAACCACCGCCATACAGTGCCTGATAACCACCGCCATACAGTGCCTGATAACCACCGCCATAGAGTGCCTGATAACCACGGCCATACAGTGCCTGATAACCACGGCCATACAGTGCCTGATAACCACTGCAATATAGTGCCTGACAACCACCGCCATATAGTGTCTGATAACCATGCCATATAGTGCCTGATAACCACCGCCATACAGTGCCTGATAACCACCGCCATAGAGTGTCTTATAACCACCGCCATACAGTGCCTGATAACCACCGCCATACAGTGCCTGATAACCACCGCCATATAGTGCCTGATAACCATCGCCATACAGTGCCTGATAACCACCGCCATATAGTGCCTGATAACCACCGCCATATAGTGCCTGATAACCACCGCCATACAGTGCCTGATAACCATCGCCATACAGTGCCTGATAACCACCGCCATATAGTGCCTGATAATCACCGCCGTATAGTGCCTGATAACCACCGCCGTACAGTGCCTGATAACCACCGCCGTACAGTGTCTGATAACCACCGCCATATAGTGCCTGATAACCACCGCCATATAGTGCCTGATAATCAGCGCCGTACAGTGTCTGATAACCACCGCCATATAGTGCCTGATAAGCACCGCCATATAGAGCCTGATAACCACCGCCATATAGAGCCTGATAACCACCGCCATAGAGTGTCTGATAACCACCGCCATACAGTGCCTGATAACCACCGCCATAGAGTGCCTTATAAGCACCGCCATACAGTGCCTGATAACCACCGCCATACAGTGCCTGATAACCACCGCCATAGAGTGCCTGATAACCACCGCCATAGAGTGCCTGATAACCACCGCCATAGAGTGTCTGATAACCACCGCCATACAGTGCCTGATCACCACCGCCATACAGTGCCTGATAACCACCGCCATACAGTGCCTGATAACCACCGCCATAGAGTGCCTGATAACCACTGCAATATAGTGCCTGATAACCACCGCCATATAGTGCCTGATAACCACCGCCATAGAGTGTCTGATAACCACCGCCATAGAGTGTCTGATAACCACCGCCATATAGTGCCTGATAACCACCGCCATAGAGTGCCTGATAACCACCGCCATATAGTGCCTGATAACCACCGCCATAGAGTGTCTGATAACCACCGCCATATAGTGCCTGATAACCACCGCCATAGAGTGCCTGACAACCACTGCCATACAGTGCTTGATAACCACCGCCATACAGTGCCTGATAACCACCGCCATACAGTGCCTGATAACCACCGCCATATAGTGCCTGATAACCACCGCCATAGAGTGTCTGATAACCACCGCCATAGAGTGTCTGATAACCACCGCCATAGATTGTCTGATAACCACCGCCATACAGTGCCCGATAACCACCGCCATACAGTGCCCGATAACCACCGCCATACAGTGCCCGATAACCACCGCCATATAGTGCCTGATAACCACCGCCATATAGTGCCTGATAACCACCGCCATATAGTGCCTGATAACCACCGACATATAGTGCCTGATAACCACTGCCTTACAGTTCCTTGATAACCACCCCCATATAGTGCCCGATAACCACCGGCATATAGTGCCTGATAACCACCGCCATATAGTGCCTGATAACCACCGCCATATAGTGCCTGATAACCACTGCCTTACAGTTCCTTGATAACCACCCCCATATAGTGCCCGATAACCACCGGCATATAGTGTCCGATAACCACTGCCATATAGTGCCCGATAACCACCGCCATACAGTGCCTGATAACCACCGCCATATAGTGCCTGATAACCACCGCCATATAGTGCCTGATAACCACCGCCATACAGTGCCTGACAACCACCGCCATACAGTGCCTGACAACCACCGCCATATAGTGCCCGATAACCACCGCCATATAGTGCCCGATAACCACCGCCATACAGTGCCTGATAACCACCGCCATATAGTGTCCGATAACCACCGCCATATAGTGCCCGATAACCACCGCCATACAGTGCCTGATAACCACCGCCATATAGTGCCTGATAACCACCGCCATATAGTGCCCGATAACCACCGCCATACAGTGCCTGATAACCACCGCCATATAGTGTCCGATAACCACCGCCATATAGTGCCCGATAACCACCGCCATACAGTGCCTGATAACAACCGCCATATAGTGCCTGATAACCACCGCCATAGAGTGCCTGATAACCACCGCCATATAGTGCCTGATAACCACCGCCATATAGTGCCTGATAACCACCGCCATATAGTGCCTGATAACCACCGCCATAGAGTGCCTGATAACCACCGCCATACAGTGCCTGATAACCACCGCCATATAGTCTGATAACCACCGCCATATAGTGTCTGATAACCACCGCCATACAGTGCCTGATAACCACCGCCATAGAGTGCCTGATAACCACCGCCATACAGTGCCTGATAACCACCGCCATACAGTGCCTGATAACCACCGCCATAGAGTGCCTGATAACCACCGCCATACAGAGCTTGATAACCACCGCCATATAGTGCCTGATAACCACCGCCATATAGTGCCTGATAACCACCGCCATATAGAGCCTGATAACCACCGCCATACAGTGCCTGATAACCACCGCCATATAGTGCCTGATAACCACCGCCATAGAGTGCCTGATAACCACGGCCATACAGTGCCTGATAACCACGGCCATACAGTGCCTGACAACCACTGCAATATAGTGCCTGACAACCACCGCCATATAGTGTCTGATAACCATGCCATATAGTGCCTGATAACCACCGCCATACAGTGCCTGATAACCATCGCCATACAGTGCCTGATAACCACCGCCATATAGTGCCTGATAACCACCGCCATACAGTGCCTGATAACCATCGCCATACAGTGCCTGATAACCACCGCCATATAGTGCCTGATAATCACCGCCGTATAGTGCCTGATAACCACCGCCATACAGTGCCTGATAACCACCGCCATACAGTGCCTGACAACCACCGCCATACAGTGCCTGACAACCACCGCCATACAGTGCCTGACAACCACCGCCATACAGTGCCTGATAACCACCGCCATACAGTGCCTGACAACCACCGCCATACAGTGCCTGACAACCACCGCCATATAGTGTCTGACAACCACCGCCATATAGTGTCTGACAACCACCGCCATATAGTGTCTGATAACCACCGCCATATTGTGCCTGATAATCACCGCCATATAGTGCCTGATAACCACCGCCATATACTGCCTGATAACCATCGCCATATAGTGCCTGATAACCACCGCCGTATAGTGTCTGATAACCACCGCCGTAGAGTGTCTGATAACCACCGCCATAGAGTGCCTGATAACCACCGCCATATACATCCTGATAACCACCGCCATATAGTGCCTGATAACCACCGCCATACAGTGCCTGATAACCACCGCCATACAGTATCTGATAACCACCGCCATACAGTGCCTGATAACCACCGCCATACAGTGCCTGATAACAACCGGCTTATAGTGCCTGATAACCACCGCCATATACATCCTGATAACCACCGCCATACAGTGCCTGATAACCACCGCCATACAGTGCTTGATAACCACCGCCATATAGTGCCTGATAACCACCGACATAGAGTGTCTGATAACCACCGCCATATAGTGCCTGATAACCACCGCCATATAGTGTCTGACAACCACCGCCATATACTGCCTGATAACCACCGCCATATACTGCCTGATAACCACCGCCATACAGTGCCTGATAACCACCGCCATACAGTGCCTGATAACCACCGCCATAGAGTACCTGACAACCACCGCCATACAGTGCCTGACAACCACCGCCATACAGTGCCTGATAATCACCTCCATACAGTGCCTGATAACCACCGCCATATAGTGCCTGATAACCACCGCCATACAGTGCCTGATAACCACCGCCATACAGTGCCTGATAACCACCGCCATACAGTGTCTGATAACCACCGCCATACAGTGTCTGATAACCACCGCCATACCGTGCCTGACTACCACCGCCATAGAGTGTCTGATAACCACCGCCATAGAGTGCCTGATAATCACCGCCATATAGTGCCTGATAACCACCGCCATACAGTGCCTGATAACCACCGCCATACAGTGCCTGACAACCACCGCCATACAGTGCCTGACAACCACCGCCATATAGTGCCTGATAATCACCGCCATATAGTGCCTGATAACTACCGCCATACAGTGCCTGACAACCACCGCCATACAGTGCCTGACAACCACCGCCATACAGTGCCTGATAACCACCGCCATACAGTGCCTGATAATCACCTCCATACAGTGCCTGACAAACACCGCCATACAGTGCCTGATAACCACCGCCATACAGTGCCTGATAACCACCGCCATACAGTGCCTGATAACCACCGCCACATAGTGCCTTATAATCACCGCCATACAGTGTCTGATAACCACCGCCATATAGTGTCTGATAACCACCGCCATATAGTGTCTGATAACCACCGCCATACAGTGCCTGACTACCACCGCCATACCGTGCCTGATAACCACCGCCATATAGTGCCTGATAATCACCGCCATACAGTGCCTGATAACCACCGCCATACAGTGCCTGATAACCACCGCCATACAGTGCCTGACAACCACCGCCATACAGTGCCTGGCAACCACCGCCATACAGTGCCTGATAACCACCGCCATAGAGTGCCTGATAACCACCGCCATACAGTGCCTGATAATCACCTCCATACAGTGCCTGACAACCACCGCCATACAGTGCCTGACAACCACCGCCATACAGTGCCTGATAACCACCGCCATACAGTGTCTGATAACCACCGCCATACAGTGCCTGATAACCACCGCCATATAGTGCCTGATAACCACCGCCATACAGTGCCTGATAACCACCGCCATATAGTGCCTGATAATCACCGCCATATAGTGCCTGATAACCACCGCCATATAGTGTCTGATAATCACCGCCATATAGTGCCTGATAACCACCGCCATACAGTGCCTGATAACCACCGCCATACAGTGCCTGACAACCACCGCCATACAGTGCCTGATAACCACCGCCATATACATCCTGATAACCACCGCCATACAGTGCCTGATAACCACCGCCATATAGTGCCTGATAATCACCGCCATATAGTGCCTGATAACCACCGCCATATAGTGTCTGATAACCACCGCCATATAGTGCCTGATAACCACCGCCATATAGTGCCTGATAACCACCGCCATACAGTGCCTGATAACCACCGCCATATAGTGCCTGATAACCACCGCCATATAGTGCCTGATAACCACCGCCATATAGTGCCTGATAACCATGCCATATAGTGCCTGATAACCACCGCCATAGAGTGCCTGATAACCACCGCCATAGAGTGTCTGAAAACAATGCCATAGAGTGCCTGATAACCACCGCCATAGAGTGCCTGATAACCACCGTCATACAGTGCCTGATAACCACCGCCATACAGTGCCTGATAGCCACCGCCATAGAGTGTCTGATAACCACCGCCATAGAGTGTCTGATAACCACCGCCATACAGTGTCTGATAACCACCGCCATACAGTGCCTGATAACCACCGCCATAGAGTGTCTGATAACCACCGCCATAGAGTGTCTGATAACCACCGCCATACAGTGCATGATAGCCACCGCCATAGAGTGTCTGATAACCACCGCCATAGAGTGTCTGATAACCACCGCCATACAGTGTCTGATAACCACCGCCATAGAGTGCCTGACAACCACCGCCATACAGTGCCTGATAACCACCGCCATACAGTGCCTGACAACCACCGCCATACAGTGCCTGACAACCACCGCCATACAGTGCCTGACAACCAACGCTATACAGTGCCTGATAACCACCGCCATACAGTGCCTGATAACCACCGCCATATAGTGTCTGATAACCATGCCATAGAGTGCCTGATAACCACCGCCATATAGTGCCTGATAACCACCGCCATATAGTGCCTGATAACCACCGCCATATAGTGTCTGATAACCACCGCCATATAGTGCCTGATAACCACCGCCATATAGTGCCTGATAACCATGCCATATAGTGCCTGATAACCACCGCCATATAGTGCCTGATCTCCACCGCCATATAGTGCCTGATAACCACCGCCATAGAGTGTCTGATAACCATGCCATATAGTGCCTGATAACCACCGCCATATAGTGCCTGATAACCACCGCCATATAGTGTCTGATAACCACCACCATATAGTGCCTGATAACCACTGTCATATAGTGCCTGATAACCACCGCCATACAGTGCCTGATAACCACCGCCATACAGTGCATGATAACCACCGCCATACAGTGCCTGATAACCACCGCCATACAGTGCCTGACAACCACCGCCATACAGTGCCTGATAACCACCGCCATACAGTGCCTGATAACCACCGCTATTCAGTGCCTGATAACCACCGCCATAGAGTGTCTGATAACCACCGCCATAGAGTGCCTGATAAACACCGCCATATAGTGCCTGATAACCACCGCCATATAGTGTATGATAACCACCGCCATATAGTGCCTGATAACCACTGCCATATAGTGCCTGATAACCATGCCATATAGTGCCTGATAACAACCGCCATATAGTGCCTGATAACCACCGCCATATAGTGCCTGACAACCACCGCCATACAGTGCCTGATAACCACCGCCATATAGTGCCTGATAACCACCGCCATACAGTGCCTGACAACCACCGCCATACAGTGCCTGACAACCACCGCCATACAGTGCCTGATAACCACCGCCATACAGTGCCTGATAACCACCGCCATACAGTGCCTGATAACCACCGCCATATAGTGTCTGATAACCATGCCATACAGTGCCTGATAACCACCGCCATACAGTGCCTGATAACCACCGCCATAGAGTGCCTGATAACCACCGCCATATAGTGCCTGATAACCACCGCCACATAGTGCCTGATAACCACCGCCATACAGTGCCTGATAACCACCGCCATATAGTGCCTGATAACCACCGCCATACAGTGCCTGATAACCACCGCCATATAGTGCCTGATAACCACCGCCACATAGTGCCTGATAACCACCGCCGTATAGTGTCTGATAACCACCGCCATAGAGTGCCTGATAACCACCGCCATATACATCCTGATAACCACCGCCATAGAGTGCCTGATAACCACCGCCATATACATCCTGATAACCACCGCCATATAGTGTCTGATAACCACCGCCATATAGTGCCTGATAACCACCGCCATAGAGTGCCTGATAACCACCGCCATACAGTGCCTGATAATCACCTCCATACAGTGCCTGACAAACACCGCCATACAGTGCCTGATAACCACCGCCATACAGTGTCTGATAACCACCGCCATACAGTGCCTGATAACCACCGCCATATAGTGCCTGATAACCACCGCCATACAGTGCCTGATAACCACCGCCATATAGTGCCTGATAACCATGCCATATACATCCTGACAACCACCGCACTGTTATAGTACCTGATAACCACCGCCATATAGTGCCTGATAACCACCGCCATACAGTGCCTGATAACCACCGCCATATAGTGCCTGATAACCACCGCCATACAGTGCCTGACAACCACCGCCATACAGTGCCTGATAACCACCGCCATATACATCCTGATAACCACCGCCATACAGTGCCTGATAACCACCGCCATATAGTGCCTGATAATCACCGCCATATAGTGCCTGATAACCACCGCCATATAGTGTCTGATAACCACCGCCATATAGTGCCTGATAACCACCGCCATATAGTGCCTGATAACCACGGCCATACAGTGCCTGATAACCACCGCCATATAGTGCCTGATAATCACCGCCATATAGTGCCTGATAACCACCGCCATATAGTGCCTGATAACCACCGCCATAGAGTGTCTGATAACAATGCCATAGAGTGCCTGATAACCACCGCCATAGAGTGCCTGATAACCACCGTCATACAGTGCCTGATAATCACCGCCATATAGTGCCTGATAACCACCGCCATATAGTGCCTGATAACCACCGCCATATAGTGCCTGATAACCACCGCCATATAGTGCCTGACAACCACCGCCATACAGTGCCTGATAACCACCGCCATACAGTGCCTGATAGCCACCGCCATAGAGTGTCTGATAACCACCGCCATAGAGTGTCTGATAACCACCGCCATACAGTGTCTGATAACCACCGCCATACAGTGCCTGATAACCACCGCCATAGAGTGTCTGATAACCACCGCCATAGAGTGTCTGATAACCACCGCCATAGAGTGTCTGATAACCACCGCCATACAGTGCCTGATAACCACCGCCATAGAGTGTCTGATAACCACCGCCATATAGTGCCTGATAACCACCGCCATAGAGTGTCTGATAACCACCGCCATAGAGTGTCTGATAACCACCGCCATATAGTGCCTGATAACCATGCCATACAGTGCCTGATAACCACCGCCATACAGTGCCTGACAACCACCGCCATACAGAGCCTGACAACCACCGCCATACAGTGCCTGACAACCAACGCTATACAGTGCCTGATAACCACCGCCATATAGTGTCTGACAACCACCGCCATACAGTGCCTGATAACCACCGCCATACAGTGCCTGATAACCACCGCCATATAGTGTCTGATAACCATGCCATAGAGTGCCTGATAACCACCGCCATATAGTGCCTGATAACCACCGCCATATAGTGCCTGATAACCACCGCCATAGAGTGTCTGATAACCACCGCCATATAGTGTCTGATAACCACTGCCATATAGTGCCTGATAACCACTGCCATATAGTGCCTGATAACCATGCCATATAGTGCCTGATAACCACCGCCATATAGTGCCTGATCTCCACCGCCATATAGTGCCTGATAACCACCGCCATAGAGTGTCTGATAACCATGCCATATAGTGCCTGATAACCACCGCCATATAGTGCCTGATAACCACCGCCATACAGTGCCTGACAACCACCGCCATACAGTGCCTGACAACCACCGCCATACAGTGCCTGATAACCACCGCCATACAGTGCCTGATAACCACCGCCATACAGTGCCTGATAACCACCGCCATATAGTGTCTGATAACCATGCCATACAGTGCCTGATAACCACCGCCATACAGTGCCTGATAACCACCGCCATATAGTGCCTGATAACCACCGCCATATAGTGCCTGATAACCACCGCCATACAGTGCCTGATAACCACCGCCATACAGTGCCTGATAATCACCGCCATATAGTGCCTGATAACCACCGCCACATAGTGCCTGATAACCACCGCCGTATAGTGTCTGATAACCACCGCCATAGAGTGCCTGATAACCACCGCCATATACATCCTGATAACCACCGCCATATAGTGTCTGATAACCACCGCCATACAGTGCCTGAAAATCACCGCCATACAGTGCCTGATAACCACCGCCATATAGTGCCTGATAACCACCGCCATATAGTGCCTGATAACCACCGCCATACAGTGCCTGATAACCACCGCCATATAGTGCCTGATAACCACCGCCATAGAGTGTCTGATAACCACCGCCATATAGTGCCTGATAACCACCGCCAAACAGTGCCTGATAACCACCGCCATATAGTGCCTGATAACCACCGCCAAACAGTGCCTGATAACCACCGCCATAGAGTGCCTGATAACCACCGCCATATAGTGCCTGATAACCACCGCCATATAGTGTCTGATAACCACCACCATATAGTGCCTGATAACCACCGCCATACAGTGCCTGATAACCACCGCCATAGAGTGCCTGATAACCACCGCCATAGAGTGCCTGATAACCACCGCCATAGAGTGCCTGATAACCACCGCCATATAGTGCCTGATAACCATGCCATATAGTGCCTGATAACCACCGCCATATAGTGCATGATAACCACCGCCATACAGTGCCTGATAACCACCGCCATATAGTGCATGATAACAACCGCCATACAGTGCCTGATAACCACCGCCATACAGTGCCTGATAACCACCACCATACATTGTCTGACAACCACCGACATACAGTGCCTGATAACCACCGCCATACAGTGCCTGATAACCACCGCCATATAGTGCCTGATAACCACCGCCATACAGTGCCTGATAACCACCGCCATAGAGTGTCTGATAACCACCGCCATAGAGTGCCTGATAACCACCGCCATATAGTGCCTGATAACCACCGCCATATAGTGTATGATGACCACCGCCATATAGTGCCTGATAACCACTGCCATATAGTGCCTGATAACCACCGCCATATAGTGCCTGATAACCACCGCCATATAGTGTATGATGACCACCGCCATATAGTGTCTGATAACCATGCCATATAGTGCCTGATAACCACCGCCACATAGTGCCTGATAACCACCGCCGTATACTGTCTGATAACCACCGCCATAGAGTGCCTGATAACCACCGCCATATACATCCTGATAACCACCGCCATATAGTGTCTGATAACCACCGCCATACAGTGCCTGATAACTACCGCCATATAGTGCCTGATAACCACAGCCTATATAGTGCCTGATAACCACCGCCATATAGTGCCTGATAACCACCGCCATACAGTGCCTGATAACCACCGCCATATAGTGCCTGATAACCACCGCCATAGAGTGTCTGATAACCACCGCCATATAGTGCCTGATAACCACCGCCAAACAGTGCCTGATAACCACCGCCATATAGTGCCTGATAACCACCGCCATATAGTGCCTGATAACCACCGCACTGTTATAGTACCTGATAACCACCGCCATATAGTGCCTGATAACCACCGCCCTATAGTGCCTGATAACCACCGCCATACAGTGCCTGATAACCACCGCCATATAGTGCCTGATAACCACCGCCATACAGTGCCTGACAACCACCGCCATACAGTGCCTGACAACCACCGCCATATACATCCTGATAACCACCGCCATACAGTGCCTGATAACCACCGCCATATAGTGCCTGATAATCACCGCCATATAGTGCCTGATAACCACCGCCATATAGTGCCTGATAACCACCGCCATACAGTGCCTGATAATCACCGCCATATAGTGCCTGATTACCACCGCCATATAGTGCCTGATAACCACCGCCATATAGTGCCTGATAACCACCGCCATAGAGTGTCTGATAACCACCACCATAGAGTGTCTGATAACCACCGCCATACAGTGCCTGACAACCACCGCCATACAGTGCCTGATAACCACCGCCATACAGTGCCTGATAACCACCGCCATATAGTGCCTGATAACCACCGCCATAGAGTGTCTGATAACCACCGCCATAGAGTGTCTGATAACCATGCCATAGAGTGCCTGATAACCACCGCCATAGAGTGCCTGATAACCACCGCCATACAGTGCCTGATAACCACCGTCATACAGTGCCTGATAACCACCGCCATATAGTGCCTGATAACCACCGCCATAGAGTGTCTGATAACCACCGCCATAGAGTGTCTGATAACCATGCCATAGAGTGCCTGATAACCACCGCCATAGAGTGCCTGATAACCACCGCCATACAGTGCCTGATAACCACCGTCATACAGTGCCTGATAACCACCGCCACATAGTGCCTGATAACCACCGCCATACAGTGTCTGATAACCACCGCCATACAGTGCCTGATAACCACCGCCATAGAGTGTCTGATAACCACCGCCATAGAGTGCCTGATAACCACCGCCATACAGTGCCTGATAACCACCGCCATACAGTGTCTGATAACCACCGCCATACAGTGTCTGATAACCACCGCCATACAGTGCCTGATAACCACCACCATACAGTGCCTGATAACGACCGCCATACAGTGCCTGACAACCACCGCCATACAGTGCCTGACAACCAACGCTATACAGTGCCTGATAACAACCGCCATAGAGTGTCTGACAACCACCGCCATACAGTGCCCGACAACCACCGCCATACAGTGCCTGATAACCACCGCCATACAGTGCCTGATAACCACCGCCATACAGTGCCTGATAACAACCGCCATATAGTGTCTGATAACCACCGTCATAGAGTGTCTGATAACCACCGCCATAGAGTGCCTGATAACCACCGCCATACAGTGCCTGATAACCACCGCCATACAGTGCCTGATAACCACCGCCATACAGTGCCTGATAACCACCGCCATATAATGCCTGATAACCACCGCCATACAGTGTCTGATAACCACCGCCATACAGTGTCTGATAACCACCGCCATATAGTGTCTGATAACCACCGCCATATAGTGCCTGATAACCACCGCCATACAGTGTCTGATAACCACCGCCATATAGTGTCTGATAACCACCGCCATACAGTGTCTGATAACCACCGCCATACAGTGCCTGATAACCACCGCCATACAGTGTCTGATAACCACCCCACCGCCATATAGTGCCTGATAACCACCGCCATAGAGTGTCTGATAACCACCGCCATAGAGTGTCTGATAACCACCGCCATATAGTGCCTGATAACCACCGCCATAAAGAGCCTGATAACCATGCCATACAGTGCCTGATAACCACCGCCATACAGTGCCTGACAACCAACGCTATACAGTGCCTGACAACCAACGCTATACAGTGCCTGATAACCACCGCCATAGAGTGCCTGATAACCACCGCCATATAGTGCCTGATAACCACCGCCATATAGTGTATGATGACCACCGCCATATAGTGCCTGATAACCACTGCCATATAGTGCCTGATAACCACCGCCATATAGTGCCTGATAACCACCGCCATATAGTGTATGATGACCACCGCCATATAGTGTCTGATAACCATGCCATATAGTGCCTGATAACCACCGCCACATAGTGCCTGATAACCACCGCCGTATAGTGTCTGATAACCACCGCCATAGAGTGCCTGATAACCACCGCCATATACATCCTGATAACCACCGCCATATAGTGTCTGATAACCACCGCCATACAGTGCCTGATAACCACCGCCATACAGTGCCTGATAACTACCGCCATATAGTGCCTGATAACCACAGCCTATATAGTGCCTGATAACCACCGCCATATAGTGCCTGATAACCACCGCCATACAGTGCCTGATAACCACCGCCATATAGTGCCTGATAACCACCGCCATAGAGTGTCTGATAACCACCGCCATATAGTGCCTGATAACCACCGCCAAACAGTGCCTGATAACCACCGCCATATAGTGCCTGATAACCACCGCCATATAGTGCCTGATAACCACCGCACTGTTATAGTACCTGATAACCACCGCCATATAGTGCCTGATAACCACCGCCCTATAGTGCCTGATAACCACCGCCATACAGTGCCTGATAACCACCGCCATATAGTGCCTGATAACCACCGCCATATAGTGCCTGATAACCACCGCCATAGAGTGTCTGATAACCACCACCATAGAGTGTCTGATAACCACCGCCATACAGTGCCTGACAACCACCGCCATACAGTGCCTGATAACCACCGCCATACAGTGCCTGATAACCACCGCCATATAGTGCCTGATAACCACCGCCATACAGTGCCTGATAACCACCGCCATATAGTGCCTGATAACCACCGCCATATAGTGCCTGATAACCACCGCCATAGAGTGTCTGATAACCATGCCATAGAGTGCCTGATAACCACCGCCATAGAGTGCCTGATAACCACCGCCATACAGTGCCTGATAACCACCGTCATACAGTGCCTGACAACCACCGCCATACAGTGCCTGATAACCACCGCCATATAGTGCCTGATAACCACCGCCACATAGTGCCTGATAACCACCGCCATACAGTGTCTGATAACCACCGCCATACAGTGCCTGATAACCACCGCCATAGAGTGCCTGATAACCACCGCCATACAGTGCCTGATAACCACCGTCATACAGTGCCTGACAACCACCGCCATACAGTGCCTGATAACCACCGCCATATAGTGCCTGATAACCACCGCCACATAGTGCCTGATAACCACCGCCATACAGTGTCTGATAACCACCGCCATACAGTGCCTGATAACCACCGCCATAGAGTGTCTGATAACCACCGCCATAGAGTGCCTGATAACCACCGCCATACAGTGCCTGATAACCACCGCCATACAGTGTCTGATAACCACCGCCATACAGTGTCTGATAACCACCGCCATACAGTGCCTGATAACCACCACCATACAGTGCCTGATAACGACCGCCATACAGTGCCTGACAACCACCGCCATACAGTGCCTGACAACCAACGCTATACAGTGCCTGATAACAACCGCCATAGAGTGTCTGACAACCACCGCCATACAGTGCCCGACAACCACCGCCATACAGTGCCTGATAACCACCGCCATACAGTGCCTGATAACCACCGCCATACAGTGCCTGATAACAACCGCCATATAGTGTCTGATAACCACCGCCATAGAGTGCCTGATAACCACCGCCATACAGTGCCTGATAACCACCGCCATACAGTGCCTGATAACCACCGCCATATAATGCCTGATAACCACCGCCATACAGTGTCTGATAACCACCGCCATACAGTGTCTGATAACCACCGCCATATAGTGTCTGATAACCACCGCCATATAGTGCCTGATAACCACCGCCATACAGTGTCTGATAACCACCGCCATACAGTGTCTGATAACCACCGCCATATAGTGTCTGATAACCACCGCCATACAGTGCCTGATAACCACCGCCATACAGTGTCTGATAACCACCCCACCGCCATATAGTGCCTGATAACCACCGCCATAGAGTGTCTGATAACCACCGCCATAGAGTGTCTGATAACCACCGCCATACAGTGTCTGATAACCACCGCCATACAGTGCCTGATAACCACCGCCATACAGTGTCTGATAACCACCCCACCGCCATATAGTGCCTGATAACCACCGCCATAGAGTGTCTGATAACCACCGCCATAGAGTGTCTGATAACCACCGCCATATAGTGCCTGATAACCACCGCCATAAAGAGCCTGATAACCATGCCATACAGTGCCTGATAACCACCGCCATACAGTGCCTGACAACCAACGCTATACAGTGCCTGACAACCAACGCTATACAGTGTCTGATAACCACCGCCATAGAGTGTCTGACAACCACCGCCATACAGTGCCTGATAACCACCGCCATACAGTGCCTGATAACCACCGCCATACAGTGCCTGATAACCACCGCCATACAGTGCCTGATAAACACTGCCATAGAGTGCCTGATAACCACCGCCATATAGTGTCTGATAACCACCGCCATATAGTGCCTGATAACCACCGCCATATAGTGCCTGATAACCACCGCCATTTAGTGCCTGATAACCACCGCCATATAGTGCTTGATAACCACCGCCATATAGTGCCTGATAACCACCGCCATATAGTGCCTGACAACCACCGCCATACAGTGCCTGATAACCACCGCCATACAGTGCCTGATAACCACCGCCATACAGTGCCTGATAACCACCGCCATATAGTGTCTGATAACCATGCCATACAGTGCCTGATAACCACCGCCATACAGTGCCTGATAACCACCGCCATATAGTGCCTGATAACCACCGCCATATAGTGCCTGATAACCACCGCCATATAGTGTCTGATAACCACCGCCATAGAGTGCCTGATAACCACCGCCATATACATCCTGATAAAAACCGCCATATAGAGCCTGATAACCACCGCCATATAGTGCCTGATAACCACCGCCATATAGTGCCTGATAACCACCGCCATATAGTGCCTGACAACCACCGCCATACAGTGCCTGACAACCACCGCCATACAGTGCCTGATAACCACCGCCATACAGTGCCTGATAACCACCGCCATATAGTGTCTGATAACCACCGCCGTATAGTGTCTGATAACCACCGCCATACAGTGCCTGATAACCACCGCCATACAGTGCCTGATAACCACCGCCATACAGTGCCTGATAACCACCGCCATATAGTGCCTGATAACCACCGCCATATAGTGGCTGATAACCACCGCCATACTGTGCCTGATAACCACCGCCATACAGTGCCTAATAACCACCGCCATACAGTGCCTGACAACCACCGCCATACAGTGCCTGACAACCACCGCCATAGAGTGCCTGACAACCACCGCCATACAGTGCCTCATAACCACCGCCATACAATGCCTGATAACCACCGCCATACAGTGAATGATAACCACCGCCATATAGTGCCTGATAACCACCGCCATACAGTGCCTGATAACCACCGCCATATAGTGTCTGATAACCACCGCCATATAGTGTCTGATAACCACCGCCATAGAGTGCCTGATAACCACCGCCATATAGTGCCTGATAACCACCGCCATACAGTGCCTGATCACCATCGCCATAGAGTGCCTGATAACCACCGCCATAGAGTGTCTGATAACCACCGCCATATAGTGCCTGATAACCACCGCCATATAATGTCTGATAACCACCGCCATATAATGCCTGATAACCACCGCCATATAGTGCCTGATAACCACCGCCATACAGTGCCTGATAACCACCGCCATACAGTGCCTGATAACCACCGCCATACAGTGCCTGATAACCACCGCCATATAGCACCTGATAACCACCGTCATATAGTGCCTGATAACCACCGCCATGTAGAGCCTGATAATCACCGCCATACAGTGCCTGATAACCACCGCCATACAGTGTCTGATAACCACCGCCATAGAGTGCCTGATAACCACCGCCATATACATCCTGATAACCACCGCCATATAGTGTCTGATAACCACCGCCGTATAGTGTCTGATAACCACCGCCATATAGTGCCTGATAACCACCGCCATACAGTGCCTGATAACCACCGCCATATACATCCTGATAACCACCGCCATATAGTGTCTGATAACCACCGCCATACAGTGCCTGATAACCACCGCCATACAGTGCCTGATAACCACCGCCATACAGTGCCTGATAACCACCGCCATATAGTGCCTGATAACCACCGCCATATAGTGCCTGATAACCACCGCCATATAGTGCCTGATAACCACCGCCATACAGTGCCTGATAACCACCGCCATATAGTGCCTGATAACCACCGCCATAGAGTGTCTGATAACCACCGCCATATAGTGCCTGATAACCACCGCCAAACAGTGCCTGATATCCACCGCCATATAGTGCCTGATAACCACCGCCATATAGTGCCTGATAACCACCGCACTGTTATAGTACCTGATAACCACCGCCATATAGTGCCTGATAACCACCGCGATATAGTGCCTGATAACCACCGCCATACAGTGCCTGATAACCACCGCCATATAGTGCCTGATAACCACCGCCATACAGTGCCTGACAACCACCGCCATACAGTGCCTGACAACCACCGCCATACAGTGCCTGATAACCACCGCCATATACATCCTGATAACCACCGCCATACAGTGCCTGATAACCACCGCCATATAGTGCCTGATAATCACCGCCATATAGTGCCTGATAACCACCGCCATATAGTGCCTGATAACCACCGCCATACAGTGCCTGATAATCACCGCCATATAGTGCCTGATAACCACCGCCATATAGTGCCTGATAACCACCGCCATATAGTGCCTGATAACCACCGCCATAGAGTGTCTGATAACCACCGCCGTACAGTGCCTGACAACCACCGCCATACAGTGCCTGATAACCACCGCCATATAGTGCCTGATAACCACCGCCATACAGTGCCTGATAACCACCGCCATATAGTGCCTGATAACCACCGCCATATAGTGCCTGATAACCACCGCCATAGAGTGTCTGATAACCACCGCCATAGAGTGTCTGATAACCACCGCCATACAGTGCCTGATAACCACCGTCATACAGTGCCTGATAACCACCGCCATAGAGTGCCTGATAACCACCGCCATAGAGTGTCTGATAGCCATGCCATAGTGTGCCTGATAACCACCGCCATAGAGTGCCTGATAACCACCGCCATACAGTGCCTGATAACCACCGTCATACAGTGCCTGATAACCACCGCCACATAGTGCCTGATAACCACCGCCATACAGTGTCTGATAACCACCGACATACAGTGCCTGATAACCACCGCCATAGAGTGTCTGATAACCACCGCCATAGAGTGCCTGATAACCACCGCCATACAGTGTCTGATAACCACCGCCATATAGTGTCTGATAACCACCGCCATACAGTGTCTGATAACCACCGCCATACAGTGCCTGATAACCACCGCCATACAGTGTCTGATAACCACCGCCATATAGTGCCTGATAACCACCGCCATAGAGTGTCTGATAACCACCGCCATAGAGTGTCTGATAACCACCGCCATAAAGAGCCTGATAACCATTCCATACAGTGCCTGATAACCACCGCCATACAGTGCCTGATAACCACCGCCATACAGTGCCTGATAACCACCGCCATATAGTGTCTGATAACCACCGCCATACAGTGCCTGATAACGACCGCCATACAGTGCCTGACAACCACCGCCATACAGTGCCTGACAACCAACGCTATACAGTGCCTGATAACCACCGCCATACAGTGCCTGATAACCACCGCCATACAGTGCCTGATAACGACCGCCATACAGTGCCTGACAACCACCGCCATACAGTGCCTGACAACCAACGCTATACAGTGCCTGATAACCACCGCCATAGAGTGTCTGACAACCACCGCCATACAGTGCCTGACAACCACCGCCATACAGTGCCTGATAACCACCGCCATACAGTGCCTGATAACCACCGCCATACAGTGCCTGATAACCACCGCCATATAGTGTCTACAGTGCCTGATAACCACCGCCATACAGTGTCTGATAACCACCGCCATACAGTGTCTGATAACCACCGCCATATAGTGTCTGATAACCACCGCCATACAGTGTCTGATAACCACCGCCATACAGTGCATGATAACCACCGCCATACAGTGTCTGATAACCACCCCACCGCCATATAGTGCCTGATAACCACCGCCATAGAGTGTCTGATAACCACCGCCATAGAGTGTCTGATAACCACCGCCATATAGTGCCTGATAACCACCGCCATAAAGAGCCTGATAACCATGCCATACAGTGCCTGATAACCACCGCCATACAGTGCCTGATAACCACCGCCATATAGTGCCTGACAACCAACGCCATACAGTGCCTGACAACCAACGCTATACAGTGCCTGATAACCACCGCCATAGAGTGTCTGACAACCACCGCCATACAGTGCCTGATAACCACCGCCATACAGTGCCTGATAACCACCGCCATACAGTGCCTGATAACCACCGCCATAGAGTGCCTGATAACCACCGCCATATAGTGTCTGATAACCACCGCCATATAGTGCCTGATAACCACCGCCATAGAGTGCCTGATAACCACCGCCATATAGTGCCTGATAACCACCGCCATATAGTGCTTGATAAACACCGCCATATAGTGCCTGATAACCACCGCCATATAGTGCCTGACAACCACCGCCATACAGTGCCTGACAACCACCGCCATACAGTGCCTGATAACCACTGCCATACAGTGCCTGATAACCACCGCCATACAGTGCCTGATAACCACCGCCATATAGTGTCTGATAACCATGCCATACAGTGCCTGATAACCACCGCCATACAGTGCCTGATAACCACCGCCGTATAGTGCCTGATAACCACCGCCATATAGTGCCTGATAACCACCGCCGTATAGTGTCTGATAACCACCGCCATAGAGTGCCTGATAACCACCGCCATATACATCCTGATAACCACCGCCATATAGTGCCTGATAACCACCGCCATATAGTGCCTGATAACCACCGCCATATAGTGCCTGATAACCACCGCCATATAGTGCCTGACAACCACAGCCATACAGTGCCTGACAACCACCGCCATACAGTGCCTGATAACCACCGCCATACAGTGCCTGATAACCACCGCCATACAGAGCCTGATAACCACCGCCATATAGTGTCTGATAACCACCGCCGTATAGTGTCTGATAACCACCGCCATACAGTGCCTGACAACCACCGCCATACAGTGTCTGATAACCACCGCTATATAGTGCCTGATAACCACCGCCATACAGTGCCTGATAACCACCGCCATATACATCCTGATAACCACCGCCATATACATCCTGATAACCACAGCCATATAATGTCTGATAACCACCGCCATACAGTGCCTGATAACCACCGCCATATAGTGCCTGATAACCACCGCTATATAGTGCCTGATAACCACCGCCATATAGTGCCTGATAACCACCGCCATACAGTGCCTGATAACCACCGCCATAGAGTGCCTGATAACCACCGCCATATAGTGCCTGATAACCACCGCCATATAGTGCCTGATAACCACCGCCATACAGTGCCTGATAACCACCGCCATAGAGTGTCTGATAACCACCGCCATATAGAGCCTGATAACCACCGCCATATAGTGCCTGATAACCACCGCCAAACAGTGCCTGATAACCACCGCCATATAGTGCCTGATAACCACCGCCATATAGTGCCTGATAACCACCGCACTGTTATAGTACCTGATAACCACCGCCATATAGTGCCTGATAACCACCGCCATATAGTGCCTGATAACCACCGCCATACAGTGCCTGATAACCACCGCCATATAGTGCCTGATAACCACCGCCAAACAGTGCCTGACAACCACCGCCATACAGTGCCTGATAACCACCGCCATATACATCCTGATAACCACCGCCATACAGTGCCTGATAACCACCGCCATATAGTGCCTGATAACCACCGCCATACAGTGCCTGATAACCACCGCCATATAGTGCCTGATAACCACCGCCATATAGTGCCTGATAACCACCGCCATATAGTGGCTGATAACCACCGCCATACAGCGCCTGATAACCACCGCCATATAGTGCCTGATAATCACCGCCATACAGTGCCTGATAACCACCGCCATACAGTGCCTGATAACTACCGCCATATAGTGCCTGATAACCACCGCCATATAGTGCCTGATAATCACCGCCATACAGTGCCTGATAACCACCGCCATACTGTGCCTGATAACCACCGCCATACAGTGCCTGATAACCACCGCCATACAGTGCCTGACAACCACCGCCATAGAGTGCCTGACATCCACCGCCATACAGTGCCTGATAACCACCGCCATACAATGCCTGATAACCACCGCCATACAGTGCCTGATAACCACCGCCATATAGTGCCTGATAACCACCGCCATACAGTGCCTGATAACCACCGCCATATAGTGTCTGATAACCACCGCCATACAGTGCCTGATAACCATCGCCATAGAGTGTCTGATAACCACCGCCATATAATGCCTGATAACCACCGCCATATAATGTCTGATAACCACCGCCATATAATGCCTGATAACCACCGCCATATAGTGCCTGATAACCACCGCCATACAGTGCCTGATAACCACCGCCATACAGTGCCTGATAACCACCGCCATACAGTGCCTGATAACCACCGCCATATAGCACCTGATAACCACCGTCATATAGTGCCTGATAACCACCGCCATGTAGAGCCTGATAATCACCGCCATACAGTGCCTGATAACCACCGCCATACAGTGTCTGATAACCACCGCCATAGAGTGCCTGATAACCACCGCCATATATATCCTGATAACCACCGCCATATAGTGTCTGATAACCACCGCCGTATAGTGTCTGATAACCACCGCCATAGAGTGCCTGATAACCACCGCCATATACATCCTGATAACCACCGCCATATAGTGTCTGATAACCACCGCCATACAGTGCCTGATAACCACCGCCATACAGTGCCTGATAACCACCGCCATATAGTGCCTGATAACCACCGCCATATAGTGCCTGATAACCACCGCCATATAGTGAATGATAACCACCGCCATATAGTGCCTGATAACCACCGCCATATAGTGCCTGATAACCACCGCCATAGAGTGTCTGATAACCACCGCCATATAGTGCCTGATAACCACCGCCAAACAGTGCCTGATAACCACCGCCATATAGTGCCTGATAACCACCGCCATATAGTGCCTGATAACCACCGCACTGTTATAGTACCTGATAACCACCGCCATATAGTGCCTGATAACCACCGCGATATAGTGCCTGATAACCACCGCCATACAGTGCCTGATAACCACCGCCATATAGTGCCTGATAACCACCGCCATACAGTGCCTGACAACCACCGCCATACAGTGCCTGACAACCACCGCCATACAGTGCCTGATAACCACTGCCATATACATCCTGATAACCACCGCCATACAGTGCCTGATAACCACCGCCATATAGTGCCTGATAATCACCGCCATATAGTGCCTGATAACCACCGCCATATAGTGCCTGATAACCACCGCCATACAGTGCCTGATAATCACCGCCATATAGTGCCTGATAACCACCGCCATATAGTGCCTGATAACCACCGCCATATAGTGCCTGATAACCACCGCCATAGAGTGTCTGATAACCACCGCCATAGAGTGTCTGATAACCACCGCCGTACAGTGCCTGACAACCACCGCCATACAGTGCCTGATAACCACCGCCATACAGTGCCTGATAACCACCGCCATATAGTGCCTGATAACCACCGACATACAGTGCCTGATAACCACCGCCATATAGTGCCTGATAACCACCGCCATATAGTGCCTGATAACCACCGCCATAGAGTGTCTGATAACCACCGCCATAGAGTGCCTGATAACCACCGCCATACAGTGCCTGATAACCACCGTCATACAGTGCCTGATAACCACCGCCATAGAGTGCCTGATAACCACCGCCATAGAGTGTCTGATAGCCATGCCATAGTGTGCCTGATAACCACCGCCATAGAGTGCCTGATAACCACCGCCATACAGTGCCTGATAACCACCGTCATACAGTGCCTGATAACCACCGCCACATAGTGCCTGATAACCACCGAACCACCGCCATACAGTGCCTGATAACCACCGTCATACAGTGCCTGATAACCACCGCCACATAGTGCCTGATAACCACCGCCATACAGTGTCTGATAACCACCGCCATACAGTGCCTGATAACCACCGCCATAGAGTGTCTGATAACCACCGCCATAGAGTGCCTGATAACCACCGCCATACAGTGTCTGATAACCACCGCCATATAGTGTCTGATAACCACCGCCATACAGTGTCTGATAACCACCGCCATACAGTGCCTGATAACCACCGCCATACAGTGTCTGATAACCACCGCCATATAGTGCCTGATAACCACCGCCATAGAGTGTCTGATAACCACCGCCATAGAGTGTCTGATAACCACCGCCATATAGTGCCTGATAACCACCGCCATAAAGAGCCTGATAACCATGCCATACAGTGCCTGATAACCACCGCCATACAGTGCCTGATAACCACCGCCATACAGTGCCTGATAACCACCGCCATATAGTGTCTGATAACCACCGCCATACAGTGCCTGATAACGACCGCCATACAGTGCCTGACAACCACCGCCATAGAGTGCCTGATAACCACCGCCATATAGTGTCTGATAACCACCGCCATACAGTGTCTGATAACCACCGCCATATAGTGCCTGATAACCACCGCCATACAGTGTCTGATAACCACCGCCATACAGTGCCTGATAACCACCGCCATACAGTGTCTGATAACCACCGCCATATAGTGCCTGATAACCACCGCCATAGAGTGTCTGATAACCACCGCCATAGAGTTTCTGATAACCACCGCCATATAGTGCCTGATAACCACCGCCATAAAGAGCCTGATAACCATGCCATACAGTGCCTGATAACCACCGCCAAACAGTGCCTGATAACCACCGCCATACAGTGCCTGATAACGACCGCCATACAGTGCCTGACAACCAACGCCATACAGTGCCTGACAACCAACGCTATACAGTGCCTGATAACCACCGCCATAGAGTGTCTGACAACCACCGCCATACAGTGCCTGACAACCACCGCCATACAGTGCCTGATAACCACCGCCATACAGTGCCTGATAACCACCGCCATACAGTGCCTGATAACCACCGCCATAGAGTGCCTGATAACCACCGCCATATAGTGTCTACAGTGCCTGATAACCACCGCCATACAGTGTCTGATAACCACCGCCATACAGTGTCTGATAACCACCGCCATATAGTGTCTGATAACCACCGCCATACAGTGTCTGATAACCACCGTCATATAGTGCCTGATAACCACCGCCATACAGTGCATGATAACCACCGCCATACAGTGTCTGATAACCACCCCACCGCCATATAGTGCCTGATAACCACCGCCATAGAGTGTCTGATAACCACCGCCATACAGTGTCTGATAACCACCGCCATACAGTGCCTGATAACCACCGCCATACAGTGCCTGATAACGACCGCCATACAGTGCCTGACAACCAACGCCATACAGTGCCTGACAACCAACGCTATACAGTGCCTGATAACCACCGCCATAGAGTGTCTGACAACCACCGCCATACAGTGCCTGATAACCACCGCCATACAGTGCCTGATAACCACCGCCATACAGTGCCTGATAACCACCGCCATAGAGTGCCTGATAACCACCGCCATATAGTGTCTGATAACCACCGCCATATAGTGCCTGATAACCACCGCCATAGAGTGCCTGATAACCACCGCCATATAGTGCCTGATAACCACCGCCATATAGTGCCTGATAACCACCGCCATATAGTGCTTGATAACCACCGCCATATAGTGCCTGATAACCACCGCCATATAGTGCCTGACAACCACCGCCATACAGTGCCTGACAACCACCGCCATACAGTGCCTGATAAACACCGCCATACAGTGCCTGATAACCACCGCCATACAGTGCCTGATAACCACCGCCATATAGTGTCTGATAACCATGCCATACAGTGCCTGATAACCACCGCCATACAGTGCCTGATAACCACCGCCGTATAGTGCCTGATAACCACCGCCATATAGTGCCTGATAACCACCGCCGTATAGTGTCTGATAACCACCGCCATAGAGTGCCTGATAACCACCGCCATATACATCCTGATAACCACCGCCATATAGTGCCTGATAACCACCCCCATATAGTGCCTGATAACCACCGCCATATAGTGCCTGATAACCACCGCCATATAGTGCCTGACAACCACCGCCATATAGTGCCTGATAACCACCGCCATAGAGTGTCTGATAACCACCGCCATACAGTGCCTGACAACCACCGGCATACAGTGCCTGATAACCACCGTCATACAGTGCCTGATAACCACCGCCATATAGTGTCTGATAACCACCGCCGTATAGTGTCTGATAACCACTGCCATAGAGTGCCTGATAACCACCGCCATATACATCCTGATAACCACCGCCATATAGTGTCTGATAACCACCGCCATACAGTGCCTGATAACCACCGCCATATAGTGCCTGATAACCACCGCTATATAGTGCCTGATAACCACCGCCATATAGTGCCTGATAACCACCGCCATACAGTGTCTGATAACCACCGCCATACAGTGCCTGATAACCACCGCCATAGAGTGCCTGATAACTACCGCCATAGAGTGTCTGATAACCACCGCCATATAGAGCCTGATAACCACCGCCATATAGTGCCTGATAACCACCGCCAAACAGTGCCTGATAACCACCGCCATATAGTGCCTGATAACCACCGCCATATAGTGCCTGATAACCACCGCACTGTTATAGTACCTGATAACCACCGCCATATAGTGCCTGATAACCACCGCCATATAGTGCCTGATAACCACCGCCATACAGTGCCTGATAACCACCGCCATATAGTGCCTGATAACCACCGCCATACAGTGCCTGACAACCACCGCCATACAGTGCCTGATAACCACCGCCATATACATCCTGATAACCACCGCCATACAGTGCCTGATAACCACCGCCATATAGTGCCTGATAACCACCGCCATACAGTGCCTGATAACCACCGCCATACAGTGCCTGATAACCACCGCCATAGAGTGCCTGATAACCACCGCCATATAGTGTCTGATAACCACCGCCATATAGTGCCTGATAACCACCGCCATAGAGTGCCTGATAACCACCGCCATATAGTGCCTGATAACCACCGCCATATAGTGCCTGATAACCACCGCCATATAGTGCTTGATAACCACCGCCATATAGTGCCTGATAACCACCGCCATATAGTGCCTGACAACCACCGCCATACAGTGCCTGACAACCACCGCCATACAGTGCCTGATAACCACCGCCATACAGTGCCTGATAACCACCGCCATACAGTGCCTGATAACCACCGCCATATAGTGTCTGATAACCATGCCATACAGTGCCTGATAACCACCGCCATACAGTGCCTGATAACCACCGCCGTATAGTGCCTGATAACCACCGCCATATAGTGCCTGATAACCACCGCCGTATAGTGTCTGATAACCACCGCCATAGAGTGCCTGATAACCACCGCCATATACATCCTGATAACCACCGCCATATAGTGCCTGATAACCACCGCCATATAGTGCCTGATAACCACCGCCATATAGTGCCTGATAACCACCGCCATATAGTGCCTGACAACCACCGCCATACAGTGCCTGACAACCACCGGCATACAGTGCCTGATAACCACCGCCATACAGTGCCTGATAACCACCGCCATATAGTGTCTGATAACCACCGCCGTATAGTGTCTGATAACCACTGCCATAGAGTGCCTGATAACCACCGCCATATACATCCTGATAACCACCGCCATATAGTGTCTGATAACCACCGCCATACAGTGCCTGATAACCACCGCCATATAGTGCCTGATAACCACCGCCATATACATCCTGATAACCACCGCCATATAGTGCCTGATAACCACCGCCATACAGTGCCTGATAACCACCGCCATATAGTGCCTGATAACCACCGCCATACAGTGTCTGATAACCACCGCCATACAGTGCCTGATAACCACCGCCATAGAGTGCCTGATAACCACCGCCATAGAGTGTCTGATAACCACCGCCATATAGAGCCTGATAACCACCGCCATATAGTGCCTGATAACCACCGCCAAACAGTGCCTGATAACCACCGCCATATAGTGCCTGATAACCACCGCCATATAGTGCCTGATAACCACCGCACTGTTATAGTACCTGATAACCACCGCCATATAGTGCCTGATAACCACCGCCATATAGTGCCTGATAACCACCGCCATACAGTGCCTGATAACCACCGCCATATAGTGCCTGATAACCACCGCCATACAGTGCCTGACAACCACCGCCATACAGTGCCTGATAACCACCGCCATATACATCCTGATAACCACCGCCATACAGTGCCTGATAACCACCGCCATATAGTGCCTGATAACCACCGCCATACAGTGCCTGATAACCACCGCCATATAGTGCCTGATAACCACCGCCATATAGTGCCTGATAACCACCGCCATACAGTGCCTGATAACCACCGCCATATAGTGCCTGATAACCACCGCCATATAGTGCCTGATAATCACCGCCATACAGTGCCTGATAACCACCGCCATATAGTGCCTGATAACCACCGCCATAGAGTGTCTGATAACCACCGCCATACAGTGCCTGATAACCACCGCCATATAGTGCCTGATAACCACCGCCATACAGTGCCTGATAACCACCGCCATACAGTGCCTGACAACCACCGCCATAGAGTGCCTGACAACCACCGCCATACAGTGCCTGATAACCACCGCCATACAATGCCTGATAACCACCGCCATACAGTGCCTGATAACCACCGCCATATAGTGCCTGATAACCACCGCCATACAGTGCCTGATAACCACCGCCATATAGTGTCTGATAACCACCGCCATACAGTGCCTGATAACCATCGCCATAGAGTGCCTGATAACCACCGCCATAGAGTGTCTGATAACCACCGCCATATAGTGCCTGATAACCACTGCCATATAATGTCTGATAACCACCGCCATATAATGCCTGATAACCACCGCCATACAGTGCCTGATAACCACCGCCATACAGTGCCTGATAACCACCGCCATACAGTGCCTGATAACCACCGCCATACAGTGCCTGATAACCACCGCCATATAGCACCTGATAACCACCGTCATATAGTGCCTGATAACCACCGCCATGTAGAGCCTGATAATCACCGCCATTCAGTGCCTGATAACCACCGCCATACAGTGTCTGATAACCACCGCCATATAGTGTCTGATAACCACCGCCATATAGTGCCTGATAACCACCGCCATACAGTGCCTGATAACCACCGCCATACAGTGCCTGATAACCACCGCCATACAGTGCCTGATAACCACCGCCATACAGTGCCTGATAACCACCGCCATAGAGTGCCTGTTAACCACCGCCATACAGTGCCTGATAACAACCGCCATACAGTGCCTGATAACCACCGCCATACAGTGCCTGATAACCACCGCCATAGAGTGCCTGTTAACCACCGCCATACAGTGCCTGATAACCACCGTCATATAGTGTCTGATAACCACCGCCATACAGTGCCTGATAACCACCGCCATATAGTGCCTGATAACCACCGCCATATAGTGCCTGATAACCACCGCCATACAGTGCCTGACAACCACCGCCATACAGTGCCTGATAACCACCGCCATACAGTGCCTGATAACCACCGCCATATAGTGCCTGATAACCACCGCCATATAGTGCCTGATAACCACCGCCATAGAGTGCCTGATAACCACCGCCATACAGTGCCTGATAACCACAGCCATACAGTGCCTGATAACCACCTCCATATAGTGCCTGATAACCACCGCCATAGAGTGCCTGATAACCACCGCCATAGAGTGCCTGATAACCACCGCCATAGAGTGTCTGATAACCATCGCCATAGAGTGCCTGATAACCACCGCCATAGAGTGCCTGATAACCACCGCCATAGAGTGTCTGATAACCACCGCCATACAGTGCCTGATAACCACCGACATACAGTGCCTGATAACCACCGCCATATAGTGCCTGATAACCACCGCCGTATAGTGTCTGATAACCACCACCATAGAGTGTCTGATAACCACCGCCATATAGTGCCTGATAACCACCGCCATACAGTGCCTGATAACCACCGCCATATAGTGCCTGATAACCACCGCCATACAGTGCCTAATAATCACCTCCATATAGAGCCTGATAACCACCGTCATATAGTGCCTGATAACCACCGCCATATAATGCCTGATAACCACCGCCATATAGTGCCTGATAACCACCGCCATAGAGTGCCTGATAACCACCGCCATACAGTGTCTGATAACCACCGCCATATAGTGTCTGATAACCACCGCCATATTGTGTCAGATAACCACTGCCATATACTGCCTGATAACCACCGCCATATAGAGCCTGATAACCACCGCCATAGAGTGCCTGATAACCACCGCCATATAGTGCCTGATAACCACCGCCATATAGTGCCTGATAACCACCGCCATACAGTGCCTGATAACCACCGCCATATAGTGCCTGATAACCACCGCCATACAGTGCCTGACAACCACCGCCATATAGTGCCTGATAACCACCGCCATAGAGTGTCTGATAACCATCGCCATAGAGTGCCTGATAACCACCGCCATAGAGTGCCTGATAACCACTGCCATAGAGTGTCTGATAACCACCGCCATATAGTGCCTGATAACCACCGCCATACAGTGCCTGATAACCACCGCCATATAGTGCCTGATAACCACCGCCGTATAGTGTCTGATAACCACCACCATAGAGTGTCTGATAACCACCGCCATATAGTGCCTGATAACCACCGCCATACAGTGCCTGATAACCACCGCCATATAGTGCCTGATAACCACCGCCATACAGTGCCTGATAACCACCTCCATATAGAGCCTGATAACCACCGTCATATAGTGCCTGATAACCACCGCCATATAATGCCTGATAACCACCGCCATATAGTGCCTGATAACCACCGCCATATAGTGTCTGATAACCACCGCCATATTGTGTCTGATAACCACTGCCATATACTGCCTGATAACCACCGCCATATAGAGCCTGATAACCACCGCCATAGAGTGCCTGATAACCACCGCCATATAGTGCCTGATAACCACCGCCATACAGTGCCTGATAACCACCGCCATACAGTGCCTGACAACCACCGCCATATAGTGCCTGATAACCACCGCCATATAGTGCCTGATAACCAGATAACCACCGCCATATAGTGCCTGATAACCACCGCCATACAGTGCCTGATAACCATCGCCATACAGTGCCTGATAACCACCGCCATATAGTGCCTGATAACCACCGCCATACAGTGTCCGATAACCACCGCCATACAGTGCCTGATAACCACCGCCATATAGTGCCTGATAACCACCGCCATACAGTGCCTGATAACCACCGCCATACAGTGCCTGATAACCACCGCCATACAGTGTCTGATAACCACCGCCATATAGTGCCTGATAACCACCGCCATATAGTGCCTGATAACCACCGCCATACAGTGCCTGATAACCACCACCATACAGTGCCTGATAATCACCGCCATACAGTGCTTGATAACCACCGCCATATAATGCCTGATAACCACCGCCATACAGTGCCTGATAACCACCGCCATATAGTGTCTGATAACCACTGCCATATAGTGCCTGATAACCACCGCCATATAGTGCCTGATAACCACCGCCATATAGTGTCTGATAACCACCGCCATAGAGTGTCTGATAACCACCGCCATAGAGTGCCTGATAACCACCTCCATAGAGTGTCTGATAACCACCGCCATAGAGTGCCTGATAACCACCGCCATACAGTGCCTGATAACCACCGCCATACAGTGCCTGATAACCACCGCCATATAGTGCCTGATAACCACCGCCATATAGTGCCTGATAACCACCGCCATAGAGTGCCTGATAACCACCGCCATACAGTGCCTGATAACCACCGCCATACAGTGCCTGATAACCACCGCCATATAGTGTCTGATAACCACCGCCATATAGTGCCTGATAACCACCGCCATATAGTGCCTGATAACCACCGCCATATAGTGCCTGATAACCACCACCATATAGTGCCTGATAACCACTGCCTTACAGTTCCTTGATAACCACCCCCATATAGTGCCCGATAACCACCGGCATAGAGTGCCCGATAACCACCGGCATACAGTGGCCGATAACCACCGCCATATAGTGTCCGATAACCACCGCCATATAGTGCCCGATAACCACCGCCATACAGTGCCTGATAACCACCGCCATATAGTGCCTGATAACCACCGCCATATAGTGCCTGACAACCACCGCCATACAGTGCCTGACAACCACCGCCATACAGTGCCTGATAACCACCGCCATACAGTGCCCGATAACCACCGCCATACAGTGCCTGATAACCACCGCCATATAGTGTCCGATAACCACCGCCATATAGTGCCCGATAACCACCGCCATACAGTGCCTGATAACCACCGCCATACAGTGCCTGATAACCACCGCCATAGAGTGCCTGATAACGACCGCCATAGAGTGCCTGATAACCACCGCCATATAGTGCCTGATAACCACCGCCATACAGTGCCTGATAACCACCGCCATACAGTGCCTGATAACCACCGCCATATAGTGCCTGATAACCACCGCCATACAGTGCCTGATAACCACCGCCATACAGTGCCTGATAACCACCGCCATACAGTGTCTGATAACCACCGCCATACAGTGCCTGATAACCACCGCCATAGAGTTCCTGATAACCACCGCCATACAGTGCCTGATAACCACCGCCATACAGTGTCTGATAACCACCGCCATACAGTGCCTGATAACCACCGCCATAGAGTTCCTGATAACCACCGCCATACAGAGCTTGATAACCACCGCCATATAGTGCCTGATAACCACCGCCATATAGTGCCTGATAACCAACGCCATATAGAGCCTGATAACCACCGCCATACAGTGCCTGATAACCACCGCCATACAGTGCCTGATAACCACCGCCATATAGTGCCTGATAACCACCGCCATAGAGTGCCTGATAACCTCGGCCATACAGTGCCTGATAACGACGGCCATACAGTGCCTGACAACCATCGCCATATAGTGCCTGATAACCACTGCAATATAGTGCCTGACAACCACCGCCATATAGTGTCTGATAACCATGCCATATAGTGCCTGATAACCACCGCCATACAGTGCCTGATAACCACCGCCATATAGTACCTGATAACCACCGCCATACAGTGCCTGATAACGATCGCCATACAGTGCCTGATAACCACCGCCATATAGTGCCTGATAATCACCGCCGTATAGTGCCTGATAACCACCGCCATACAGTGCCTGATAACCACCGCCATACAGTGCCTGACAACCACCGCCATACAGTGCCTGACAACTACCGCCATACAGTGCCTGACAACCACCGCCATAGAGTGCCTGATGACCACCGCCATAGAGTGCCTGATAACCACCGCCATACAGTGCCTGACAACCACCGCCATACAGTGCCTGATAACCACCGCCATACAGTGCCTGACAACCACCGCCATACAGTGCCTGATAACCACCGCCATACAGTGCCTGACAACCACCGCCATATAGTGTCTGATAACCATGCCATATAGTGCCTGATAATCACCGCCATATAGTGCCTGATAATCACCGCCATATAGTGCCTGATAACCACCGCCATACAGTGCCTGATAACCACCGCCATACAGTGCCTGATAACCACCGCCATATAGTGCCTGATAACCACCGCCATACAGTGCCTGACAACCACCGCCATACAGTGCCTGACAACCACCGCCATACAGTGCCTGACAACCACCGCCATACAGTGCCTGATAACCACCGCCATAGAATGCCTGACAACCACCGCCATACAGTGCCTGACAACAACCGCCATACAGTGTCTGATAACCATGCCATATAGTGCCTGATAATCACCGCCATATAGTGCCTGATAACCACCGCCATATAGTGCCTGATAACCACCGTCATAGAGTGCCTGATAACCACCGCCGTACAGTGCCTGATAACCACCGCCATATAGTGCCTGATAACCACCACACTGTTATAGTGCCTGATAACCACCGCCATATAGTGCCTGATAACCACCGCCATATAGTGCCTGATAACCACCGCCATACAGTGCCTGATAACCACCGCCATACAGTGCCTGATAACCACCGCCATACAGTGCCTGACAACCACCGCCATACAGTGCCTGACAACCACCGCCATACAGTGCCTGATAACCACCGCCATATACATCCTGATAACCACCGCCATACAGTGTCTGATAACCACCGCCATACAGTGTCTGATAACCACCGCCATATAGTGTCTGATAACCACCGCCATACAGTGCCTGATAATCACCGCCATATAGTGCCTGATAACCACCGCCATATAGTGCCTGATAACCACCGCCATATAGTGCCTGATAACCACCGCCATAGAGTGTCTGATAACCACCGCCATAGAGTGCCTGATAACCACCGCCATATACATACTGATAACCACCGCCATATAGTGCCTGATAACCACCGCCATATAGTGCCTGATAACCACCGCCATATAGTGCCTGATAACCACCGCCATATAGTGCCTGACAACCACCGCCATACAGTGCCTGACAACCACCGCCATACAGTGCCTGATAACCACCGCCATACAGTGCCTGATAACTACCGCCATACAGTGCCTGATAACCACCGCCATATAGTGTCTGATAACCACCGCCATACAGTGCCTGATAATCACCGCCATATAGTGCCTGATAACCACCGCCATATAGTGCCTGATAACCACCGCCATATAGTGCCTGATAACCACCGCCATAGAGTGTCTGATAACCACCGCCATAGAGTGCCTGATAACCACCGCCATATACATACTGATAACCACCGCCATATAGTGCCTGATAACCACCGCCATATAGTGCCTGATAACCACCGCCATATAGTGCCTGATAACCACCGCCATATAGTGCCTGACAACCACCGCCATACAGTGCCTGACAACAACCGCCATACAGTGCCTGATAACCACCGCCATACAGTGCCTGATAACTACCGCCATACAGTGCCTGATAACCACCGCCATACAGTGCCTGACAACCACCGCCATACAGTGCCTGATAACCACCGCCATACAGTGCCTGATAACTACCGCCATACAGTGCCTGATAACCACCGCCATATAGTGCCTGACAACCACCGCCATACAGTGCCTGACAACCACCGCCATACAGTGCCTGATAACTACCGCCATACAGTGCCTGACAACCACCGCCATACAGTGCCTGATAACCACCGCCATATACATCCTGATAACCACCGCCATACAGTGCCTGATAACCACCGCCATACAGTGTCTGATAACCACCGCCATACAGTGTCTGATAACCACCGCCATATAGTGTCTGATAACCACCGCCATACAGTGCCTGATAATCACCGCCATATAGTGCCTGATAACCACCGCCATATAGTGCCTGATAACCACCGCCATATAGTGCCTGATAACCACCGCCATAGAGTGTCTGATAACCACCGCCATAGAGTGCCTGATAACCACCGCCATATACATACTGATAACCACCGCCATATAGTGCCTGATAACCACCGCCATATAGTGCCTGATAACCACCGCCATATAGTGCCTGATAACCACCGCCATATAGTGCCTGACAACCACCGCCATACAGTGCCTGACAACCACCGCCATACAGTGCCTGATAACCACCGCCATACAGTGCCTGATAACTACCGCCATACAGTGCCTGATAACCACCGCCATATAGTGTCTGATAACCACCGCCGTATAGTGTCTGATAACCACCGCCATAGAGTGCCTGATAACCACCGCCATATACATCCTGATAACCACCGCCATATAGTGTCTGATAACCACCGCCATACAGTGCCTGATAACCACCGCCATACAGTGCCTGATAACCACCGCCATATAGTGCCTGATAACTACCGCCATATAGTGCCTGATAACCACCGCCATATAGTGCCTGATAACCACCGCCATACAGTGCCTGATAACCACCGCCATATACTGCCTGATAACCACCGCCATAGAGTGTCTGATAACCACCGCCATATAGTGCCTGATAACCACCGCCAAACAGTGCCTGATAACCACCGCCATATAGTGCCTGATAACCAACGCACTGTTATAGTACCTGATAACCACCGCCATATAGTGCCTGATAACCACCGCCATATAGTGCCTGATAACCACCGCCATACAGTGCCTGATAACCACCGCCATATAGTGCCTGATAACCACCGCCATACAGTGCCTGATAACCACCGCCAAACAGTGCCTGATAACCACCGCCATATAGTGCCTGATAACCAACGCACTGTTATAGTACCTGATAACCACCGCCATATAGTGCCTGATAACCACCGCCATATAGTGCCTGATAACCACCGCCATACAGTGCCTGATAACCACCGCCATATAGTGCCTGATAACCACCGCCATATAGTGCCTGATAACCACCGCCATACAGTGCCTGATAACCACCGCCATATAGTGTCTGATAACCACCGCCATATAGTGCCTGATAACCACCGCCAAACAGTGCCTGATAACCACCGCCATATAGTGCCTGATAACCAACGCACTGTTATAGTACCTGATAACCACCGCCATATAGTGCCTGATAACCACCGCCATATAGTGCCTGATAACCACCGCCATACAGTGCCTGATAACCACCGCCATATAGTGCCTGATAACCACCGCCATATAGTGTCTGATAACCACCGCCATATAGTGCCTGATAACCACCGCCATACAGTGCCTGATAACCACCGCCATATAGTACCTGATAACCACCGCCATACAGTGCCTGATAACGATCGCCATACAGTGCCTGATAACCACCGCCATATAGTGCCTGATAATCACCGCCGTATAGTGCCTGATAACCACCGCCATACAGTGCCTGATAACCACCGCCATACAGTGCCTGACAACCACCGCCATACAGTGCCTGACAACTACCGCCATACAGTGCCTGACAACCACCGCCATAGAGTGCCTGATAACCACCGCCATATAGTGTCTGATAACCACCGCCATATAGTGCCTGATAACCACCGCCATACAGTGCCTGATAACCACCGCCATATAGTACCTGATAACCACCGCCATACAGTGCCTGATAACGATCGCCATACAGTGCCTGATAACCACCGCCATATAGTGCCTGATAATCACCGCCATACAGTGCCTGATAACCACCGCCATACAGTGCCTGACAACCACCGCCATACAGTGCCTGACAACCACCGCCATAGAGTGCCTGATGACCACCGCCATAGAGTGCCTGATAACCACCGCCATACAGTGCCTGACAACCACCGCCATACAGTGCCTGATAACCACCGCCATACAGTGCCTGACAACCACCGCCATACAGTGCCTGATAACCACCGCCATACAGTGCCTGACAACCACCGCCATATAGTGTCTGATAACCATGCCATATAGTGCCTGATAATCACCGCCATATAGTGCCTGATAATCACCGCCATATAGTGCCTGATAACCACCGCCATACAGTGCCTGATAACCACCGCCATACAGTGCCTGATAACCACCGCCATATAGTGCCTGATAACCACCGCCATACAGTGCCTGACAACCACCGCCATACAGTGCCTGACAACCACCGCCATACAGTGCCTGACAACCACCGCCATACAGTGCCTGATAACCACCGCCATAGAATGCCTGACAACCACCGCCATACAGTGCCTGACAACAACCGCCATACAGTGTCTGATAACCATGCCATATAGTGCCTGATAATCACCGCCATATAGTGCCTGATAACCACCGCCATATAGTGCCTGATAACCACCGTCATAGAGTGCCTGATAACCACCGCCGTACAGTGCCTGATAACCACCGCCATATAGTGCCTGATAACCACCACACTGTTATAGTGCCTGATAACCACCGCCATATAGTGCCTGATAACCACCGCCATATAGTGCCTGATAACCACCGCCATACAGTGTCTGATAACCACCGCCATACAGTGCCTGATAACCACCGCCATACAGTGCCTGACAACCACCGCCATACAGTGCCTGACAACCACCGCCATACAGTGCCTGACAACCACCGCCATACAGTGCCTGATAACCACCGCCATATAGTGCCTGATAACCACCGCCATACAGTGCCTGATAACCACCGCCATATACTGCCTGATAACCACCGCCATAGAGTGTCTGATAACCACCGCCATATAGTGCCTGATAACCACCGCCAAACAGTGCCTGATAACCACCGCCATATAGTGCCTGATAACCAACGCACTGTTATAGTACCTGATAACCACCGCCATATAGTGCCTGATAACCACCGCCATATAGTGCCTGATAACCACCGCCATACAGTGCCTGATAACCACCGCCATATAGTGCCTGATAACCACCGCCATACAGTGCCTGATAACCACCGCCAAACAGTGCCTGATAACCACCGCCATATAGTGCCTGATAACCAACGCACTGTTATAGTACCTGATAACCACCGCCATATAGTGCCTGATAACCACCGCCATACAGTGCCTGATAACCACCGCCATACAGTGCCTGACAACCACCGCCATACAGTGCCTGACAACCACCGCCATACAGTGCCTGATAACCACCGCCATACAGTGCCTGACAACCACCGCCATACAGTGCCTGACAACCACCGCCATACAGTGCCTGACAACCACCGCCATACAGTGCCTGATAACCACCGCCATATAGTGCCTGATAACCACCACACTGTTATAGTGCCTGATAACCACCGCCATATAGTGCCTGACAACCACCGCCATACAGTGCCTGACAACCACCGCCATACAGTGCCTGATAACCACCGCCATACAGTGCCTGATAACTACCGCCATACAGTGCCTGATAACCACCGCCATATAGTGTCTGATAACCACCGCCGTATAGTGTCTGATAACCACCGCCATAGAGTGCCTGATAACCACCGCCATATACATCCTGATAACCACCGCCATATAGTGTCTGATAACCACCGCCATACAGTGCCTGATAACCACCGCCATACAGTGCCTGATAACCACCGCCATATAGTGCCTGATAACCACCGCCATATAGTGCCTGATAACCACCGCCATATAGTGCCTGATAACCACCGCCATACAGTGCCTGATAACCACCGCCATATACTGCCTGATAACCACCGCCATAGAGTGTCTGATAACCACCGCCATATAGTGCCTGATAACCACCGCCAAACAGTGCCTGATAACCACCGCCATATAGTGCCTGATAACCAACGCACTGTTATAGTACCTGATAACCACCGCCATATAGTGCCTGATAACCACCGCCATATAGTGCCTGATAACCACCGCCATACAGTGCCTGATAACCACCGCCATATAGTGCCTGATAACCACCGCCATACAGTGCCTGATAACCACCGCCAAACAGTGCCTGATAACCACCGCCATATAGTGCCTGATAACCAACGCACTGTTATAGTACCTGATAACCACCGCCATATAGTGCCTGATAACCACCGCCATATAGTGCCTGATAACCACCGCCATACAGTGCCTGATAACCACCGCCATATAGTGCCTGATAACCACCGCCATATAGTGCCTGATAACCACCGCCATACAGTGCCTGATAACCACCGCCATATAGTGTCTGATAACCACCGCCATATAGTGCCTGATAACCACCGCCAAACAGTGCCTGATAACCACCGCCATATAGTGCCTGATAACCAACGCACTGTTATAGTACCTGATAACCACCGCCATATAGTGCCTGATAACCACCGCCATATAGTGCCTGATAACCACCGCCATACAGTGCCTGATAACCACCGCCATATAGTGCCTGATAACCACCGCCATATAGTGTCTGATAACCATGCCATATAGTGCCTGATAACCACCGCCATACAGTGCCTGATAACCACCGCCATATAGTACCTGATAACCACCGCCATACAGTGCCTGATAACGATCGCCATACAGTGCCTGATAACCACCGCCATATAGTGCCTGATAATCACCGCCGTATAGTGCCTGATAACCACCGCCATACAGTGCCTGATAACCACCGCCATACAGTGCCTGACAACCACCGCCATACAGTGCCTGACAACTACCGCCATACAGTGCCTGACAACCACCGCCATAGAGTGCCTGATGACCACCGCCATAGAGTGCCTGATAACCACCGCCATACAGTGCCTGACAACCACCGCCATACAGTGCCTGATAACCACCGCCATACAGTGCCTGACAACCACCGCCATACAGTGCCTGATAACCACCGCCATACAGTGCCTGACAACCACCGCCATATAGTGTCTGATAACCATGCCATATAGTGCCTGATAATCACCGCCATATAGTGCCTGATAACCACCGCCATACAGTGCCTGATAACCACCGCCATACAGTGCCTGATAACCACCGCCATATAGTGCCTGATAACCACCGCCATACAGTGCCTGACAACCACCGCCATACAGTGCCTGACAACCACCGCCATACAGTGCCTGACAACCACCGCCATACAGTGCCTGATAACCACCGCCATAGAATGCCTGACAACCACCGCCATACAGTGCCTGACAACAACCGCCATACAGTGTCTGATAACCATGCCATATAGTGCCTGATAATCACCGCCATATAGTGCCTGATAACCACCGCCATATAGTGCCTGATAACCACCGTCATAGAGTGCCTGATAACCACCGCCGTACAGTGCCTGATAACCACCGCCATATAGTGCCTGATAACCACCACACTGTTATAGTGCCTGATAACCACCGCCATATAGTGCCTGATAACCACCGCCATATAGTGCCTGATAACCACCGCCATACAGTGCCTGATAACCACCGCCATACAGTGCCTGATAACCACCGCCATACAGTGCCTGACAACCACCGCCATACAGTGCCTGACAACCACCGCCATACAGTGCCTGATAACCACCGCCATATACATCCTGATAACCACCGCCATACAGTGCCTGATAACCACCGCCATACAGTGTCTGATAACCACCGCCATACAGTGTCTGATAACCACCGCCATATAGTGTCTGATAACCACCGCCATACAGTGCCTGATAATCACCGCCATATAGTGCCTGATAACCACCGCCATATAGTGCCTGATAACCACCGCCATATAGTGCCTGATAACCACCGCCATAGAGTGTCTGATAACCACCGCCATAGAGTGTCTGATAACCACCGCCATAGAGTGTCTGATAACCACCGCCATAGAGTGCCTGATAACCACCGCCATAGAGTGCCTGATAACCACCGCCATACAGTGCCTGATAACCACCGCCATAGAGTGCCTGATAACCACCGCCATACAGTGCCTGATAACCACCGCCATACAGTGCCTGATAACCACCGTCATACAGTGCCTGATAACCACCGCCACATAGTGCCTGATAACCACCGCCATACAGTGTCTGATAACCACCGCCATACAGTGCCTGATAACCACTGCCATAGAGTGTCTGATAACCACCGCCATAGAGTGCCTGATAACCACCGCCATAGAGTGTCTGATAACCACCGCCATACAGTGCCTGATAACCACCGCCATAGAGTGCCTGATAACCACCGCCATATAGTGCCTGATAACCACCGCCATAGAGTGCCTGATAACCACCGCCATATAGTGCCTGATAACCACCGCCATACAGTGCCTGATAACCACCGCCATAGAGTGCCTGATAACCACCGCCATATAGTGCCTGATAACCACCGCCATACAGTGTCTGATAACCACCGCCATATAGTGTCTGATAACCACCGCCATACAGTGCCTGATAACCACCGCCATAGAGTGCCTGATAACCACCGCCATATAGTGTCTGATAACCACCGCCATACAGTGTCTGATAACCACCGCCATATAGTGTCTGATAACCACCGCCATACAGTGCCTGATAACCACCGCCATATAGTGTCTGATAACCACCGCCATACAGTGTCTGATAACCACCGCCATACAGTGCCTGATAACCACCGCCATACAGTGTCTGATAACCACCGCCATATAGTGCCTGATAACCACCGCCATAGAGTGTCTGATAACCACCGCCATAGAGTGTCTGATAACCACCGCCATAGAGTGTCTGATAACCACCGCCATAAAGAGCCTGATAACCATGCCATACAGTGCCTGATAACCACCGCCATACAGTGCCTGATAACGACCGCCATACAGTGCCTGACAACCACCGCCATACAGTGCCTGATAACCACCGCCATAGAGTGTCTGACAACCACCGCCATACAGTGCCTGATAACCACCGCCATACAGTGCCTGATAACCACCGCCATACAGTGCCTGACAACCATCGCTATACAGTGCCTGATAACCACCGCCATAGAGTGTCTGACAACCACCGCCATACAGTGCCTGATAACCACCGCCATACAGTGCCTGATAACCACCGCCATACAGTGCCTGATAACCACCGCCATACAGTGCCTGATAACCACCGCCATAGAGTGTCTGATAACCACCGCCATACAGTGCCTGATAACGACCGCCATACAGTGCCTGACAACCATCGCTATACAGTGCCTGATAACCACCGCCATAGAGTGTCTGACAACCACCGCCATACAGTGCCTGATAACCACCGCCATACAGTGCCTGATAACCACCGCCATACAGTGCCTGATAACCACCGCCATACAGTGCCTGATAACCACCGCCATAGAGTGTCTGATAACCACCGCCATATAGTGCCTGATAACCACCGCCATATAGTGCCTGATAACCACCGCCATATAGTGTCTGATAACCACCGCCATATAGTGCCTGATAACCACTGCCATATAGTGCCTGATAACCACCGCCATATAGTGCTTGATAACCACCGCCATATAGTGCCTGATAACCACCGCCATATAGTGCCTGACAACCACCGCCATACAGTGCCTGACAACCACCACCATATAGTGTCTGATAACCACCGCCATATAGTGCCTGACAACCACCGCCATACAGTGCCTGACAACCACCGCCATATAGTGCCTGATAACCACCGCCATAGAGTGTCTGATAACCACCGCCATATAGTGCCTGATAACCACCGCCATATAGTGCCTGATAACCACCGCCATATAGTGTCTGATAACCACCGCCATATAGTGCCTGATAACCACTGCCATATAGTGCCTGATAACCACCGCCATATAGTGCTTGATAACCACCGCCATATAGTGCCTGATAACCACCGCCATACAGTGCCTGATAACCACCGCCATACAGTGCCTGATAACCACCGCCATATAGTGTCTGATAACCATGCCATACAGTGCCTGATAACCACCGCCATACAGTGCCTGATAACCACCGCCATATAGTGCCTGATAACCACCGCCATATAGTGCCTGATAGCCACCGCCGTATAGTGTCTGATAACCACCGCCATAGAGTGCCTGATAACCACCGCCATATACATACTGATAACCACCGCCATATAGTGCCTGATAACCACCGCCATATAGTGCCTGATAACCACCGCCATATAGTGCCTGATAACCACCGCCATATAGTGCCTGACAACCACCGCCATACAGTGCCTGACAACCACCGCCATACAGTGCCTGATAACCACCGCCATACAGTGCCTGATAACTACCGCCATACAGTGCCTGATAACCACCGCCATATAGTGTCTGATAACCACCGCCGTATAGTGTCTGATAACCACCGCCATAGAGTGCCTGATAACCACCGCCATATACATCCTGATAACCACCGCCATATAGTGTCTGATAACCACCGCCATACAGTGCCTGATAACCACCGCCATACAGTGCCTGATAACCACCGCCATATAGTGCCTGATAACTACCGCCATATAGTGCCTGATAACCACCGCCATATAGTGCCTGATAACCACCGCCATACAGTGCCTGATAACCACCGCCATATACTGCCTGATAACCACCGCCATAGAGTGTCTGATAACCACCGCCATATAGTGCCTGATAACCACCGCCAAACAGTGCCTGATAACCACCGCCATATAGTGCCTGATAACCAACGCACTGTTATAGTACCTGATAACCACCGCCATATAGTGCCTGATAACCACCGCCATATAGTGCCTGATAACCACCGCCATACAGTGCCTGATAACCACCGCCATATAGTGCCTGATAACCACCGCCATACAGTGCCTGACAACCACCGCCATACAGTGCCTGATAACCACCGCCATATACATCCTGATAACCACCGCCATACAGTGCCTGATAACCACCGCCATATAGTGCCTGATAATCACCGCCATATAGTGCCTGATAACCACCGCCATATAGTGCCTGATAACCACCGCCATATAGTGCCTGATAACCACCGCCATATAGTGCCTGATAACCACCGCCATATAGTGCCTGATAACCACCGCCATATAGTGCCTGATAACCACCGCCATATAGTGCCTGATAACCACCGCCATAGAGTGTCTGATAACCACCGCCATAGAGTGTCTGATAACCACCGCCATAGTGTCTGATAACCATGCCATAGAGTGCCTGATAACCACCGCCATACAGTGCCTGATAACCACCGCCATACAGTGCCTGATAACCACCGTCATACAGTGCCTGATAACCACCGCCATACAGTGTCTGATAACCACCGCCATAGAGTGTCTGATAACCACCGCCATAGAGTGTCTGATAACCACCGCCATAGAGTGTCTGATAACCACCGCCATACAGTGCCTGATAACCACCGCCATACAGTGCCTGATAACCACCGCCATACAGTGCCTGATAACCACCGCCATAGAGTGTCTGATAACCACCGCCATAGAGTGTCTGATAACCACCGCCATAGAGTGTCTGATAACCACCGCCATACAGTGTCTGATAACCACCGCCATATAGTGTCTGATAACCACCGCCATACAGTGTCTGATAACCACCGCCATACAGTGTCTGATAACCACCGCCATACAGTGTCTGATAACCACCGCCATAGAGTGCCTGATAACCACCGCCATAGAGTGTCTGATAACCACCGCCATAGAGTGTCTGATAACCACCGCCATATAGAGCCTGATAACCACCGCCATACAGTGCCTGATAACCACCGCCATACAGTGCCTGATAACCACCGCCATACAGTGCCTGATAACCACCGCCATACAGTGCCTGACAACCAACGCCATACAGTGCCTGATAACCACCGCCATACAGTGTCTGATAACCACTGCCATACAGTGCCTGACAACCACCGCCATACAGTGCCCGATAACCACCGCCATACAGTGCCCGATAACCACCGCCATACAGTGCCTGATAACCACCGCCATATAGTGCCTGATAACCACCGCCATAGAGTGTCTGATAACCACCGCCATACAGTGCCTGATAACCACCGCCATATAGTGCCTGATAACCACCGCCATACAGTGCCTGATAACCACCGCCATACAGTGTCTGATAACCACCGCCATACAGTGCCTGATAACCACCGCCATAGAGTGCCTGATAACCACCGCCATACAGTGCCTGATAACCACCGCCATACAGTGCCTGATAACCACCGCCATAGAGTGCCTGATAACCACCGCCATACAGAGCTTGATAACCACCGCCATATAGTGCCTGATAACCACCGCCATATAGTGCCTGATAACCACCGCCATATAGTGCCTGATAACCACCGCCATAGAGTGTCTGATAACCACCGCCATATAGTGCCTGATAACCACCGCCAAACAGTGCCTGATAACCACCGCCATATAGTGCCTGATAACCAACGCACTGTTATAGTACCTGATAACCACCGCCATATAGTGCCTGATAACCACCGCCATATAGTGCCTGATAACCACCGCCATACAGTGCCTGATAACCACCGCCATATAGTGCCTGATAACCACCGCCATACAGTGCCTGACAACCACCGCCATACAGTGCCTGATAACCACCGCCATATACATCCTGATAACCACCGCCATACAGTGCCTGATAACCACCGCCATATAGTGCCTGATAATCACCGCCATATAGTGCCTGATAACCACCGCCATATAGTGCCTGATAACCACCGCCATACAGTGCCTGATAATCACCGCCATATAGTGCCTGATAACCACCGCCATATAGTGCCTGATAATCACCGCCATATAGTGCCTGATAACCACCGCCATACAGTGCCTGATAACCACCGCCATACAGTGCCTGACAACCAACGCCATACAGTGCCTGATAACCACCGCCATACAGTGTCTGATAACCACTGCCATACAGTGCCTGACAACCACCGCCATACAGTGCCCGATAACCACCGCCATACAGTGCCCGATAACCACCGCCATACAGTGCCTGATAACCACCGCCATACAGTGCCTGATAACCACCGCCATATAGTGCCTGATAATCACCGCCATATAGTGCCTGATAACCACCGCCATACAGTGCCTGATAACCACCGCCATACAGTGCCTGACAACCAACGCCATACAGTGCCTGATAACCACCGCCATACAGTGTCTGATAACCACTGCCATACATTGCCTGACAACCACCGCCATACAGTGCCCGATAACCACCGCCATACAGTGCCCGATAACCACCGCCATACAGTGCCTGATAACCACCGCCATACAGTGCCCGATAACCACCGCCATACAGTGCCTGATAACCACCGCCATATAGTGCCTGATAACCACCGCCATAGAGTGTCTGATAACCACCGCCATATAGTGCCTGATAACCACCGCCATATAGTGCCTGATAACCACCGCCATAGAGTGTCTGATAACCACCGCCATATAGTGCCTGATAACCACCGCCAAACAGTGCCTGATAACCACCGCCATATAGTGCCTGATAACCAACGCACTGTTATAGTACCTGATAACCACCGCCATATAGTGCCTGATAACCACCGCCATATAGTGCCTGATAACCACCGCCATACAGTGCCTGATAACCACCGCCATATAGTGCCTGATAACCACCGCCATACAGTGCCTGACAACCACCGCCATACAGTGCCTGATAACCACCGCCATATACATCCTGATAACCACCGCCATACAGTGCCTGATAACCACCGCCATATAGTGCCTGATAATCACCGCCATATAGTGCCTGATAACCACCGCCATATAGTGCCTGATAACCACCGCCATACAGTGCCTGATAATCACCGCCATATAGTGCCTGATAACCACCGCCATATAGTGCCTGATAACCACCGCCATATAGTGCCTGATAACCACCGCCATATAGTGCCTGATAACCACCGCCATAGAGTGTCTGATAACCATCGCCATAGAGTGTCTGATAACCACCGCCATAGAGTGTGTGATAACCATGCCATAGAGTGCCTGATAACCACCGCCATACAGTGCCTGATAACCACCGCCATACAGTGCCTGATAACCACCGTCATACAGTGCCTGATAACCACCGCCATACAGTGTCTGATAACCACCGCCATAGAGTGTCTGATAACCACCGCCATAGAGTGTCTGATAACCACCGCCATAGAGTGTCTGATAACCACCGCCATACAGTGCCTGATAACCACCGCCATACAGTGCCTGATAACCACCGCCATACAGTGCCTGATAACCACCGCCATAGAGTGTCTGATAACCACCGCCATAGAGTGTCTGATAACCACCGCCATAGAGTGTCTGATAACCACCGCCATACAGTGTCTGATAACCACCGCCATATAGTGTCTGATAACCACCGCCATACAGTGTCTGATAACCACCGCCATACAGTGCCTGATAACCACCGCCATAGAGTGTCTGATAACCACCGCCATAGAGTGTCTGATAACCACCGCCATATAGAGCCTGATAACCATGCCATACAGTGCCTGATAACCACCGCCATACAGTGCCTGATAACCACCGCCATACAGTGCCTGATAACCACCGCCATACAGTGCCTGACAACCAACGCCATACAGTGCCTGATAACCACCGCCATACAGTGTCTGATAACCACTGCCATACAGTGCCTGACAACCACCGCCATACAGTGCCTGACAACCACCGCCATAGAGTGCCTGATAACCACCGCCATATAGTGCCCGATAACCACCGCCATACAGTGCCTGATAACCACCGCCATATAGTGCCTGATAACCACCGCCATATAGTGCCTGACAACCACCGCCATACAGTGCCTGACAACCACCGCCATACAGTGCCCGATAACCACCGCCATACAGTGCCTGATAACCACCGCCATATAGTGTCCGATAACCACCGCCATATAGTGCCCGATAACCACCGCCATACAGTGCCTGATAACCACTGCCATATAGTGCCTGATAACCACCGCCATACAGTGCCTGATAACCACCGCCATATAGTGCCTGATAACCACCGCCATAGAGTGTCTGATAACCACCGCCATACAGTGCCTGATAACCACCGCCATATAGTGCCTGATAACCACCGCCATACAGTGTCTGATAACCACCGCCATACAGTGCCTGATAACCACCGCCATAGAGTGCCTGATAACCACCGCCATACAGTGCCTGATAACCACCGCCATACAGTGCCTGATAACCACCGCCATAGAGTGCCTGATAACCACCGCCATACAGAGCTTGATAACCACCGCCATATAGTGCCTGATAACCACCGCCATATAGTGCCTGATAACCACCGCCATATAGAGCCTGATAACCACCGCCATACAGTGCCTGATAACCACCGCCATACAGTGCCTGATAACCACCGCCATATAGTGCCTGATAACCACCGCCATAGAGTACCTGATAACCATGGCCATACAGTGCCTGATAACCACGGCCATACAGTGCCTGACAACCACCGCCATACAGTGCCTGATAACCACTGCAATATAGTGCCTGACAACCACCGCCATATAGTGTCTGATAACCATGCCATATAGTGCCTGATAACCACCGCCATACAGTGCCTGATAACCATCGCCATACAGTGCCTGATAACCACCGCCATATAGTACCTGATAACCACCGCCATACAGTGCCTGATAACCATCGCCATACAGTGCCTGATAACCACCGCCATATAGTGCCTGATAATCACCGCCGTATAGTGCCTGATAACCACCGCCATACAGTGCCTGATAACCACCGCCATACAGTGCCTGACAACCACCGCCATACAGTGCCTGACAACCACCGCCATACAGTGCCTGACAACCACCGCCATAGAGTGCCTGATGACCACCGCCATAGAGTGCCTGATAACCACCGCCATACAGTGCCTGACAACCACCGCCATAGAGAGCCTGACAACCACCGCCATACAGTGCCTGACAACCACCGCCATACAGTGCCTGATAACCACCGCCATACAGTGCCTGACAACCACCGCCATACAGTGCCTGATAACCACCGCCATATACATCCTGATAACCACCGCCATACAGTGCCTGATAACCACCGCCATATAGTGCCTGATAATCACCGCCATATAGTGCCTGATAACCACCGCCATATAGTGCCTGATAACCACCGCCATACAGTGCCTGATAATCACCGCCATATAGTGCCTGATAACCACCGCCATATAGTGCCTGATAACCACCGCCATATAGTGCCTGATAACCACCGCCATATAGTGCCTGATAACCACCGCCATAGAGTGTCTGATAACCATCGCCATAGAGTGTCTGATAACCACCGCCATAGAGTGTGTGATAACCATGCCATAGAGTGCCTGATAACCACCGCCATACAGTGCCTGATAACCACCGCCATACAGTGCCTGATAACCACCGTCATACAGTGCCTGATAACCACCGCCATACAGTGTCTGATAACCACCGCCATAGAGTGTCTGATAACCACCGCCATAGAGTGTCTGATAACCACCGCCATAGAGTGTCTGATAACCACCGCCATACAGTGCCTGATAACCACCGCCATACAGTGCCTGATAACCACCGCCATACAGTGCCTGATAACCACCGCCATAGAGTGTCTGATAACCACCGCCATAGAGTGTCTGATAACCACCGCCATAGAGTGTCTGATAACCACCGCCATACAGTGTCTGATAACCACCGCCATATAGTGTCTGATAACCACCGCCATACAGTGTCTGATAACCACCGCCATACAGTGCCTGATAACCACCGCCATAGAGTGTCTGATAACCACCGCCATAGAGTGTCTGATAACCACCGCCATATAGAGCCTGATAACCATGCCATACAGTGCCTGATAACCACCGCCATACAGTGCCTGATAACCACCGCCATACAGTGCCTGATAACCACCGCCATACAGTGCCTGACAACCAACGCCATACAGTGCCTGATAACCACCGCCATACAGTGTCTGATAACCACTGCCATACAGTGCCTGACAACCACCGCCATACAGTGCCTGACAACCACCGCCATAGAGTGCCTGATAACCACCGCCATATAGTGCCCGATAACCACCGCCATACAGTGCCTGATAACCACCGCCATATAGTGCCTGATAACCACCGCCATATAGTGCCTGACAACCACCGCCATACAGTGCCTGACAACCACCGCCATACAGTGCCCGATAACCACCGCCATACAGTGCCTGATAACCACCGCCATATAGTGTCCGATAACCACCGCCATATAGTGCCCGATAACCACCGCCATACAGTGCCTGATAACCACTGCCATATAGTGCCTGATAACCACCGCCATACAGTGCCTGATAACCACCGCCATATAGTGCCTGATAACCACCGCCATAGAGTGTCTGATAACCACCGCCATACAGTGCCTGATAACCACCGCCATATAGTGCCTGATAACCACCGCCATACAGTGTCTGATAACCACCGCCATACAGTGCCTGATAACCACCGCCATAGAGTGCCTGATAACCACCGCCATACAGTGCCTGATAACCACCGCCATACAGTGCCTGATAACCACCGCCATAGAGTGCCTGATAACCACCGCCATACAGAGCTTGATAACCACCGCCATATAGTGCCTGATAACCACCGCCATATAGTGCCTGATAACCACCGCCATATAGAGCCTGATAACCACCGCCATACAGTGCCTGATAACCACCGCCATACAGTGCCTGATAACCACCGCCATATAGTGCCTGATAACCACCGCCATAGAGTACCTGATAACCATGGCCATACAGTGCCTGATAACCACGGCCATACAGTGCCTGACAACCACCGCCATACAGTGCCTGATAACCACTGCAATATAGTGCCTGACAACCACCGCCATATAGTGTCTGATAACCATGCCATATAGTGCCTGATAACCACCGCCATACAGTGCCTGATAACCATCGCCATACAGTGCCTGATAACCACCGCCATATAGTACCTGATAACCACCGCCATACAGTGCCTGATAACCATCGCCATACAGTGCCTGATAACCACCGCCATATAGTGCCTGATAATCACCGCCGTATAGTGCCTGATAACCACCGCCATACAGTGCCTGATAACCACCGCCATACAGTGCCTGACAACCACCGCCATACAGTGCCTGACAACCACCGCCATACAGTGCCTGACAACCACCGCCATAGAGTGCCTGATGACCACCGCCATAGAGTGCCTGATAACCACCGCCATACAGTGCCTGACAACCACCGCCATAGAGAGCCTGACAACCACCGCCATACAGTGCCTGACAACCACCGCCATACAGTGCCTGATAACCACCGCCATACAGTGCCTGACAACCACCGCCATACAGTGCCTGATAACCACCGCCATACAGTGCCTGACAACCACCGCCATATAGTGTCTGATAACCACCGCCATATAGTGCCTGATAATCACCGCCATATAGTGCCTGATAACCACCGCCATACAGTGCCTGATAACCACCGCCATACAGTGCCTGACAACCACCGCCATACAGTGCCTGACAACCACCGCCATATAGTGCCTGATAATCACCGCCATATAGTGCCTGATAACCACCGCCATACAGTGCCTGATAACCACCGCCATACAGTGCCTGATAACCACCGCCATATAGTGCCTGATAACGACCGCCATACAGTGCCTGACAACCACCGCCATACAGTGCCTGACAACCACCGCCATACAGTGCCTGACAACCACCGCCATACAGTGCCTGATAACCACCGCCATAGAATGCCTGACAACCACCGCCATACAGTGCCTGACAACCACCGCCATACAGTGTCTGATAACCATGCCATATAGTGCCTGATAACCACCGCCATATAGTGTCTGATAACCACCGTCATAGAGTGCCTGATAACCACCGCCGTACAGTGCCTGATAACCACCGCCATACAGTGCCTGATAACCACCGCCATATAGTGCCTGATAACCACCGCACTGTTATAGTACCTGATAACCACCGCCATATAGTGCCTGATAACCACCGCCATACAGTGCCTGATAACCACCGCCATATAGTGCCTGATAACCACCGCCATACAGTGCCTGACAACCACAGCCATACAGTGCCTGACAACCACCGCCATACAGTGCCTGACAACCACCGCCATACAGTGCCTGATAACCACCGCCATATACATCCTGATAACCACCGCCATACAGTGCCTGATAACCACCGCCATATAGTGCCTGATAATCACCGCCATATAGTGCCTGATAACCACCGCCATATAGTGCCTGATAACCACCGCCATACAGTGCCTGATAATCACCGCCATATAGTGCCTGATAACCACCGCCATATAGTGCCTGATAACCACCGCCATATAGTGTCTGATAACCACCGCCATAGAGTGTCTGATAACCACCGCCATAGAGTGTCTGATAACCATGCCATAGAGTGCCTGATAACCACCGCCATACAGTGCCTGATAACCACCGCCATACAGTGCCTGATAACCACCGTCATACAGTGCCTGATAACCACCGTCATACAGTGCCTGATAACCACCGCCATATACATCCTGATAACCACCGCCATACAGTGCCTGACAACCACCGCCATATAGTGCCTGATAACCACCGCCACATAGTGCCTGATAACCAGCGCCATACAGTGTCTGATAACCACCGCCATACAGTGCCTGATAACCACCGCCATAGAGTGTCTGATAACCACCGCCATAGAGTGCCTGATAACCACCGCCATACAGTGTCTGATAACCACCGCCATACAGTGTCTGATAACCACCGCCATATAGTGTCTGATAACCACCGCCATACAGTGTCTGATAACCACCGCCATACAGTGCCTGATAACCACCGCCATACAGTGTCTGATAACCACCGCCATATAGTGCCTGATAACCACCGCCATAGAGTGTCTGATAACCACCGCCATAGAGTGTCTGATAACCACCGCCATAGAGTGTCTGATAACCACCGCCATAAAGAGCCTGATAACCATGCCATACAGTGCCTGATAACCACCGCCATACAGTGCCTGATAACGACCGCCATACAGTGCCTGACAACCAACGCTATACAGTGCCTGATAACCACCGCCATATAGTGCCTGATAACCACCGCCATACAGTGTCTGACAACCACCGCCATACAGTGCCTGATAACCACCGCCATACAGTGCCTGATAACCACCGCCATACAGTGCCTGATAACCACCGCCATACAGTGCCTGATAACCACCGCCATACAGTGCCTGATAACCACCGCCATATAGTGCCTGATAACCACCGCCATATAGTGCCTGATAACCACCGCCATATAGTGTCTGATAACCACCGCCATATAGTGCCTGATAACCACTGCCATATAGTGCCTGATAACCACCGCCATACAGTGTCTGACAACCACCGCCATACAGTGCCTGATAACCACCGCCATACAGTGCCTGATAACCACCGCCATACAGTGCCTGATAACCACCGCCATACAGTGCCTGATAACCACCGCCATATAGTGCCTGATAACCACCGCCATATAGTGCCTGATAACCACCGCCATATAGTGTCTGATAACCACCGCCATATAGTGCCTGATAACCACTGCCATATAGTGCCTGATAACCACCGCCACATAGTGCTTGATAACCACCGCCATATAGTGCCTGATAACCACCGCCATATAGTGCCTGACAACCACCGCCATACAGTGCCTGACAACCACCGCCATACAGTGCCTGATAACCACCGCCATACAGTGCCTGACAACCACCGCCATACAGTGCCTGACAACCACCGCCATACAGTGCCTGACAACCACCGCCATACAGTGCCTGATAACCACCGCCATACAGTGCCTGATAACCACCGCCATATAGTGCCTGATAACCATCGCCATATAGTGCCTGATAACCACCGCCGTATAGTGTCTGATAACCACCGCCATAGAGTGCCTGATAACCACCGCCATATACATCCTGATAACCACCGCCATATAGTGCCTGATAACCACCGCCATATAGTGCCTGATAACCACCGCCATATAGTGCCTGACAACCACCGCCATACAGTGCCTGACAACCACCGCCATACAGTGCCTGATAACCACCGCCATACAGTGCCTGATAACCACCGCCATACAGTGCCTGATAACCACCGCCATATAGTGTCTGATAACCACCGCCGTATAGTGTCTGATAACCACCGCCATAGAGTGCCTGATAACCACCGCCATATACATCCTGATAACCACCGCCATATAGTGTCTGATAACCACCGCCATACAGTGCCTGATAACCACCGCCATATAGTGCCTGATAACCACCGCCATACAGTGCCTGATAACCACCGCCATATAGTGCCTGATAACCACCGCCATATAGTGCCTGATAACCACCGCCATACAGTGCCTGATAACCACCGCCATATAGTGCCTGATAACCACCGCCATAGAGTGTCTGATAACCACCGCCATATAGTGCCTGATAACCACCGCCAAACAGTGCCTGATAACCACCGCCATATAGTGCCTGATAACCACCGCCATATAGTGCCTGATAACCACCGCACTGTTATAGTACCTGATAACCACCGCCATATAGTGCCTGATAACCACCGCCATATAGTGCCTGATAACCACCGCCATACAGTGCCTGATAACCACCGCCATATAGTGCCTGATAACCACCGCCATACAGTGCCTGACAACCACCGCCATACAGTGCCTGATAACCACCGCCATATACAACCTGATAACCACCGCCATACAGTGCCTGATAACCACCGCCATATACAACCTGATAACCACCGCCATATAGTGCCTGATAATCACTGCCATATAGTGCCTGATAACCACCGCCATATAGTGCCTGATAACCACCGCCATACAGTGCCTGATAATCACCGCCATATAGTGCCTGATAACCACCGCCATATAGTGCCTGATAACCACAGCCATATAGTGCCTGATAACCACCGCCATAGTGTCTGATAACCACCGCCATAGAGTGTCTGATAACCACCGCCATAGAGTGTCTGATAACCATGTCATAGAGTGCCTGATAACCACCGCCATACAGTGCCTGATAACCACCGCCATACAGTGCCTGATAACCACCGTCATTCAGTGCCTGATAACCACCGCCACATAGTGCCTGATAACCACCGCCATACAGTGTCTGATAACCACCGTCATACAGTGCCTGATAACCACCGCCATATAGTGCCTGATAACCACCGCCATACAGTGCCTGATAACCACCGCCATACAGTGCCTGATAACCACCGCCATACAGTGCCTGATAACCACCGCCATAGAGTGCCTGATAACCACCGCCATACAGTGCCTGATAACCACCGCCATACAGTGTCTGATAACCACCGCCATACAGTGCCTGATAACCACCGCCATAGAGTGTCTGATAATCACCGCCATAGAGTGTCTGATAACCACCGCCATAGAGTGTCTGATAACCACCGCCATAGAGTGTCTGATAACCACCGCCATAGAGTGTCTGATAACCACCGCCATATAGAGCCTGATAACCATGCCATACAGTGCCTGATAACCACCGCCATACAGTGCCTGATAACCACCGCCATACAGTGCCTGATAACGACCGCCATACAGTGCCTGACAACCAACGCTATACAGTGCCTGATAACCACCGCCATAGAGTGTCTGATAACCACCGCCGTATAGTGTCTGATAACCACCGCCATAGAGTGCCTGATAACCACCGCCATATACATCCTGATAACCACCGCCATATAGTGCCTGATAACCACCGCCATACAGTGCCTGACAACCACCGCCATACAGTGCCTGACAACCACCGCCATAGAGTGCCTGATAGCCACCGCCATATAGTGCCTGATAACCACCGCCATATATTGCCTGATAACCACCGCCATACAGTGCCTGATAACCACCGCCATATAGTGCCTGATAAGCACCGCCATATAGTGGATGATAACCACCGCCATACAGTGCCTGATAACCACCGCCATATAGTGTCTGATAACCACCACCATACAGTGTCTGATAACCACCGCCATACAGTGCCTGATAACCACCGCCATATAGTGCCTGATAACCACCGCCATACAGTGCCTGATAACCACCGCCATACAGTGTCTGATAACCACCGCCATACAGTGCCTGACAACCACCGCCATACAGTGCCTGATAACCACCGCCATACAGTGCCTGATAACCACCGCCATAGAGTGCCTGATAACCACCGCCATATAGTGCCTGATAACCACCGCCATACAGTGCCTGATAACCACCGGCATATAGTGCCTGATAACCACCGCCATAGAGTGCCTGATAACCACCGCCATAGAGTGCCTGATAACCACCGCCATAGAGTGTCTGATAACCACCGCCATATAGTGCCTGATAACCACCGCCATACAGTGCCTGATAACCACCGCCATATAGTGCCTGATAACCACCGCCGTATAGTGTCTGATAACCACCACCATAGAGTGTCTGATAACCACCGCCATATAGTGCCTGATAACCACCGCCATACAGTGCCTGATAACCACCGCCATATAGTGCCTGATAACCACCGCCATACAGTGCCTGATAACCACCTCCATATAGAGCCTGATAACCACCGTCATATAGTGCCTGATAACCACCGCCATATAATGCCTGATAACCACCGCCATATAGTGCCTGATAACCACCGCCATAGAGTGCCTGATAACCACCGCCATACAGTGTCTGATAACCACCGCCATATAGTGTCTGATAACCACCGCCATATTGTGTCTGATAACCACTGCCATATACTGCCTGATAACCACCGCCATATAGAGCCTGATAACCACCGCCATATAGAGCCTGATAACCACCGCCATAGAGTGCCTGATAACCACCGCCATATAGTGCCTGATAACCACCGCCATACAGTGCCTGATAACCACCGCCATACAGTGCCTGACAACCACCGCCATATAGTGCCTGATAACCAGATAACCACCGCCATATAGTGTCTGATAACCACCGCCATACAGTGTCTGATAACCACCGCCATACAGTGCCTGATAACCACCGCCATATAGAGCCTGATAACCACCGCCATACAGTGCCTGATAACCACCGCCATACAGTGTCTGATAACCACCGCCATACAGTGCCTGACAACCACCGCCATACAGTGCCTGATAACCAAAGCCATATAGTGCCTGATAACCACCGCCATATAGTGCCTGATAACCACCGCCATAGAGTGCCTGATAACCACCGCCGTACAGTGCCTGATAACCACCGCCGTATAGTGCCTGATAACCACCGCCATATAGAGCCTGATAACCACCGGCATATAGTGCCTGATAACCACCGCCATAGAGTGCCTGATAACCACCGCCATAGAGTGCCTGATAACCACCGCCATAGAGTGTCTGATAACCATCGCCATAGAGTGTCTGATAACCACCGCCATATAGTGCCTGATAACCACCGCCATACAGTGCCTGATAACCACCGCCGTATAGTGTCTGATAACCACCACCATAGAGTGTCTGATAACCACCGCCATATAGTGCCTGATAACCACCGCCATACAGTGCCTGATAACCACCGCCATATAGTGCCTGATAACCACCGCCATACAGTGCCTGATAACCACCTCCATATAGAGCCTGATAACCACCGTCATATAGTGCCTGATAACCACCGCCATATAATGCCTGATAACCACCGCCATATAGTGCCTGATAACCACCGCCATAGAGTGCCTGATAACCACCGCCATACAGTGTCTGATAACCACCGCCATACAGTGTCTGATAACCACCGCCATATAGTGTCTGATAACCACCGCCATATTGTGTCTGATAACCACCGCCATATAGAGCCTGATAACCACCGCCATATAGAGCCTGATAACCACCGCCATAGATTGCCTGATAACCACCGCCATATAGTGCCTGATAACCACCGCCATACAGTGCCTGATAATCACCGCCATACAGTGCCTGACAACCACCGCCATATAGTGTCTGATAACCAGATAACCACCGCCATATAGTGCCTGATAACCACCGCCATAGAGTGTCTGATAACCATCGCCATAGAGTGCCTGATAACCACCGCCATAGAGTGTCTGATAACCATCGCCATAGAGTGCCTGATAACCACCGCCATAGAGTGTCTGATAACCACCGCCATAGAGTGTCTGATAACCACCGCCATATAGTGTCTGATAACCACCGCCATATAGTGCCTGATAACCACCGCCATATAGTGCCTGATAACCACCGCCATATAGTGTCTGATAACCACCTCCATAGAGTGTCTGATAACCACCGCCATACAGTGCCTGATAACCACCGCCATAGAGTGCCTGATAACCACCGCCATATAGAGCCTGATAACCACCGCCATACAGTGCCTGATAACCACCGCCATACAGTGCCTGATAACCACCGCCATACAGTGCCTGATAACCACCGCCATACAGTGCCTGATAACCACCGCCATACAGTGCCTGATAACCACCGCCATAGAGTGCCTGATAACCACCGCCATACAGTGCCTGATAATCACCGCCATATAGTGTCTGATAACCACCGCCATATAGTGCCTGATAACCACTGCCATATAGTGCCTGATAACCACCGCCATATAGTGCCTGATAACCACCGCCATATAGTGCCTGATAACCACCGCCATACAGTGCCTGATAACCACCGCCATACAGTGCCTGATAACCACCGTCATAGAATGCCTGATAACCACCGCCATATAGTGCCTGATAACCACCGTCATACAGTGCCTGATAACCACCGCCATATAGTGCCTGATAACCACCGCCATATAGTGCCTGATAACCACCGCCATATAGTGCCTGATAACCACCGCCATACAGTGCCTGATAACCACCGCCATATAGTGCCTGATAACCAACGCCATACAGTGCCTGATAACCACCGCCATACAGTGTCTGATAACCACCGCCATATAGTGTCTGATAACCACCGCCATAGAGTGCCTGATAACCACCGCCATATAGAGCCTGATAACCACCGCCATACAGTGCCTGATAACCACCGCCATATAGTGCCTGATAACCACCGCCATACAGTGCCTGATAACCACCGCCATACAGTGCCTGATAACCACCGCCATATAGTGCCTGATAACCACCGCCATATAGTGTCTGATAACCACCGCCATACAGTGCCTGATAACCACCGCCATACAGTGCCTGATAACCACCGCCATACAGTGCCTGATAACCACCGCCATATAGAGCCTGATAACCACCGCCATACAGTGCCTGATAACCACCGCCATACAGTGCCTGATAACCACCGCCATATAGTGCCTGATAACCACCGCCATATAGCGCCTAATAACCACCGCCATATAGCGTCTGACAACCACCGCCATACAGTGCCTGATAACCACCGCCATACAGTGCCTGATAACCACCGCCATACAGTGCCTGATAACCACCGCCATATAGTGTCTGATAACCACCGCCATACAGTGCCTGATAACCACCGCCATATAGTGCCTGATAACCACCGCCATATAGTGTCTGATAACCACCGCCATAGAGAGCCTGATAACCACCGCCATAGAGTGCCTGATAACCACCGCCATACAGTGCCTGATAACCACCGCCATAGAGTGCCTGATAACCACCGCCATACAGTGCCTGATAACCACCGCCATACAGTGCCTGATAACCACTGCCATAGAGTGCCTGATAACCACCGCCATAGAGTGCCTGATAACCACCGCCATACAGTGCCTGATAACCACCGCCATAGAGTGCCTGATAACCACCGCCATACAGTGCCTGATAACCACCGCCATATAGTGTCTGATAACCACCGCCATATAGTGCCTGATAACCACCGCCATATAGTGCCTGATAACCACTGCCATATAGTGCCTGATAACCACCGCCATACAGTGCCTGATAACCACCGCCATATAGTGCCTGAAAACCACTGCCATATAGTGCCTGATAACCACCGCCATACAGTGCCTGATAACCACTGCCATATAGTGCCTGATAACCACCGCCATATAGTGCCTGATAACCACTGCCATATAGTGCCTGATAACCACCGCCATACAGTGCCTGATAACCACTGCCATATAGTGCCTGATAACCACTGCCATATAGTGCCTGATAACCACCGCCATATAGTGCCTGATAACCACCGCCATACAGTGCCTGATAACCACCGCCATACAGTGCCTGATAACCACCGCCATACAGTGCCTGATAACCACCGTCATAGAGTACCTGATAACCACCGCCATACAGTGCCTGATAACCACCGCCATACAGTGCCTGATAACCACCGCCATATAGTGCCTGATAACCACCTTCATACAGTGCCTGATAACCACCGCCATACAGTGCCTGATAACCACCGCCATATAGTGCCTGATAACCACCGCCATATAGTGCCTGATAACCACCGCCATATAGTGTCTGATAACCACCGCCATATAGTGCCTGATAACCACTGCCATATAGTGCCTGATAACCACCGCCATATAGTGCCTGATAACCACAGCAATATAGTGCCTGATAACCACCGCCATATAGTGCCTGATAACCACCGCCATAGAGTGTCTGATAACCACCGCCATAGAGTGCCTGATAATCACCGCCATATAGTGCCTGATAACCACCGCCATATAGTGCCTGATAACCACCGCCATACAGTGCCTGATAATCACCGCCATATAGTGCCTGATAACCACTGCAATATAGTGCCTGATAACCACCGCCATACAGTGCCTGATAACCACCGCCATATAGTGTCTGATAACCACCGCCATATAGTGCCTGATAACCACTGCCATATAGTGCCTGATAACTACCGCCATATAGTGCCTGATAACCACCGCCATATAGTGCCTGATAACCACCGCCATACAGTGCCTGATAACCACCGCCATACAGTGCCTGATAATCACCGCCATATAGTGCCTGATAACCACTGCAATATAGTGCCTGATAACCACCGTCATATAGTGCCTGATAACCACCGCCATGCAGTGCCTGATAACCACCGCCATACAGTGCCTGATAACCACCGCCATACAGTGCCTGATAACCACCGTCATAGAGTGCCTGATAACCACCGCCATACAGTGCCTGATAACCACCGCCATACAGTGCCTGATAACCACCGCCATACAGTGCCTGATAACCACCGCCATACAGTGCCTGATAACCACCGCCATACAGTGCCTGATAACCACCGCCATATAGTGTCTGATAACCACCGCCATATAGTGCCTGATAACCACCGCCATATAGTGCCTGATAACCACCGCAATATAGTGCCTGATAACCACCGCCATATAGTGCCTGATAACCACCGCCATATAGTGCCTGATAACCACCGCCATACAGTGCCTGATAACCACCGCCATACAGTGCCTGATAACCACCGCCATATAGTGCCTGATAACCACCGCCATATAGTGCCTGATAACCACCGCCATACAGTGCCTGATAACCACCGCCATACAGTGCCTGATAACCACCGCCATACAGTGCCTGATAACCACCGCCATATAGTGTCTGATAACCACCGCCATACAGTGTCTGATAACCACCGCCATACAGTGCCTGATAACCACCGCCATACAGTGCCTGATAACCACCGCCATACAGTGCCTGATAACCACCGCCATATAGTGCCTGATAACCACCGCCATAGAGTGCCTGATAACCACCGCCATACAGTGCCTGATAACCACCGCCATATAGTGCCTGATAACCACCGCCATACAGTGCCTGATAACCACCGCCATACAGTGCCTGATAACCACCGCCATAGAGTGCCTGATAACCACCGCCATACAGTGCCTGATAACCACCGCCATATAGTGTCTGATAACCACCGCCATATAGTGCCTGATAACCACCGCCATAGAGTGCCTGATAACCACCGCCATATAGTGCCTGATAACCACCGCCATATAGTGCCTGATAACCACCGCCATACAGTGCCTGATAACCACCGTCATAGAGTGCCTGATAACCACCGCCATACAGTGCCTGATAACCACCGCCATATAGTGCCTGATAACCACCGCCATATAGTGCCTGATAAGCATCGCCATATAGTGCCTGATAACCACTGCAATATAGTGCCTGATAACCACCGCCATACAGTGCCTGATAACCACCGCCATATAGTGCCTGATAAGCATCGCCATATAGTGCCTGATAACCACTGCAATATAGTGCCTGATAACCACCGCCATACAGTGCCTGATAACCACCGCCATATAGTGTCTGATAACCACCGCCATATAGTGCCTGATAACCACCGCCATATAGTGCCTGATAACCACCGCAATATAGTGCCTGATAACCACCGCCATATAGTGCCTGATAACCACCGCCATATAGTGCCTGATAACCGCCATACAGTGCCTGATAACCACCGCCATATAGTGCCTGATAACCACCGCCATACAGTGCCTGATAATCACCGCCATATAGTGCCTGATAACCACCGCCATATAGTGTCTGATAACCACAGCCATAGAGTGCCTGATAACCACCGCCATATAGTGCCTGATAACCACCGCCATACAGTGCCTGATAACCACTGCCATAGAGTGCCTGATAACCACCGCCATAGAGTGCCTGATAACCACCGTCATACAGTGCCTGATAACCACCGCCATATAGTGCCTGATAACCACCGCCACATAGTTCCTGATAACCACCGCCATATAGTGCCTGATAACCACCGCCATATAGTGTCTGATAACCACCGCCATATAGTGCCTGATAACCACCGCCATATAGTGCCTGATAACCACAGCCATACAGTGCCTGATAACCACAGCCATACAGTGCCTGATAACCACCGCCATACAGTGCCTGACAACCACCGCCATACAGTGCCTGATAATCACTGCCATATAGTGTCTGATAACCACCGCCATACAGTGCCTGACAACCACCGCCATACAGTGCCTGATAACCACCGCCATATAGTGCCTGATAACCACCGCCATATAGTGTCTGATAACCACCGCCATATAGTGCCTGATAACCACCGCCATAGAGTGTCTGATAACCACCGCCATATAGTGCCTGATAACCACCGCCATATAGTGCCCGATAACCACCGCCATATAGTGCCTGATAACCACCGCCATACAGTGCCTGATAACCATGCCATATAGTGCCTGATAACCACCGCCATATAGTGCCCGATAACCACCGCCATATAGTGCCTGATAACCACCGCTATATAGTGCCTGATAACCATGCCATATAGTGCCTGATAACCACCGCCATATAGTGCCCGATAACCACCGCCATATAGTGCCTTATAACCACCGCCATATAGTGCCTGATAACCACCGCCATACAGTGCCTGATAACCACCGCCATACAGTGTCTGATAACCACCGCCATATAGTGCCCGATAACCACCGCCATACAGTGCCTGATAACCACCGCCATATAGTGCCCGATAACCACCGCCATACAGTGCCTGATAACCACCGCCATATAGTGCCTGATAACCACCGCCATATAGTGCCTGATAACTACCGCCATACAGTGCCTGATAACCACCGCCATATAGTGCCTGATAACCACCGCCATACAGTGCCTGATAACCACCGCCATACAGTGCCTGATAACCACCGCCATACAGTGCCTGATAACCACCGCCATAGAGTGCCTGATAACCACCACCATAGAGTGCCTGATAACCACCGCCATATAGTGCCTGATAACCACCGCCATATAGTGCCTGATAACCACCGCCATATAGTGTCTGATAACCACCGCCATACAGTGTCTGATAACCACCGCCATACAGTGCCTGACAACCACCGCCATATAGTGCCTGATAACCACCGCCATACAGTGCCTGATAACCACCGCCATATAGTGCCTGATAACCACCGCCATATAGTGCCTGATAACCACCGCCATACAGTGCCTGATAACCACCGCCATACAGTGCCTGATAACCACCGCCATACAGTGCCTGATAACCACCGCCATATAGTGTCTGATAACCACCGCCATACAGTGTCTGATAACCACCGCCATACAGTGCCTGATAACCACCGCCATACAGTGCCTGATAACCACCGCCATACAGTGCCTGATAACCACCGCCATATAGTGCCTGATAACCACCGCCATAGAGTGCCTGATAACCACCGCCATAGAGTGCCTGATAACCACCGCCATACAGTGCCTGATAACCACCGCCATATAGTGCCTGATAACCACCGCCATACAGTGCCTGATAACCACCGCCATACAGTGCCTGATAACCACCGCCATAGAGTGCCTGATAACCACCGCCATACAGTGCCTGATAACCACCGCCATATAGTGTCTGATAACCACCGCCATATAGTGCCTGATAACCACCGCCATAGAGTGCCTGATAACCACCGCCATATAGTGCCTGATAACCACCGCCATATAGTGCCTGATAACCACCGCCATACAGTGCCTGATAACCACCGTCATAGAGTGCCTGATAACCACCGCCATACAGTGCCTGATAACCACCGCCATATAGTGCCTGATAACCACTGCAATATAGTGCCTGATAACCACCGCCATACAGTGCCTGATAACCACCGCCATATAGTGCCTGATAAGCATCGCCATATAGTGCCTGATAACCACTGCAATATAGTGCCTGATAACCACCGCCATACAGTGCCTGATAACCACCGCCATATAGTGTCTGATAACCACCGCCATATAGTGCCTGATAACCACCGCCATATAGTGCCTGATAACCACCGCAATATAGTGCCTGATAACCACCGCCATATAGTGCCTGATAACCACCGCCATATAGTGCCTGATAACCGCCATACAGTGCCTGATAACCACCGCCATATAGTGCCTGATAACCACCGCCATACAGTGCCTGATAATCACCGCCATATAGTGCCTGATAACCACCGCCATATAGTGTCTGATAACCACAGCCATAGAGTGCCTGATAACCACCGCCATATAGTGCCTGATAACCACCGCCATACAGTGCCTGATAACCACTGCCATAGAGTGCCTGATAACCACCGCCATAGAGTGCCTGATAACCACCGTCATACAGTGCCTGATAACCACCGCCATATAGTGCCTGATAACCACCGCCACATAGTTCCTGATAACCACCGCCATATAGTGCCTGATAACCACCGCCATATAGTGTCTGATAACCACCGCCATATAGTGCCTGATAACCACCGCCATATAGTGCCTGATAACCACAGCCATACAGTGCCTGATAACCACAGCCATACAGTGCCTGATAACCACCGCCATACAGTGCCTGACAACCACCGCCATACAGTGCCTGATAATCACTGCCATATAGTGTCTGATAACCACCGCCATACAGTGCCTGACAACCACCGCCATACAGTGCCTGATAACCACCGCCATATAGTGCCTGATAACCACCGCCATATAGTGTCTGATAACCACCGCCATATAGTGCCTGATAACCACCGCCATAGAGTGTCTGATAACCACCGCCATATAGTGCCTGATAACCACCGCCATATAGTGCCCGATAACCACCGCCATATAGTGCCTGATAACCACCGCCATACAGTGCCTGATAACCATGCCATATAGTGCCTGATAACCACCGCCATATAGTGCCCGATAACCACCGCCATATAGTGCCTGATAACCACCGCTATATAGTGCCTGATAACCATGCCATATAGTGCCTGATAACCACCGCCATATAGTGCCCGATAACCACCGCCATATAGTGCCTGATAACCACCGCCATATAGTGCCTGATAACCACCGCCATACAGTGCCTGATAACCACCGCCATACAGTGTCTGATAACCACCGCCATATAGTGCCCGATAACCACCGCCATACAGTGCCTGATAACCACCGCCATATAGTGCCCGATAACCACCGCCATACAGTGCCTGATAACCACCGCCATATAGTGCCTGATAACCACCGCCATATAGTGCCTGATAACTACCGCCATACAGTGCCTGATAACCACCGCCATATAGTGCCTGATAACCACCGCCATACAGTGCCTGATAACCACCGCCATACAGTGCCTGATAACCACCGCCATACAGTGCCTGATAACCACCGCCATAGAGTGCCTGATAACCACCACCATAGAGTGCCTGATAACCACCGCCATATAGTGCCTGATAACCACCGCCATATAGTGCCTGATAACCACCGCCATATAGTGTCTGATAACCACCGCCATACAGTGTCTGATAACCACCGCCATACAGTGCCTGACAACCACCGCCATATAGTGCCTGATAACCACCGCCATATAGTGCCTGATAACCACCGCCATACAGTGTCTGATAACCACCGCCATACAGTGCCTGATAACCACCGCCATATAGTATCTGACAATTGTGATACCTTGCCAAATAATAGCCACACGGTGCAAACAACCACCGCCATATAGAGCCTGGACCCGGATAGCTGTGACCATACATATAACAGGACCGGCTGCTTCTCCTCGTTACCTTCTTGCATCATCGGGAGGTACCACGGACACGGTACGGACACGTTCCCCGGGGGAGACGACGGCCAACAAACGAACTTATCGAATGTCCCGTTACAGAAAACTCCTGGAAGAGAAGAGAACAGAAAGCTTCAGCAACAATGATGTCATCACCCGCTGTAAACCGAGATGCTGCAAAACACAGGACACTAGTGAGGTCACAAGACAGAAAGGTCACTGCGGGCATGTGTGTAGTGAAGGAGAGAAGAGGAAGAAGATGAAGAAGAGGAAGAAGATAAAGAGGATAAGGAAAGAAGTGAAAGAGAAAGAGAGAGAAAGAAGAGGAAAGAAGGAAAAGAGAAGGAGAAGGGAGGAAGAGGAAGAGAAGAAGAGGAGAAGGAAAGAAGAGGAAGAGAAGAGGATGAGAAGAGGAAGAGAGGGAAAAAAGAGGAAAGAAGGAAAAAGAGAAGGCAGAAGAGAAAGAGGAAAGAAGAGGAAGAGAAGGAAGAAGAAAATTAAGAAGAGAATGAGAGGGTAAGAAGAGGAATAGAAGAAGAGGAGAAGGAAAGAAGAGGAAGAGAAGAGAAAATAATAAGAGGAAGAGAAGAGAGAGAGGGAAAGAAGAGGGATGAAAGAAAAAGAGAAAGAAGAGGAAGAAAAGTAAAGAAGAGGAAAGAAGGAAGAAGAGAAAAAGAGGGAAAGACGAGGAAGAAAAGAAAGAAGAGAAGGAAAGAAGAGGAAGAGAAGGAAAAAGGGAAAGAAAGAAGACTATGAGAAGGAAGAAGAGAAAGAGAAGGAAGATGAGAAAGAAGTAAAGAAGAGGAAAAAATGGAAGAAGAGAATGAGAAGGAAAGAGGAAGAGAAGGAAAAAGAGGAGGAGAAAAGTAGAGAAGAGGAAAGGAAGGAAGAGGAGAAAGAAGGAAAGAGAAGGAAAGAAGATGAGAAGGATGATAAGGAATAGAAGGAAAGAAGGGGAAGAGAAAGAAGAAAAGAAGTAGAAGGGAAGAAGATTAAGGAGCTGAGGAGGAGAAGGGAAGAAGAGGAAAAAGAATAAAAAAATGGACGGGAAACGGAAGTAAAAGAAATATGATGAAGAAAAGGATGAAATAGAGGAAGGGCAAGAAGAGGAGAAGAAATAAAAATCAGGAAGAGGGAGCAAAGAATGAAGAGAAAGAAAAAAGTGAAAAAAAATGTATAAGAGGAAGAGAAAGGAAGAGAAGATAAAGAAAAAAGAAGAGGAAGTGGAGAAAAGAGTAAGGGAAGAAGTAGAAAAGGAAAAGAAGAGCGAGAAAAAGGGAAAGAAGTGAAAAGATGAGCAAAAAATAGTAGCAGGAGGAAAAAGGAGGAGCAAAGGTGTAGAATATAAAGGAAAAGGTCTGAAAAAAAGACAAATCTGAAGTCAAAGGACAAAAAAAGAGAGAAGAGGGCAGAAATAAATGTAAAGATGTTAAAAACAAAAGGAAAGGGAAAACTTAGAAAGAAATCAGAAAGACAAGTAAGAGATGAAGGAAATAGAGAAGGAGGAAGATGGGGAGAAAAAGGAAGATGGAGAACAATAAGAAATGACGAGGAGAAGGATGGAGATTAAAGGGAAAAAGAGGAGGAAGAAGAAGAAGATGAGAAACAACAAAAATAAAGAAGAAATGATGAGAAAAAGGGGTAGAAGATAAGAAAGAGAAAAGATTGAGAAGTAGGAGAAGAAAGCAAGTAGAGGAGAAAGAGGGAGAATAAGAAGAAAGAGAAGAGGAAAGGAAGGGTAGAACAAAAAAGGAGAGGAGAAATGGTGAGAGAAATAAGAAGAAGAAAGAGAAGAGGAAAGAAAGGGTAGAACAAGAAAGGAGAGGAGAAATGATGAGAGAAATAATAAGAAGAAGAAAGAGAAGAGGAAAGGAAGGGTAGAACAAGAAAGGAGAGGAGAAATGATGAGAGAAATAATAAGAAAAGAAAGAGAAGAGGAAAGAAAGGGTAGAACAAGAAAGGAGAGGAGAAATGATGAGAGAAATAAGAAGAAGAAAGAGAAGAGGAAAGAAAGGGTAGAACAAGAAAGGAGAGGAGAAATGATGAGAGAAATAAGAAGAAGAAAGAGAAGAGGAAAGAAAGGGTAGAACAAGAAAGGAGAGGAGAAATGATGAGAGAAATAATAAGAAGAAGAAAGAGAAGAGGAAAGGAAGGGTAGAACAAAAAAGGAGAGGAGAAATGGTGAGAGAAATAATAAGAAAAGAAAGAGAAGAGGAAAGAAAGGGTAGAACAAGAAAGGAGAGGAGAAATGATGAGAGAAATAATAAGAAAAGAAAGAGAAGAGGAAAGAAAGGGTAGAACAAGAAAGGAGAGGAGAAATGATGAGAGAAATAATAAGAAAAGAAAGAGAAGAGGAAAGAAAGGGTAGAACAAAAAAGGAGAGGAGAAATGGTGAGAGAATTAATAAGAAGAAGAAAGAGAAGAGGAAAGGAAGGGTAGAACAAGAAAGGAGAGGAGAAATGATGAGAGAAATAATAAGAAAAGAAAGAGAAGAGGAAAGAAAGGGTAGAACAAGAAAGGGGAGGAGAAATGATGAGAGAAATAAGAAGAAGAAGAAAGAGAAGAGGAAAGAAAGGGTAGAACAAGAAAGGAGAGGAGAAATGGTGAGAGAAATAAGAAGAAGAAAGAGAAGAGGAAAGAAAGGGTAGAACAAGAAAAGAGAGGAGAAATGATGAGAGAAATAATAAGAAAAGAAAGAGAAGAGGAAAGAAAGGGTAGAACAAGAAAGGGGAGGAGAAATGATGAGAGAAATAAGAAGAAGAAGAAAGAGAAGAGGAAAGGAAGGGTAGAACAAAAAAGGAGAGGAGAAATGGTGAGAGAAATAAGAAGAAGAAAGAGAAGAGGAAAGAAATGGTAGAACAAGAAAGGAGAGGAGAAATGATGAGAGAAATAATAAGAAAAGAAAGAGAAGAGGAAAGAAAGGGTAGAACAAGAAAGGAGAGGAGAAATGATGAGAGAAATAATAAGAAAAGAAAGAGAAGAGGAAAGAAAGGGTAGAACAAGAAAGGAGAGGAGAAATGATGAGAGAAATAATAAGAAAAGAAAGAGAAGAGGAAAGAAAGGGTAGAACAAGAAAGGGGAGGAGAAATGATGAGAGAAATAAGAAGAAGAAGAAAGAGAAGAGGAAAGGAAGGGTAGAACAAAAAAGGAGAGGAGAAATGGTGAGAGAAATAATAAGAAAAGAAAGAGAAGAGGAAAGGAAGGGTAGAACAAAAAAGGAGAGGAGAAATGGTGAGAGAAATAAGAAGAAGAAAGAGAAGAGGAAAGAAAGGGTAGAACAAGAAAGGAGAGGAGAAATGATGAGAGAAATAATAAGAAAAGAAAGAGAAGAGGAAAGGAAGGGTAGAACAAGAAAGGAGAGGAGAAATGATGAGAGAAATAATAAGAAAAGAAAGAGAAGAGGAAAGGAAGGGTAGAACAAGAAAGGGGAGGAGAAATGGTGAGAGAAATAATAAGAAAAGAAAGAGAAGAGGAAAGGAAGGGTAGAACAAGAAAGGGGAGGAGAAATGGTGAGAGAAATAATAAGAAAAGAAAGAGAAGAGGAAAGGAAGGGTAGAACAAAAAAGGAGAGGAGAAATGGTGAGAGAAATAAGAAGAAGAAAGAGAAGAGGAAAGAAAGGGTAGAACAAGAAAGGAGAGGAGAAATGATGAGAGAAATAATAAGAAAAGAAAGAGAAGAGGAAAGAAAGGGTAGAACAAGAAAGGAGAGGAGAAATGATGAGAGAAATAATAAGAAAAGAAAGAGAAGAGGAAAGAAAGGGTAGAACAAGAAAGGAGAGGAGAAATGATGAGAGAAATAATAAGAAAAGAAAGAGAAGAGGAAAGGAAGGGTAGAACAAGAAAGGAGAGGAGAAATGATGAGAGAAATAATAAGAAAAGAAAGAGAAGAGGAAAGGAAGGGTAGAACAAGAAAGGGGAGGAGAAATGGTGAGAGAAATAATAAGAAAAGAAAGAGAAGAGGAAAGGAAGGGTAGAACAAAAAAGGAGAGGAGAAATGGTGAGAGAAATAAGAAGAAGAAAGAGAAGAGGAAAGAAAGGGTAGAACAAGAAAGGAGAGGAGAAATGATGAGAGAAATAATAAGAAAAGAAAGAGAAGAGGAAAGAAAGGGTAGAACAAGAAAGGAGAGGAGAAATGATGAGAGAAATAATAAGAAAAGAAAGAGAAGAGGAAAGAAAGGGTAGAACAAGAAAGGAGAGGAGAAATGATGAGAGAAATAATAAGAAAAGAAAGAGAAGAGGAAAGAAAGGGTAGAACAAGAAAGGAGAGGAGAAATGATGAGAGAATTAATAAGAAGAAGAAAGAGAAGAGGAAAGAAAGGGTAGAACAAGAAAGGAGAGGAGAAATGATGAGAGAATTAATAAGAAGAAGAAAGAGAAGAGGAAAGGAAGGGTAGAACAAAAAAGGAGAGGAGAAATGGTGAGAGAAATAATAAGAAAAGAAAGAGAAGAGGAAAGAAAGGGTAGAACAAGAAAGGAGAGGAGAAATGGTGAGAGAAATAATAATAAGAAGAAAGATTTAGATGAGAAGAAGGATGGAGAAGAAAAGGGAGGAAGAGGAGGCTGGAAGGAAGAGAAGTAGAAGTGGAGGAAAAAGTACAGAGGAAAGAGGAAGCAGAAGAAGGAGAAGAAGAAAGATTAGTCAAAAGTCAAAGAAGAGAAAAAAGGAGAAGAAGAAGAGAAGGAAGTAGAGGAGAAAAAAGGAGGACAAAAACATTATGAAGAAAAAAAAAAGAAGGAAAGGAAGAAGTGATGTAGTAACAAAAATCAGAAGTAGAGAAAGAGGAGGATGATAAGAAATAGGAGGAAACAGAAATAGAGGATGTAGAAGACGAGGAAAAAAGTAAAGAGAATGAATAAATGAGAATAAAAAAAGAGAAAAAAGGAATAACAGAGAGATGAAGAAGAAATTGCAGAGGAAGAAGAAAGTAATGAAAAGAGGACACAACTAAATATTTGCAGTAGAGGAGGAGGAAGAGGATGAGAGAAGTGATAATGCGGCTGCTTCTACTTGTTTGCTCTGTTCTTCAGCCTAATCTTCCCGGAGTCTCCAGTTATTATTATTTCTGGATACTGAGGGGTCGTAAAACTCTGATCCAGTAATAACATCCTCGTTATCACTGACTCCTCACCAGTCTCCTCTCCGCCGACTGGACCCATAAATCCCCCCACTACCGATGCTTCAGTCAATAACTCCGGATCCTGAGCTTCAGAGTCTGAAGGAAACTTCATAGCATGGAATCTCTCCAGCTCGGGGGAACCTTAGATGGACAGAGGTAGAAGAAAACATCACAGAAAAGAAAACCAGCCTTACCAACACCAGGGCAGATTACCAATGCCCAAGCGGGATGCAGCAGACCCCCGTGATAAAGGCGGGGGCAGCACAGGTGCAAAATACTGATGCAAAATAGGTTTCTTTTCTGTGATGTTTTCTGAAATGTTGTCCTTTTGTGTGAGCCGTGTGTAGAAGATGTGTGGTGTCAGCAGAGTCATCTCATTATCATTACAGGGCGGGGTCAGCAGGGTCATCTCATTATCATTACAGGGCGGGGTCAGCAGGGTCATCTCATTATCACTAGAAGGCTGGGTCAGCAGAGTCATCTCATTATCCTTAATGGTGGAGTCAGCAGGGTCATCTCATTATCATTAGAGGGCGATGGTCAGCAGGGTCATCTCATTATCACTAGAAGGCTGGGTCAGCAGAGTTATCTCATTATCATTAGAGGTCGGGGTCAGCAGGGTCATCTCATTATCATTAGAGAGCGGGATCAGCAGGGTCATCTCATTATCACTAGAATGTGGGGTCAGTAGGGTCATCTCATTATCATTAGAGGGCGGGGTCAGCAGAGTCATCTCATTATCATTAGAGGGCAGGGTCAGCAGAGTCATCTCATTATCATTAGAGGGCGGGGTCAGCAGAGTCATCTCATTATCATTAGAGGGCAGGGTCAGCAGAGTCATCTCATTATTAGAGAGTGGGGTCAGCAGAGTCATCTCATTATCATTAGAGGGCAGGGTCAGCAGAGTCATCTCATTATTAGAGAGTGGGGTCAGCAGAGTCATCTCATTATCATTAGAGGGTGGGGTCAGCAGAGTCATCTCATTATCATTAGAGGGCAGGGTCATAAAAGTCATCTCGTTATCAGAGGGTGGGGTGAACAGTTATCTCATTATTATTAGGGGGAGACATCAGCAGAGTCATCCCATTATCAGTAGAGGATGACATCAGCAGAGTCACCTCATTATCATTAGAGGGTGTGGTCAGCAGAGTCATCTCATTATCATTAGAGGTTGGGGTCAGGAGAATCATCTCATTATCAGTAGAGGGCATTGTCAGCCGCCATCCCATTATCAGTAGAGGGTGACATCAGCAGAGTCACCTCATTATCATTAGAGGGTGTGGTCAGCAGAGTCATCTCATTATCATTAGAGGGTGTGGTCAGCAGAGTCATCTCATTATCATTAGAGGTTGGGGTCAGGAGAATCATCTCATTATCAGTAGAGGGCATTGTCAGCCGCCATCCCATTATCAGTAGAGGGTGACATCAGCAGAGTCACCTCATTATCATTAGAGTTAGCAGACCCATCTCAATATCATAAGAGGGTGAGGTTAGCAGAATCATCTCATTATCATTAGAGGGTGGGATCAGCAGAGTCACCTCATTATCATTAGCCAGTGGGGTCAGCAGAGTCATCTTATTATCATTAGAGGTCGGGGTCAGCAGAGTCATCTCATTATCAGTAGAGGGTGGGGTCAGCAGAGCCGTCTTATTATCAGTAGAGGGTGGGGTCAGCAGAGTCACCTCATTATCAGTAGAGAGCGGGATCAGCAGACTCATCTCATTATCATTAGAGGGTGGGATCAGCAGAGTCACCTCATTATCATTAGCCAGTGTGGTCAGCAGAGTCACCTCATTATCATTAGAGGTCGGGGTCAGCAGAGTCACCTCATTATCATTAGAGGGTGGGGTCAGCAGAGTCACCTCATTATCATTAGCGTGTGTGGTCAGCAGAGTCACCTCATTATCATTAGAGGTCGGGGTCAGCAGAGTCATCTCATTATCAGTAGAGAGCGGGATCAGCAGACTCATCTCATTATCATTAGAGGGTGGGATCAGCAGAGTCACCTCATTATCATTAGAGGGCGGGATCAGCAGAGTCACCTCATTATCATTAGAGGGCAGGGTCAGCAGAGTCACCTCATTATCATTAGAGGGTGGGATCAGCAGAGTCACCTCATTATCATTAGAGGTCGGGGTCAGCAGAGTCATCTCATTATCAGTAGAGAGCGGGATCAGCAGACTCATCTCATTATCATTAGAGGGTGGGATCAGCAGAGTCACCTCATTATCATTAGAGGGCGGGATCAGCAGAGTCACCTCATTGTGATTAGAGGTCGGGGTCAACAGAGTCATCTCATTATCAGTAGAGGGAGGGAACAGCAGAGTCACCTCATTATTATTACAAGGTGTGGTCAGCAGAGTCAGCTCATGATCATTAGAGGGTGGGATCAGCAGAGTCATTTCATTCTCAGTAAAGGACAGGGTTTGCAGAGTCATCTCTTTATTATTAGAGGGCAGAGTCAGCAGAGTTATCTCATTATCATCAGAAGGCGGTGTCAGCAGAGTCTTGTCATTATTAGAGGGTGGGGTCAGCAGGGTCATTTCATTATCATTAAAGGGTGTCATCAGAAGAGTCACCTCATTATCATTAGAAGGAAGGGTCAACAGTCATCTTACTGTCATTAGAGAGTGGGGACAGCAGAGTCATCTCATCATTAGAGGGCAGGATCACCAGTCATTCCATTATCCTTAGAGGTCAAGGTGAGCAGGGTCATCTAATTTTCATAAAACAGGGTCAGCAGGGTCATTTCATTATCACTAGAGGGTGGGGTCAGCAGGGTCATTTTACTATCAGAGGGCGGGTTCAACAGTTGTGTCATTATCAGAGGACAGGGTTAACAGTCAGCAGGGTCATCTCATTATCAGAGGGTGAGGTCAGCAGGGTCATCTCATTATCACTAGAAGGTGTGGTCAGCAGTCATCATATTATCATTAGAGGGAGTGGTCAGCAGGGTAATCTCATTATCAGAGGGCAGGGGCATCTCATTATCACTGAGGTCAATAGGGGCAACTGATTATCAGAGGGTGGGGTCAGCAATGTCATATCATTAACAGTCATCTCATTACCATTAGAGGGCAAGGTCACCTCATCAGCGGGTGGGGTCAGAAGGGTCATCTCATTATCACTAGAGCGTGGGGTCAGCAGGGTCATCTCATTATCAAAGGGCGGGGTCAAAAGTCGTGTCATAATCAGAGGGTAGGTTCAACAGTTATCTCATTACCATTAGAGGGCGAGTCAGCAGAGTCATGCAATTATCATTCAGTGGAGAGATGGGGCCGGCCCAAAATTGACCAAATGTAAGGAAATTCCAGGGTCCCGAGGTTTTTCATGATTTACAGCCACGACAGACCTTAGGCCCTGAAAAGTTTATTTTTGACTGGTGGTCTCCCTCATTGAAGTCCTCAACATCTGGTCCTCGGTAATCATCGGTAACATACTGCCTGCAAGGGCGTAGCGCCCCCATAGCACAGGTCCAGACATCCAGCCAGGATCCCCACCTTCATGTGTTGGGGCGTAAGAGACGAGTACCTCGCCCACGGCTACGGCCCCGCTCCACGTTGCACTTCGATGATAAAGTTTTCTCCTGGCTTTTCGGAAACTTTGACTAGTTTGGATCAATCTCATCTCGATGTGGGATTTACCACTGGTATTGAGAAAACTTTGTGAACCCCCCCTCCGAGCTTCTTGGAGAAAATGGTCTTTTCGGTAGCAAATTACCACAGCTGAGAGGGCAAGGGAGCTACAAACATTGATGGCCAAAGACCTCTTCCCTTCTTTTTATGGACAAGGTAGGGTTGAGGAGTGGACGTTACCCATCTTCAAACCCAACGTCAATTGTGAGATGGTCTTTCTGTAAAACTGATCATCAGTGACCCAAATAGGTGGAGTAAAGCCTCTAAACCTGCGCTCGTGAGGTTGTGGAGAGATGTGACTAACTGAAGCTACAAGAATGATGGCAGACCTTCACCAAAAGGTGCTCCCTCTTATAAGGACCTTAGGTTCATCTTGGGCAGAGTGGGCTTCAGACCCATCTTCAGACCCAACGTCAATTGTAAGATGGTCCTTCTGTAAAACTGATCATCAGTGACCCAAATAGGTGGAGTAAAGCCTCTAAACCTGCGCTCGTGAGGTTGTGGAGAGATGTGACTAACTGAAGCTACAAGAATGATGGTACACCTTCACCAAAAGGTGCTCCCTCTACAAGGACCTCAGGTTCATCTTGGGCAGAGTGGGCTTCAGACCCATCTTCAGACCCAACGTCAATTGTGAGATGGTCCTTCTGTAAAACTGATCATCAGTGACCCAAATAGGTGGAGTAAAGCCTCTAAACCGGCGCTCGTGAGGTTGTGGAGAGATGTGACTAACTGAAGCTACAAGAATGATGGTAGACCTTCACCAAAAGGTGCTCCCTCTACAAGGACCTCAGGTTCATCTTGGGCAGAGTGGGCTTCAGACCCATCTTCAGACCCAACGTCAATTGTGAGATGGTCCTTCTGTAAAACTGATCATCAGTGACCCAAATAGGTGGAGTAAAGCCTCTAAACCGGCGCTCGTGAGGTTGTGGAGAGATGTGACTAACTGAAGCTACAAGAATGATGGTAGACCTTCACCAAAAGGTGCTCCCTCTACAAGGACCTCAGGTTCATCTTGGGCAGAGTGGGCTTCAGACCCATCTTCAGACCCAACGTCAATTGTGAGATGGTCCTTCTGTAAAACTGATCATCAGTGACCCAAATAGGTGGAGTAAAGCCTCTAAACCGGCGCTCGTGAGGTTGTGGAGAGATGTGACTAACTGAAGCTACAAGAATGATGGTAGACCTTCACCAAAAGGTGCTCCCTCTACAAGGACCTTAGGTTCATCTTGGGCAGAGTGGGCTGATGTTTCGGCTGGAAACAATTCCCATGTGGATGCTTGACGTACGCCAAATATTTTTGGCATTTCAGACTGGAGTTCTTGGCTAGAGAAGATGCCGGTTTTTAATTTTTGGCATTTACCACCGTTAGGGATCGTGCTACATTCCCAGATGTATGTGCTGTTGTCAAAGTCACATAATAAATAATATAATAAATAATGATAATGTCTAATAAAATGATATAATAATTAATATAATAAAAATATATAACTTAATAATAAATATCATATAATAAAAAATAATAAAGTAAAAATCTATATATAACAAAAAATATAAAATAAATATAATATTACAAATATAGTAAATACTAAAAAGATATAATATAATAAATAATGATAATATTAAATAAAATTATATAACAAATATATTGAATATAATATAATAAAAAATATTAAATAATAATAAAATATAATAAATAATAAAACATATAATATAATAAATAATGATAATATTAAATCAAATTATATAACTAATATATTGAATATAATATAATAAAAAATATTAAATAATAATAAAATATAATAACATTTAATAAAAATATATTAAATAATAATGTAAAAAATAATATAATAAATAATGTAATATACAATAAATATAATACAGTAAAAAATCCGATAGATAATAAAGTCTAATAAAATATAATATAGTAAATAAAAGAGTTATTACAATATATAATATATATATAATAAAAAAATATAGCAAATAATAATAGTGTAATATAATATAATAAAAAATAGTTGAAATAATAAAGAAAAAAATAATATAATAAATAATATAATATATAATAAATATAATATTACAAATATAGTAAATAATTAAAAAAAATAATATAATAAATAATGATAATATTAAATAAAATTATATAACAAATATATTGAATATAATATAATAAAAAATATTAATTGATAATAAAATATAATAACATTTAATAAAAATATATTAAATAATAACGTAAAAAATAATATAATAAATAATGTAATATACAATAAATATAATACAGTAAAAAATACGATAGATAATAAAGTCTAATAAAATATAATATAGTAAATAAAAGAGTTATTACAATATATAATATATATATAATAAAAAAATATATCAAATAATAATAGTCTGATATAATATAATAAAAAATATGTGAAATAATAAAGAAAAAAATAAATAATATAATATATAATAAATATAATATTACAAATATAATAAATAATAAAAAAATATAATATAATAAATAATGATAATATTAAATAAAATTATATAACAAATATATTGAATATAATATAATAAAAAATATTACATAATAATAAAATATAATAACATTTAATAAAAATATATTAAATAATAATGTAAAAAATAATATAATAAATAAAGTAATATACAATAAATATAATACAGTAAAAAATACGATAGATAATAAAGTCTTATGAAATATAATATAGTAAATAAAAGAGTTATTACAATATATAATATATATATAATAAAAAATATAGCAAATAATAATAGTGTAATATAATATAATAAAAAATAGTTGAAATAATAAAGAAAAAAATAATATAATAAATAATATAATATATAATGAATATAATATATTAAATAATACAATAGATAAAAGTAAAGTGTAATAAAATATAATATAGCTGTACAATATATAATAAATATAGTTTATTAAATAATAACAAATAATACAATATTAAAGAGAATATAATAAATAATATAATATATAATGAATATAATATATTAAATAATACAATAGATAAAAGTAAAGTGTAATAAAATATAATATAGCTGTACAATATATAATAAATATAGTTTATTAAATAATGAAGTATAATACAATATTAAAGAGAATATAATAAATAATATAATATATAATGAATATAATATATTAAATAATACAATAGATAAAAGTAAAGTGTAATAAAATATAATATAGCTGTACAATATATAATAAATATAGTTTATTAAATAATGAAGTATAATACAATATTAAAGAGAATATAATAAATAATATAATAAATATTAATACAGTATAATAAAATAATATATAATAAATATAAAAAACAATAATAATGTTTTTTTTTCAATACTTTGATCGTTTTTTTAACTCTTTGTGTCACCTTTCTAAACACGCGGTACAAGGATAAATCCCCATATTTATAAGCTGCTCCGTGGATTATAAAAAAAAGTAGGATCTATTTTTATATTTTTTTCCCTCCAGTAATGAATAAAAACCAGAGATTATATTTGATCTTTTATATGATAATGACTCCAGGCGAGCAGCATTTATATTACGAGGGTTAGATGCTTGCTGGATGCCGGAGCCAGTGAAGCATAGTCACTAAATGGAGAAACCAAGACAGTCAGCAACTTCGCATTATTAAACTAATTTATTTCTCCTGAACACACACACAAAAAAACGAAAAAAAGTAAAAAAAAAAAGATGAAAATAATAGCAATAAAATAATAAAAAATAATTTAAAAATAAATTAATTATAAAATAGACTAAAAAGATATAACAAATTATAAAAAGGTTAAAAAAAATATAATAAAAGCTGAAAAATGTTATATTAAAATATTACTAATAAATTAAAAAAAAGGCCTAAAATAAAGAAACAAGTTATGAAAGAGCCTAAAAAAAAATAAAATGTAACAAAACTTTAAAAATAAACAGACAATTATAAAAAAAGAGGCAAAAAATATATATATATATATATATATATATATATATATATATATATTGAAAAATAAAAGATAAACTATACAAAGGCTAAGAAATCAATAATGAAATATAAAAAGGAAAAAAAAACGATAAATTGTAAAAAAAGGCTAAGAATAAAAATAAAAAAGAAAACCCTTAAAATGTAATTGTATTAACATGTAAAAATAAATGGTAAAATAGACAAGAATAAATAAATAATAAAAAATATATATATATATATATATATGTAAAAAAACAAAGAAATTAATTATAAATAGGCTACAAAATATATATATATAAAAAAAAACATAAAACAATATATCATTTATTTATATTTCTATTTAATATATTTCTATATACATTTTATAGACGGCTAAAAAATATATTGTAATCGTTTATTTATCATTTTTATTACTTCTATTGACGCGACGTCCCTTTAAAACAGAAGAATAGAACGATATTGGGGTCTATTAAATATGTATAAGCATCAGAATGATCGAGCGGCTATAATTTGCATAAAATGATGGTGAAGTGCGAGCTGCTGGCGTTGTGCCGCGCAGTCACCGCGGTGTGTAGTCGGCCATGATAATGTGTTTCGCACGCCCGGTGTCTTCATACATCACAGAAATCTATTTATTCATGAAATATAGGTGCGGGGGATGGGCGCTTACACCGCCTGACTTTCTATTATAGGAAATCTAGAACATCAGCATTTACAGCCGATGACGCTCCGTACGCACAAAAAGTTAAAAAAAAAAAATGTTAAAAAAAATGTATATAACAGCGGACCACCAGGGGATGCAGGGGTGAAGCGCACCACTAAGATAGGGTCGTTTCCATAAGACAAGACCTCGACCATCAAATCCTTAATTCTATACAATTACAGGTTCTAATCCGAAATTCAACAATTAATCTGTTTTCAAGTGATCGTTCCAACAGCTAGAGGGCGCTATCCATCATGGGACGTTCGACCCTGTGCTTGACCTAACTGAGGTTCCTTTAAATGTGGACACGCCTTTTAATTTGACCCTGCCCCTACACTACACCGATTGGCTCATGGTATTATCACCTCCCCATGTACCGACCCCACATTGGGGGATATTATCACCGCCCCATGTACTGGCCCCACACTGGAGGATATTATCACCTCCCCATGTACCGGCCTCACACTGGAGGATATTATCACCGCCCCATGTACTGGCCCCACACTGGAGGATATTATCACCGCCCCATGTACTTATCACCTCCCCATGTTCCGGCCCCACACTGGAGGATATTATCACCTCCCCATGTACCGGCCCCACACTGGAGGATATTATCACCGCCCCATGTACCGGCCCCACACTGGAGGATATTATCACCTCCCCATGTACCGGCCTCACACTGGAGGATATTATCACCTCCCCATGTACCGGCCTCACACTGGAGGATATTATCACCTCCCCATGTACCGGCCCCACACTGGAGGATATTATCACCTCCCCATGTACCGGCCCCACACTGGAGGATATTATCACCTCTCCATGTACCGGCCCCACACTGGAGGATATTATCACCTCCCCATGTACCGGCCCCACACTGGAGGATATTATCACCTCCCCATGTACCGGCCCCACACTGGAGGATATTATCACCTCCCCATGTACCGGCCCCACACTGGAGGATATTATCACCTCCCCATGTACCAGCCCCACACTGGAGGATATTATCACCTCCCCATGTACCAGCCCCACACTGGAGAATATTATCACCGCCCCATGTACCGGCCTCACACTGGAGGATATTATCACCTCCCCATGTACCGGCCTCACACTGGAGGATATTATCACCTCCCCATGTACCGGCCCCACACTGGAGGATATTATCACCGCCCCATGTACCGGCCCCACACTGGAGGATATTATCACCTCCCCATGTACCAGCCCCACACTGGAGGATATTATCACCTCCCCATGTACCAGCCCCACACTGGAGAATATTATCACCGCCCCATGTACCGGCCTCACACTGGAGGATATTATCACCTCCCCATGTACCGGCCTCACACTGGAGGATATTATCACCTCCCCATGTACCGGCCCCACACTGGAGGATATTATCACCGCCCCATGTACCGGCCCCACACTGGAGGATATTATCACCTCCCCATGTACCAGCCCCACACTGGAGGATATTATCACCTCCCCATGTACCGACCCCACACTGGAGGATATTATCACCTCCCCATGTACCAGCCCCACACTGGAGGATATTATCACCTCCCCATGTACCGGCCCCACACTGGAGGATATTATCACCGCCCCATGTACCGGCCCCACATTGGGGGATATTATCACCCCCCCATGTACCGGCCCCACACTGGAGAATATTATCACCTCCCCATGTACCAGCCCCACACTGGAGGATATTATCACCTCCCCATGTACTGGCCCCACATTGGGGGATATTATCACCCCCCCATGTACCGGCCCCACACTGGAGGATATTATCACCGCCCCATGTACCGGCCCCACACTGGAGAATATTATCACCTCCCCATGTACCGACCCCACACTGGAGGATATTATCACCTCCCCATGTACCGGCCCCACACTGGAGGATATTATCACCTCCCCATGTACCGGCCCCACACTGGAGGATATTATCACCTCCCCATGTACCAGCCCCACACTGGAGGATATTATCACCTCCCCATGTACTGGCCCCACACTGGAGGATATTATCACCCCCCCCATGTACCGGCCCCACACTGGAGGATATTATCACCTCCCCATGTACCGGCCCCACACTGGAGGATATTATCACCTCCCCATGTACCGGCCTCACACTGGAGGATATTATCACCTCCCCATGTACCGGCCTCACACTGGAGGATATTATCACCTCCCCATGTACCGGCCCCACACTGGAGGATATTATCACCTCCCCATGTACCAGCCCCACACTGGAGGATATTATCACCCCCCCCATGTACCGGCCACACACTGGAGGATATTATCACCTCCCCATGTACCAGCCCCACAATGGAGGATATTATCACCTCCCCATGTACCGACCCCACACTGGAGGATATTATCACCTCCCCATGTACCGGCCCCACACTGGAGGATATTATCACCTCCCCATGTACCGGCCCCACACTGGAGGATATTATCACCTCCCCATGTACCGGCCTCACACTGGAGGATATTATCACCTCCCCATGTACAGGCCCCACACTGGAGAATATTATCACCTCCCCATGTACCGGCCCCACACTGGAGGATATTATCACCTCCTCATGTACCGGCCCCACACTGGAGGATATTATCACCGCCCCATGTACCGGCCCCACACTGGAGGATATTATCACCTCCCCATGTACCAGCCCCACACTGGAGGATATTATCACCTCCCCATGTACCGGCCTCACACTGGAGGATATTATCACCTCCCCATGTACCGGCCTCACACTGGAGGATATTATCACCTCCCCATGTACCGGCCCCACACTGGAGGATATTATCACCTCCCCATGTACCGGCCCCACACTGGATGATATTATCACCTCCCCATGTACCGGCCCCACACTGGAGGATATTATCACCTCCCCATGTACCGGCCCCACACTGGAGGATATTATCACCTCCCCATGTACCGGCCCCACACTGGAGGATATTATCACCTCCCCATGTACCGGCCCCACACTGGAGGATATTATCACCTCCCCATGTACCGGCCTCACACTGGAGGATATTATCACCTCCCCATGTACCAGCCCCACACTGGAGGATATTATCACCACCCCATGTACCGGCCCCACACTGGAGGATATTATCACCTCCCCATGTACCAGCCCCACACTGGAGGATATTATCACCTCCCCATGTACCGGCCCCACACTGGAGGATATTATCACCTCCCCATGTACTGGCCCCACACTGGAGGATATTATCACCGCCCCATGTACCGGCCCCACACTGGAGGATATTATCACCTCCCCATGTACCAGCCCCACACTGGAGGATATTATCACCACCCCATGTACCGGCCCCACACTGGAGGATATTATCACCGCCCCATGTACCAGCCCCACACTGGAGGATATTATCACCACCCCATGTACCGGCCCCACACTGGAGGATATTATCACCTCCCCATGTACCAGCCCCACACTGGAGGATATTATCACCTCCCCATGTACCGGCCCCACACTGGAGGATATTATCACCTCCCCATGTACCGGCCTCACACTGGAGGATATTATCACCTCCCCATGTACCGGCCTCACACTGGAGGATATTATCACCTCCCCATGTACCGGCCCCACACTGGAGGATATTATCACCTCCCCAAGTACTGGCCCCACACTGGAGGATATTATCACCGCCCCATGTACCGGCCCCACACTGGAGGATATTATCACCTCCCCATGTACCGGCCCCACACTGGAGGATATTATCACCGCCCCATGTACCGGCCCCACACTGGAGGATATTATCACCGCCCCATGTACCGGCCCCACACTGGAGAATATTATCACCTCCCCATGTACCGGCCCCACACTGGAGGATATTATCACCTCCCCATGTACCAGCCCCACACTGGAGGATATTATCACCTCCCCATGTACCGGCCCCACACTGGAGGATATTATCACCTCCCCATGTACCAGCCCCACACTGGAGGATATTATCACCTCCCCATGTACCGGCCCCACACTGGAGGATATTATCACCTCCCCATGTACCGGCCCCACACTGGAGGATATTATCACCTCCCCATGTACCGGCCCCACACTGGAGGATATTATCACCTCCTCATGTACCGGCCCCACACTGGAGGATATTATCACCTCCCCATGTACCGGCCCCACACTGGAGGATATTATCACCTCCCCATGTACCGGCCCCACACTGGAGGATATTATCACCTCCCCATGTACCAGCCCCACACTGGAGGATATTATCACCTCCCCATGTACCGGCCCCACACTGGAGAATATTATCACCGCCCCATGTACCGGCCCCACACTGGAGGATGTTATCACCTCCCCATGTACCAGCCCCACACTGGAGGATATTATCACCTCCCCATGTACCGGCCCCACACTGGAGAATATTATCACCGCCCCATGTACCGGCCCCACACTGGAGGATATTATCACCTCCCCATGTACCAGCCCCACACTGGAGGATATTATCACCACCCCATGTACCAGCCCCACACTGGAGGATATTATCACCACCCCATGTACCGGCCCCACACTGGAGAATATTATCACCTCCCCATGTACCGGCCCCACACTGGAGGATATTATCACCTCCCCATGTACCAGCCCCACACTGGAGGATATTATCACCTCCCCATGTACCGGCCCCACACTGGAGAATATTATCACCGCCCCATGTACCGGCCCCACACTGGAGGATATTATCACCTCCCCATGTACCAGCCCCACACTGGAGGATATTATCACCACCCCATGTACCAGCCCCACACTGGAGGATATTATCACCTCCCCATGTACCGGCCCCACACTGGAGGATATTATCACCTCCCCATGTACCGGCCCCACACTGGAGGATATTATCACCTCTCCATGTACTGGCCTCACACTGGAGGATATTATCACCTCCCCATGTACCGGCCCCACACTGGAGGATATTATCACCTCCCCAAGTACTGGCCCCACACTGGAGGATATTATCACCGCCCCATGTACCGGCCCCACACTGGAGGATATTATCACCTCCCCATGTACCGGCCCCACACTGGAGGATATTATCACCTCCCCATGTACCGGCCCCACACTGGAGGATATTATCACCTCCCCATGTACCAGCCCCACACTGGAGGATATTATCACCTCCCCATGTACCGGCTCCACACTGGAGGATATTATCACCTCCCCATGTACCGGCCCCACACTGGAGGATATTATCACCTCCCCATGTACCGGCCCCACACTGGAGGATATTATCACCTCCCCATGTACCAGCCCCACACTGGAGGATATTATCACCTCCCCATGTACTGGCCCCACACTGGAGGATATTATCACCTCCCCATGTACCGGCCCCACACTGGAGGATATTATCACCGCCCCATGTACCGGCCCCACACTGGAGAATATTATCACCTCCCCATGTACCAGCCCCACACTGGAGGATATTATCACCTCCCCATGTACCGGCCCCACACTGGAGGATATTATCACCGCCCCATGTACCGGCCCCACATTGGGGGATATTATCACCCCCCCATGTACCGGCCCCACACTGGAGAATATTATCACCTCCCCATGTACCAGCCCCACACTGGAGGATATTATCACCTCCCCATGTACTGGCCCCACATTGGGGGATATTATCACCCCCCCATGTACCGGCCCCACACTGGAGGATATTATCACCTCCCCATGTACCGGCCCCACACTGGAGGATATTATCACCCCCCCATGTACCGGCCCCACACTGGAGGATATTATCACCTCCCCATGTACCGGCCCCACACTGGAGGATATTATCACCTCCCCATGTACCGGCCCCACACTGGAGGATATTATCACCTCCCCATGTACCAGCCCCACACTGGAGGATATTATCACCGCCCCATGTACTGGCCCCACACTGGAGGATATTATCACCTCCCCATGTACCGGCCCCACACTGGAGGATATTATCACCTCCACATGTACCGGCCCCACACTGGAGGATATTATCACCTCCCCATGTACCAGCCCCACACTGGAGGATATTATCACCGCCCCATGTACCGGCCCCACACTGGAGGATATTATCACCTCCCCATGTACCGGCCCCACATTGGGGGATATTATCACCGCCCCATGTACTGGCCCCACACTGGAGGATATTATCACCTCCCCATGTACTGGCCCCACATTGGGGGATATTATCACCGCCCCATGTACTGGCCCCACACTGGAGGATATTATCACCTCCCCATGTACCAGCCCCACACTGGAGGATATTATCACCTCCGCATGTACTGGCCCCACATTGGGGGATATTATCACCCCCCCATGTACCGGCCCCACACTGGAGGATATTATCACCGCCCCATGTACCGGCCCCACACTGGAGGATATTATCACCTCCCCATGTACCGGCCCCACACTGGAGGATATTATCACCTCCCCATGTACCGGCCCCACACTGGAGGATATTATCACCTCCCCATGTACCGGCCCCACACTGGAGGATATTATCACCTCCCCATGTACCGGCCCCACACTGGAGGATATTATCACCTCCCCATGTACCGGCCTCACACTGGAGGATATTATCACCTCCCCATGTACCGGCCCCACACTGGAGGATATTATCACCTCCCCATGTACTGGCCCCACACTGGAGGATATTATCACCGCCCCATGTACCGGCCCCACACTGGAGGATATTATCACCTCCCCATGTACCAGCCCCACACTGGAGGATATTATCACCTCCACATGTACCGGCCCCACACTGGAGGATATTATCACCTCCCCATGTACCAGCCCCACACTGGAGGATATTATCACCGCCCCATGTACCGGCCCCACACTGGAGGATATTATCACCTCCCCATGTACCGGCCCCACATTGGGGGATATTATCACCGCCCCATGTACTGGCCCCACACTGGAGGATATTATCACCTCCCCATGTACTGGCCCCACATTGGGGGATATTATCACCGCCCCATGTACTGGCCCCACACTGGAGGATATTATCACCTCCCCATGTACCAGCCCCACACTGGAGGATATTATCACCTCCGCATGTACTGGCCCCACATTGGGGGATATTATCACCCCCCCATGTACCGGCCCCACACTGGAGGATATTATCACCGCCCCATGTACCGGCCCCACACTGGAGGATATTATCACCTCCCCATGTACCGGCCCCACACTGGAGGATATTATCACCTCCCCATGTACCGGCCCCACACTGGAGGATATTATCACCTCCCCATGTACCGGCCCCACACTGGAGGATATTATCACCTCCCCATGTACCGGCCCCACACTGGAGGATATTATCACCTCCCCATGTACCGGCCTCACACTGGAGGATATTATCACCTCCCCATGTACCGGCCCCACACTGGAGGATATTATCACCTCCCCATGTACTGGCCCCACACTGGAGGATATTATCACCGCCCCATGTACCGGCCCCACACTGGAGGATATTATCACCTCCCCATGTACCAGCCCCACACTGGAGGATATTATCACCTCCCCATGTACAGGCCAAACACTGGAGGATATTATCACCTCCCCATGTACCGGCCCCACATTGGGGGATATTATCACCCCCCCATGTACCGGCCCCACACTGGAGAATATTATCACCTCCCCATGTACCAGCCCCACACTGGAGGATATTATCACCTCCCCATGTACCAGCCCCACACTGGAGGATATTATCACCTTCCCATGTACCGGCCCCACACTGGAGAATATTATCACCTCCCCATGTACCAGCCCCACACTGGAGGATATTATCACCTCCACATGTACCAGCCCCACACTGGAGGATATTATCACCTCCCCATGTACCGGCCCCACACTGGAGGATATTATCACCTCCCCATGTACTGGCCCCACACTGGAGGATATTATCACCGCCCCATGTACCGGCCCCACACTGGAGGATATTATCACCTCCCCATGTACCGGCCCCACACTGGAGGATATTATCACCTCCACATGTACCGGCCCCACACTGGAGGATATTATCACCTCCCCATGTACCAGCCCCACACTGGAGGATATTATCACCGCCCCATGTACCGGCCCCACACTGGAGGATATTATCACCTCCCCATGTACCGGCCCCACATTGGGGGATATTATCACCGCCCCATGTACTGGCCCCACACTGGAGGATATTATCACCTCCCCATGTACTGGCCCCACATTGGGGGATATTATCACCGCCCCATGTACTGGCCCCACACTGGAGGATATTATCACCTCCCCATGTACCAGCCCCACACTGGAGGATATTATCACCTCCCCATGTACCAGCCCCACACTGGAGGATATTATCACCTCCCCATGTACCGGCCCCACACTGGAGGATATTATCACCGCCCCATGTACCGGCCCCACACTGGAGGATATTATCACCTCCCCATGTACCAGCCCCACACTGGAGGATATTATCACCGCCCCATGTACCAGCCCCACACTGGAGGATATTATCACCGCCCCATGTACCAGCCCCACACTGGAGGATATTATCACCGCCCCATGTACCGGCCCCACACTGGAGGATATTATCACCTCCCCATGTACCGGCCCCACACTGGAGGATATTATCACCTCCCCATGTACCGGCCCCACACTGGAGGATATTATCACCTCCCCATGTACCGGCCCCACACTGGAGGATATTATCACCTCCCCATGTACCGGCCTCACACTGGAGGATATTATCACCGCCCCATGTACCGGCCCCACACTGGAGGATATTATCACCGCCCCATGTACAGGCCTCACACTGGAGGATATTATCACCTCCCCATGTACCGGCCTCACACTGGAGGATATTATCACCTCCCCATGTACCGGCCCCACACTGGAGGATATTATCACCTCCCCATGTATCGGCCCCACACTGGAGGATATTATCACCGCCCCATGTACCGGCCCCACACTGGAGGATATTATCACCTCCCCATGTACCGGCCCCACACTGGAGGATATTATCACCTCCCCATGTACCGGCCTCACACTGGAGGATATTATCACCTCCCCATGTACCGGCCCCACACTGGAGGATATTATCACCTCCCCATGTACCGGCCTCACACTGGAGGATATTATCACCTCCCCATGTACCGGCCCCACACTGGAGGATATTATCACCTCCCCATGTACCGGCCTCACACTGGAGGATATTATCACCTCCCCATGTACCGGCCCCACACTGGAGGATATTATCACCTCCCCATGTACCGGCCTCACACTGGAGGATATTATCACCTCCCCATGTACCGGCCTCACACTGGAGGATATTATCACCTCCCCATGTACCGGCCTCACACTGGAGGATATTATCACCTCCCCATGTACCGGCCTCACACTGGAGGATATTATCACCTCCCCATGTACCGGCCTCACACTGGAGGATATTATCACCTCCCCATGTACCGGCCCCACACTGGAGGATATTATCACCTCCCCATGTACCGGCCCCACATTAGGGGATATTATCACCGCCCCATGTACCGGCCTCACACTGGAGGATATTATCACCTCCCCATGTACTGGCCCCACACTGGAGGATATTATCACCTCCCCATGTACCGGCCCCACACTGGAGGATATTATCACCTCCCCATGTACCGGCCCCACACTGGAGGATATTATCACCTCCCCATGTACCGGCCCCACACTGGAGGATATTATCACCTCCCCATGTACCAGCCCCACACTGGAGGATATTATCACCTCCCCATGTACCGGCCCCACACTGGAGGATATTATCACCTCCCCATGTACCGACCCCACACTGGAGGATATTATCACCTCCCCATGTACCGGCCCACACTGGAGGATATTATCACCTCCCCATGTACCGGCCCCACACTGGAGGATATTATCACCTCCCCATGTACCGGCCCCACACTGGAGGATATTATCACCTCCCCATGTACCGGCCCCACACTGGAGGATATTATCACCTCCCCATGTACCAGCCCCACACTGGAGGATATTATCACCTCCCCATGTACCGGCCCCACATTGGGGGATATTATCACCGCCCCATGTACCGGCCCCACACTGGAGGATATTATCACCTCCCCATGTACCGGCCCCACACTGGAGGATATTATCATCTCCCCATGTACCAGCCCCACACTGGAGGATATTATCACCTCCCCATGTACCGGCCCCACACTGGAGGATATTATCACCTCCCCATGTACCGGCCCCACACTGGAGGATATTATCACCTCCCCATGTACCGGCCCCACACTGGAGGATATTATCACCTCCCCATGTACCAGCCCCACACTGGAGGATATTATCACCTCCCCATGTACCGGCCCCACACTGGAGGATATTATCACCTCCCCATGTACCGGCCCCACACTGGAGGATATTATCACCTCCCCATGTACCGGCCCCACACTGGAGGATATTATCACCTCCCCATGTACCGGCCCCACACTGGAGGATATTATCACCTCCCCATGTACCGGCCCCACACTGGAGGATATTATCACCTCCCCATGTACCGGCCCCACACTGGAGGATATTATCACCTCCCCATGTACCGGCCCCACACTGGAGGATATTATCACCTCCCCATGTACCGGCCCCACACTGGAGGATATTATCACCTCCCCATGTACCGGCCCCACACTGGAGGATATTATCACCTCCCCATGTACCGGCCCCACACTGGAGGATATTATCACCGCCCCATGTACCGGCTCCACACTGGAGAATATTATCACCTCCCCATGTATCGGCCCCACACTGGAGGATATTATCACCTCCCCATGTACCGACCCCACACTGGAGGATATTATCACCTCCCCATGTACCGGCCTCACACTGGAGGATATTATCACCGCCCCATGTACCGGCCCCACACTGGAGGATATTATCACCTCCCCATGTACCGGCCCCACACTGGAGGATATTATCACCTCCCCATGTACCGGCCTCACACTGGAGGATATTATCACCTCCCCATGTACCGACCCCACACTGGAGGATATTATCACCTCCCCATGTACCGGCCTCACACTGGAGGATATTATCACCTCCCCATGTACCGACCCCACACTGGAGGATATTATCACCTCCCCATGTACCGGCCTCACACTGGAGGATATTATCACCTCCCCATGTACAGGCCTCACACTGGAGGATATTATCACCTCCCCATGTACCGACCCCACACTGGAGGATATTATCACCTCCCCATGTACCGGCCCCACACTGGAGGATATTATCACCTCCCCATGTACCGACCCCACACTGGAGGATATTATCACCTCCCCATGTACTGGCCCCACACTGGAGGATATTATCACCTCCCCATGTACCGGCCTCACACTGGAGGATATTATCACCGCCCCATGTACCGGCCCCACACTGGAGGATATTATCACCGCCCCATGTACCGGCCCCACACTGGAGGATATTATCACCGCCCCATGTACCAGCCCCACACTGGAGGATATTATCACCTCCCCATGTACCGGCCCCACACTGGAGAATATTATCACCTCCCCATGTACCGGCCCCACACTGGAGGATATTATCACCTCCCCATGTACCGGCCCCACACTGGAGGATATTATCACCTCCCCATGTATCGGCCCCACACTGGAGGATATTATCACCGCCCCATGTACTGGCCCCACACTGGAGGATATTATCACCTCCCCATGTACCGGCCCCACACTGGAGGATATTATCACCTCCCCATGTACCGGCCCCACACTGGAGGATATTATCACCTCCCCATGTACCGGCCCCACACTGGAGGATATTATCACCTCCACATGTACCAGCCCCACACTGGAGGATATTATCACCTCCCCATGTACCAGCCCCACACTGGAGGATATTATCACCTCCCCATGTACCGGCCCCACACTGGAGGATATTATCACCTCCCCATGTACCGGCCCCACACTGGAGGATATTATCACCTCCCCATGTACCGGCCCCACACTGGAGGATATTATCACCTCCCCATGTACCGGCCCCACACTGGAGGATATTATCACCTCCCCATGTACCGGCCCCACACTGGAGGATATTATCACCTCCCCATGTACTGGCCCCACACTGGAGGATATTATCACCTCCCCATGTACCGGCCCCACACTGGAGGATATTATCACCGCCCCATGTACTGGCCTCACACTGGAGGATATTATCACCTCCCCATGTACCGGCCCCACACTGGAGAATATTATCACCTCCCCATGTACCGGCCCCACACTGGAGGATATTATCACCTCCCCATGTACCGGCCCCACACTGGAGGATATTATCACCTCCCCATGTACCGACCCCACACTGGAGGATATTATCACCGCCCCATGTACCAGCCCCACACTGGAGGATATTATCACCTCCCCATGTACCGGCCCCACACTGGAGGATATTATCACCTCCCCATGTACCGGCCCCACACTGGAGGATATTATCACCTCCCCATGTACCGGCCCCACACTGGAGGATATTATCACCGCCCCATGTACTGGCCTCACACTGGAGGATATTATCACCGCCCCATGTACCGGCCCCACACTGGAGGATATTATCACCTCCCCATGTACCAGCCTCACACTGGAGGATATTATCACCTCCCCATGTACCGGCCCCACACTGGAGGATATTATCACCTCCCCATGTACCGGCCCCACACCGGAGGATATTATCACCGCCCCATGTACCAGCCCCACACTGGAGGATATTATCACCTCCCCATGTACCGACCCCACACTGGAGGATATTATCACCGCCCCATGTACCAGCCCCACACTGGAGGATATTATCACCTCCCCATGTACCGGCCCCACACTGGAGGATATTATCACCTCCCCATGTACCGGCCCCACACTGGAGGATATTATCACCTCCCCATGTACCGGCCCCACACTGGAGGATATTATCACCTCCCCATGTACCGGCCCCACACTGGAGGATATTATCACCTCCCCATGTACGGGCCCCACACTGGAGGATATTATCACCTCCCCATGTACCGGCCCCACACTGGATGATATTATCACCTCCCCATGTACCGGCCCCACACTGGAGGATATTATCACCTCCCCATGTACCGGCCCCACACTGGAGGATATTATCACCTCCCCATGTACCGACCCCACACTGGAGGATATTATCACCGTTCTCTGATACAATCTCCGCTGATTCAGATTTACACGTGGGAGGAATCAGGAAAACAGGAAAAAACACTGATCCGGGCAAATCTCCCAGAGGAACAACTTGTTTTTTCTACTTTAACAAATTCTCTGATTATAAAATAAAAAAAAAAAAAAAAAAAGCAACAAGAAAAAATATATAATGTATATAATTATATATGTACAGCTGATATAACCTGGGCATCTCCTGTATATAATTATATATGTACAGCTGATATAACCTGGGTATCTCCTGTATATAATTATATATGTACAGCTGGTATAACCTGGGCATCTCCTGTATATAATTATATATGTACAGCTGGTATAACCTGGGTATATCCTGTATATAATTATATATGTACAGCTGGTATAACCTGGGCATCTCCTGTATATAATTATATATGTACAGCTGGTATAACCTGGGCATCTCCTGTATATAATTATATATGTACAGCTGGTATAACCTGGGTATCTCCTGTATATAATTATATATGTACAGCTGGTATAACCTGGGTATCTCCTGTATATAATTATATATATACAGCGGCTATAACCTGGACATCTCCTGTATATAATTATATATGTACAGCCGGTATAACCTGGGCATCTCCTGTATATAATTATATATGTACAGCTGGTATAACCTGGGCATCTCCGGTATATAATTATATATGTACAGCTTGTATAACCTGGGCATCTCCTGTATATAATTATATATGTACAGCCGGTATAACCTGGGTATCTCCTGTGTATAATTATAGATGTACAGCCGGTATAACCTGGACATCTCCTGTATATAATTATATATGTACAGCTTGTATAACCTGGGCATCTCCTGTATATAATTATATATGTACAGCCGGTATAACCTGGACATCTCCTGTATATAATTATATATGTACAGCTGGTATAACCTGGGTATCTCCTGTGTATAATTATAGATGTACAGCCGGTATAACCTGGACATCTCCTGTATATAATTATATATGTACAGCTTGTATAACCTGGGCATCTCCTGTATATAATTATATATGTACAGCTGGTATAACCTGGACATCTCCTGTATATAATTATATATGTACAGCTGGTATAACCTGGGCATCTCCTGTATATAATTATATATGTACAGCTGGTATAACCTGGACATCTCCTGTATATAATTATATATGTACAGCTGGTATAACCTGGACATCTCCTGTATATAATTATATATGTACAGCTGGTATAACCTGGACATCTCCTGTATATAATTATATATGTACAGCTGGTATAACCTGGACATCTCCTGTATATAATTATATATGTACAGCTGGTATAACCTGGACATCTCCTGTATATAATTATATATGTACAGCTGGTATAACCTGGACATCTCCTGTATATAATTATATATGTACAGCTGGTATAATCTGGACATCTCCTGTATATAATTATATATGTACAGCTGGAATAACCTGGGCATCTCCGGTATATAATTATATATGTATAGCTGGTATAACCTGGGCATCTCCTGTATATAATTATATATGTACAGCTGGTATAACCTGGGCATCTCCTGTATATAATTATATATGTACAGCTGGAATAACCTGGACATCTCCTGTATATAATTATATATGTACAGCCGGTATAACCTGGGCATCTCCTGTATATAATTATATATGTACAGCTGGTATAACCTGGGCATCTCCTGTATATAATTATATATGTACAGCTGGTATAACCTGGGCATCTCCTGTATATAATTATATATGTACAGCCGGTATAACCTGGGCATCTCCTGTATATAATTATATATGTACAGCTGGTATAACTTGGGTATCTCCTGTATATAATTATATATGTACAGCTGGTATAACCTGGGCATCTCCTGTATATAATTATATATGTACAGCCGGTATAACCTGGGCATCTCCTGTGTATAATTATATATGTACAGCCGGTATAACCTGGGTATCTCCTGTATATAATTATATATGTACAGCTGGTATAACCTGGGTATCTCCTGTATATAATTATATTTGTAAAGCCGGTATAACCTGGACATCTCCTGTATATAATTATATATGTACAGCTGGTATAACCTGGACATCTCCTGTATATAATTATATATGTACAGCTGGTATAACCTGGGTATCTCCTGTATATAATTATATATGTACAGCCGGTATAACCTGGGCATCTCCTGTGTATAATTATATATGTACAGCCGGTATAACCTGGGTATCTCCTGTATATAATTATATATGTACAGCTGGTATAACCTGGGTATCTCCTGTATATAATTATATATGTACAGCCGGTATAACCTGGGTATCTCCTGTATATAATTATATATGTACAGCTGGTATAACCTGGGTATCTCCTGTATATAATTATATTTGTAAAGCCGGTATAACCTGGACATCTCCTGTATATAATTATATATGTACAGCTGGTATAACCTGGGCATCTCCTGTATATAATTATATATGTACAGCCGGTATAACCTGGGCATCTCCTGTGTATAATTATATATGTACAGCCGGTATAACCTGGGTATCTCCTGTATATAATTATATATGTACAGCTGGTATAACCTGGGTATCTCCTGTATATAATTATATTTGTAAAGCCGGTATAACCTGGACATCTCCTGTATATAATTATATATGTACAGCTGGTATAACCTGGACATCTCCTGTATATAATTATATATGTACAGCCGGTATAACCTGGGTATCTCCTGTATATAATTATATATGTACAGCCGGTATAACCTGGGCATCTCCTGTGTATAATTATATATGTACAGCCGGTATAACCTGGGCATCTCCTGTGTATAATTATATTTGTACAGCTGGTATAACCTGGGCATCTCCTGTATATAATTATATATGTACAGCTGGTATAACCTGGGCATCTCCTGTATATAATTATATATGTACAGCTGGTATAACCTGGGCATCTCCTGTATATAATTATATATGTACAGCTGGTATAACCTGGGCATCTCCTGTATATAATTATATATGTACAGCTGGTATAACCTGGACATCTCCTGTATATAATTATATATGTACAGCTGGTATAACCTGGGCATCTCCTGTATATAATTATATATGTACAGCCGGTATAACCTGGGCATCTCCTGTGTATAATTATATATGTACAGCCGGTATAACCTGGGTATCTCCTGTATATAATTATATATGTACAGCTGGTATAACCTGGGTATCTCCTGTATATAATTATATTTGTAAAGCCGGTATAACCTGGGCATCTCCTGTGTATAATTATATATGTACAGCCGGTATAACCTGGGCATCTCCGGTATATAATTATATATGTACAGCCGGTATAACCTGGGCATCTCCTGTATATAATTATATATGTACAGCCGGTATAACCTGGGTATCTCCTGTATATAATTATATATGTACAGCTGGTATAACCTGGGTATCTCCTGTATATAATTATATATGTACAGCCGGTATAACCTGGGCATCTCCTGTGTATAATTATATATGTACAGCCGGTATAACCTGGGTATCTCCTGTATATAATTATATATGTACAGCTGGTATAACCTGGGTATCTCCTGTATATAATTATATATGTACAGCCGGTATAACCTGGGCATCTCCTGTGTATAATTATATATGTACAGCCGGTATAACCTGGGCATCTCCTGTGTATAATTATATATGTACAGCCGGTATAACCTGGACATCTCCTGTATATAATTATATATGTACAGCTGGTATAACCTGGACATCTCCTGTATATAATTATATATGTACAGCTGGTATAACTTGGGCATCTCCTGTATATAATTATATATGTACAGCTGGTATAACCTGGGCATCTCCAGTATATAATTATATATGTACAGCTGGTATAACCTGGACATCTCCTGTATATAATTATATATGTACAGCCGGTATAACCTGGCATCTCCTGTATATAATTATATATGTACAGCTGGTATAACCTGGGCATCTCCTGTATATAATTATATATGTACAGCTGGTATAACCTGGGCATCTCCTGTATATAATTATATGTGTACAGCCGGTATAACCTGGACATCTCCTGTATATAATTATATATGTACAGCCGGTATAACCTGGGCATCTCCTGTGTATAATTATATATGTACAGCCGGTATAACCTGGACATCTCCTGTATATAATTATATATGTACAGCTGGTATAACTTGGGCATCTCCTGTATATAATTATATATGTACAGCTGGTATAACCTGGGCATCTCCTGTATATAATTATATATGTACAGCTGGTATAACCTGGGCATCTCCTGTATATAATTATATATGTACAGCCGGTATAACCTGGGCATCTCCTGTATATAATTATATATGTACAGCTGGTATAACCTGGGCATCTCCGGTATATAATTATATATGTACAGCTGGTATAACCTGGACATCTCCTGTATATAATTATATATGTACAGCTGGTATAACCTGGACATCTCCTGTATATAATTATATATGTACAGCTGGTATAACCTGGGCATCTCCGGTATATAATTATATATGTACAGCCGGTATAACCTGGGCATCTCCTGTATATAATTATATATGTACAGCTGGTATAACCTGGACATCTCCTGTATATAATTATATATGTACAGCTGGTATAACCTGGGCATCTCCTGTATATAATTATATATGTACAGCTGGTATAACCTGGGCATCTCCTGTATATAATTATATATGTACAGCCGGTATAACCTGGGCATCTCCTGTATATAATTATATATGTACAGCTGGTATAACCTGGGCATCTCCTGTATATAATTATATATGTACAGCTGGTATAACCTGGACATCTCCTGTATATAATTATTTATGTATAGCTAGTATAACCTGGACATCTCCTGTATATAATTATATATGTACAGCTGGTATAACCTGGGCATCTCCTGTATATAATTATATGTGTACAGCCGGTATAACCTGGACATCTCCTGTATATAATTATATATGTACAGCTGGTATAACCTGGGCATCTCCGGTATATAATTATATATGTACAGCCGGTATAACCTGGGCATCTCCTGTATATAATTATATATGTACAGCTGGTATAACCTGGACATCTCCTGTATATAATTATATATGTACAGCTGGTATAACCTGGGCATCTCCTGTATATAATTATATATGTACAGCTGGTATAACCTGGACATCTCCTGTATATAATTATATATGTACAGCTGGTATAACCTGGGCATCTCCGGTATATAATTATATATGTACAGCTGGTATAACCTGGGCATCTCCTGTATATAATTATATATGTACAGCTGGTATAACCTGGACATCTCCTGTATATAATTATATATGTACAGCTGGTATAACCTGGGCATCTCCTGTATATAATTATATATGTACAGCTGGTATAACCTGGGCATCTACTGTATATAATTATCAACTATTGCACTATTGCACTTTGAATCGTCCCATCCACCAAGTCTGAAAGAATCGATCCCAGTAGGACAGTATTTACGGGCGCGCCGTATTTGTTCAGGTGACAGACGATTTTGCGATCAAGCAGATGATTTATTTCGTAGATTTTTGAACAGAGGCTACAAATATCGGGATATTTGTAGGGGTTTTAATCTTGTAAAAGGCACCAACAGACGGGCTCTTCTGATGGGACAGGGAAGTCAAAAACCCTCAACACAATTACCAATAAGATTTATCACTACCTTTAATACAAACTGGAAGGACATCAAAAGGATTTTATCCAAACATTGGTCGGTACTGCGCACAGATAAAAGTCTGCAATATCAACTTCCGAAATATCCCTCCGTGACTTGGCGCAGATCCCGAACATTGGGAGACTTTGTAGAAGTCATTATGTGCCACCAAAAAGTACGTTTCTTTTAGACAGCCCCGGACCCCCCTGGCGTTTGACAGACCCAGTTGCCCCTGGGGTCGCTTTCCGTTTCCCCTTAGTTTTGGAGTCTTCTTTTGTCGCGATCTTCCATCCTATAGCTGTTTGGAGGAAACACAAGTCTAATTGTCTGTTCTCGCTCCTATAATTGAGGAACCCGTCCAGGATTCGTCTTCATCTGACAAGAAGATGATTCATTAATCTGTCCTGCAATATTCTCATTTGGCTCAATAGTATTTTGCTAATATGATACTTTAATTGTTTAGTGTACAGCAATATCACTTGGAGGATGGCCGATTATAGATTTAGCACCGAGTTTTGTATATTGTTTATTGTATAATGTATATGCGTGGATAGATATGTGTGGATAGATATGTGTGGATAGGTATGTGTGGATAGATATGTGTGGATAGATATGTGTGGATAGATATGTGTGGATAGGTATGTGTGGATAGATATATGTGGATAGATATGCGTGGATAGATATGTGTGGATAGATATGTGTGGATAGATATGTGTGGATAGATATGTGTGGATAGATATGTGTGGATTGATATGCGTGGATAGATATGCGTGGATTGATATGCGTGGATAGATATGCGTGGATAGATATGCGTGGATTGATATGCGTGGATAGATATGCGTGGATAGATATGCGTGGATAGATATGCGTGGATAGATATGCGTGGATAGATATGTGTGGATTGATATGTGTGGATAGATATGCGTGGATAGATATGCGTGGATAGATATGCGTGGATAGATATGCGTGGATAGATATGCGTGGATAGATATGCGTGGATAGATATGCGTGGATAGAGATGCGTGGATAGAGATGCGTGGATAGATATGCGTGGATAGATATGCGTGGATAGATATGCGTGGATAGATATGCGTGGATAGATATGCGTGGATAGATATGCGTGGATAGATATGCGTGGATAGATATACACTGTGTTCCAAATTATTATGTAAATAATATTTTCTCAGATTTTCCCAAATTACCTATATGAATTGCAGTCATTGTAATTTTCCAGTCAAATAACTATTAGAGTACAATTGAAAGGTTTTTGTGCAAACTGCCGATGATAACAGGATATTTTTAAAAAACTAGAAAACTCAAACTGCCCTCAAAATGCATGTTCCAAATTATTATGCACAGCAGTTTTCAACCTTTTCATTTTAATAAAGAACCAAAAAATGGTCATTTTTGAAATTCTAAGCATTAGCAGGTTATTACACACTGAAATCAAACAGTTTTCAACTCAAAACTTTATTCTAGGTGATGTTACATTTGCACATAGGACCCCTTGTTGGAAAGGAGCTTCTGAACTCTCTCGTCCATTGAATTTGTCAGGTTTTGGATGGTTTCTGCTTCAATTGTTTTGCATGAGGACAGAATACCCTCCCAGAGCTGTTGCTTAGATGTGAACTGCCTCCCGCCATCATAGACACTCCTTTTGATGATGCTCCAGAGGTTCTCAATGGGGTTGAGGTCAGGGGAGCATGGGGGTCACACCATAAGTTTGTCCCCTTTTATGCCCATAGCAGCCAGAGATGCAGATGTGTTATGTGCAGCATGAGACGGGGCATTATCATGCATGAAATGATCTCGATGGTCCAGATGGATGGAGTGGAGGATGGCTGGTTGATGGACACCCCATGTAAACACGGCTACGGCGCCAACAAGGAGGAGGTGGAGTAATGTTTTGGGCTGGAATCATGGGGAGAGAGATTGTCGGCCCTTTTAGGATCCCTGAAGGGGTAAAGATGAACTCCATAATGTATGTTGAGCTTCTCAAACAGCACTTCCTGCCATGGTTCAAGAAGAAGAACCGTGTATTCCGCAGCGAGATCATTTCATGCATGATAATGCCCCGTCTCATGCTGCACATAACACATCTGCATCTCTGGCTGCTATGGGCATAAAAGGGGACAAACTTATGGTGTGGCCCCCATGCTCCCCTGACCTCAACCCCATTGAGAACCTTTGGAGCATCATCAAAAGGAGTGTCTATGATGGCGGGTGGCAGTTCACATCTAAGCAACAGCTCTGGGAGGGTATTCTGTCCTCATGCAAAACAATTGAAGCAGAAACCATCCAAAACCTGACAAATTCAATGGACGAGAGAGTTCAGAAGCTCCTTTCCAACAAGGGGTCCTATGTGCAAATGTAACATCACCTAGAATAAAGTTTTGAGGTGAAAACTGTTTGATTTCAGTGTGTAATAACCTGCTAATGCTTAGAATTTCAAAAATGACCATTTTTTGGTTCTTTATTAAAATGAAAAGGTTGAAAACTCTGCTGTACATAATAATTTGGAACATGCATTTTGAGTGCAGTTTGAGTTTTTTATTTTTTTAAAAATCTCCTGTTATCATCGGCAGTTTGCACAAAAACCTTTCAATTGTACTCTAATAGGTATTTGACTGGAAAATTACAATGACTGCAATTCATAGAGGTAATTTGGGAAAATCTGAGAAAATATTATTTGCATAATAATTTGGAACACAGTGTATGTGGATAGATATGCGTGGATAGATATGTGTGGATAGATGTGCGTGGATAGATATGTGTGGATAGATATGTGTGGATAGATATGTGTGGATAGATATATGTGGATAGATATGCGTGGATAGATATGTGTGGATAGATATGTGTGGATAGATATGTGTGGATAGATATGTGTGGATAGATATGCGTGGATAGATATGCGTGGATAGATATGCGTGGATAGATATGTGTGGATAGATGTGCATGGATAGATATGTGTGGATAGATGTGCGTGGATAGATATGTGTGGATAGATATGTGTGGATAGATATGCGTGGATAGATATGTGTGGATAGATATGTGTGGATAGATATGTGTGGATAGATATGCGTGGATAGATATGTGTGGATAGATGTGCATGGATAGATATGTGTGGATAGATGTGCGTGGATAGATATGTGTGGATAGATATGTGTGGATAGATATGCGTGGATAGATATGTGTGGATAGATATGTGTGGATAGATATGTGTGGATAGATATGTGTGGATAGATATGTGTGGATAGATATGCGTGGATAGATATGTGTGGATAGATATGTGTGGATAGATATGCGTGGATAGATATGCGTGGATAGATATGCGTGGATAGATATGCGTGGATAGATATGCGTGGATAGATGTGCGTGGATAGATATGTGTGGATAGATGTGCGTGGATAGATATGTGTGGATAGATATGTGTGGATAGATATGTGTGGATAGATATGTGTGGATAGATATGCGTGGATAGATATGTGTGGATAGATATGTGTGGATAGATATGTGTGGATAGATATGCGTGGATAGATATGCGTGGATAGATATGCGTGGATAGATATGCGTGGATAGATATGTGTGGATAGATGTGCATGGATAGATATGTGTGGATAGATGTGCGTGGATAGATATGTGTGGATAGATATGTGTGGATTGATATGTGTGGATAGATATGTGTGGATAGATATGTGTGGATAGATATGTGTGGATAGATATGCGTGGATAGATATGCGTGGATAGATATGCGTGGATAGATATGTGTGGATAGATATGCGTGGATAGATATGTGTGGATAGATATATGTGGATAGATATGCGTGGATAGATATGTGTGGATAGATGTGCATGGATAGATATGTGTGGATAGATATGTGTGGATAGATGTGCATGGATAGATATGTGTGGATAGATATGTGTGGATAGATATGCGTGGATAGATATGTGTGGATAGATATATGTGGATAGATATGCGTGGATAGATATGTGTGGATAGATATGTGTGGATAGATATGTGTGGATAGATGTGCATGGATAGATATGTGTGGATAGATATGTGTGGATAGATGTGCGTGGATAGATATGTGTGGATAGATATGTGTGGATAGATGTGCATGGATAGATATGTGTGGATAGATATGTGTGGATAGATGTGCGTGGATAGATATGCGTGGATAGATATGTGTGGATAGATGTGCATGGATAGATATGTGTGGATAGATGTGCGTGGATAGATATGTGTGGATAGATATGTGTGGATTGATATGTGTGGATAGATATGTGTGGATAGATATGTGTGGATAGATATGTGTGGATAGATATGCGTGGATAGATATGCGTGGATAGATATGCGTGGATAGATATGCGTGGATAGATATGTGTGGATAGATATATGTGGATAGATATGCGTGGATAGATATGTGTGGATAGATGTGCATGGATAGATATGTGTGGATAGATATGTGTGGATAGATGTGCGTGGATAGATATGTGTGGATAGATATGTGTGGATAGATATGCGTGGATAGATATGTGTGGATAGATATATGTGGATAGATATGCGTGGATAGATATGTGTGGATAGATATGTGTGGATAGATATGTGTGGATAGATGTGCATGGATAGATATGTGTGGATAGATATGTGTGGATAGATGTGCGTGGATAGATATGTGTGGATAGATATGTGTGGATAGATATGTGTGGATAGATGTGCATGGATAGATATGTGTGGATAGATATGTGTGGATAGATGTGCGTGGATAGATATGTGTGGATAGATATGTGTGGATAGATATGCGTGGATAGATATGTGTGGATAGATATGTGTAGATAGATATGCGTGGATAGATATGCATGGATAGATATGTGTGGATAGATATGCGTGGATAGATATGCGTGGATAGATATGTGTGGATAGATATGCGTGGATAGATATGTGTGGATAGATATGCGTGTGTAGCATCGGCGTCTCTGCCCCGTACTAGGCAGAGACGCCGTCCCTCTCACCTCCCCGCTCCTGGCGCGGCGTCCTCCAGTGCTTCTCTCCCCGCTGCTTCCGGCACGTGCTCCTTCCCCGGTAGTGTGCTTAGGGCGCGCGCGCGCTCCCCCTCTCTTAAAGGGACCGTGCGCGCCATCCTAAGGAGTCCCCGGCCAATTGCCGGAGGACCTCCCATATATAAGGCACCTCCTCCAAAATGGAGGTGCCCGAGCAATGTTGTTTGCACTGTGTCTCACCTGTGCTTCAGCCCTCAGGTTCCGCTGCTAGCCTGACTTCTCGTCCTGCCTGCCAGCCTGTTACTTGCCTTGTCCGCCAGACCGCTCACCTGGGAGCGTCTACTAGTTACCTGCCTTGTCTGCCAGTCCGCTCACCTGGGAGCGTCCACCAGTTACTTGCCTGTTACCTGCCTTGTCTGCCAGACTGCTCACCTGGGAGCGTCCACCAGTTACCTGCCTGTCTCCTGCCTCGTCTGTCAGACTGCTCACCTGGGAGCGTCCACCAGTTACCTGCCTGTCTCCTGCCTCGTCTGTCAGCCCGCTCACCTGGAGCGGCCACCAGTTACCGGCCTGTTACCTGCTGTCTCCGTCAGCCCGCTCACCTGGGAGCGCCCGCCAGTTACCTGTCAGGTATCCGCCTCGCCTGTCTACCCAGAGACTGTCCCGGTTACTTGCCGTGACCTCCTGCCTGTCTACCCAGAGACTGTCCCGGTCACTTGCCATGACCACCTGTCTGTCTACCCAGAGACTGTCCCCGTCACTTGCCGTGACCACTTGCCTGTCTACCCAGAGACTGTCCCCTCACCTGCCGTGACCACCTGCCTGTTTACCCAGAGACTGTCCCTGTCACTTGCTGTGACTACCTGCCTGCCTTCCCTGGGAGTCACCCGCTTCCTTACAAGGACTTCCCCCTTGTATTGCAGCTCAGAGGTTCCACCTCCCGGACCAGTAACAGCGTGGATAGATGTGCGTGGATAGATATGTGTGGATAGATATGTGTGGATAGATATGCGTGGATAGATATGCGTGGATAGATATGCGTGGATAGATATGCGTGGATAGATATGCGTGGATAGATATGTGTGGATAGATATGCGTGGATAGATATGCGTGGATAGATATGCGTGGATAGATATGCGTGGATAGATATGCGTGGATAGATATGCGTCAATAGATATGCGTGGATAGATATGCGTGGATAGATATGCATGGATAGATATGCGTGGATAGATATGTGTGGATAGATATGCGTGGATAGAGATGCGTGGATAGATATGCGTGGATAGATATGCGTGGATAGATATGCGTGGATAGATATGCGTGGATAGATATGCGTGGATAGAGATGCGTGGATAGAGATGCGTGGATAGATATGTGTGGATAGATATGTGTGGACAGATATGTGTGGATAGATATGTGTGGATAGATATGTGTGGATAGATGTGCATGGATAGATATGTGTGGATAGATGTGCGTGGATAGATATGTGTGGATAGATATGTGTGGATAGATATGTGTGGATAGATATGTGTGGATAGATATGTGTGGATAGATATGCGTGGATAGATATGTGTGGATAGATGTGCATGGATAGATATGTGTGGATAGATGTGCGTGGATAGATATGTGTGGATAGATATGTGTGGATAGATATGCGTGGATAGATATGTGTGGATAGATATGTGTGGATAGATATGTGTGGATAGATATGTGTGGATAGATATGTGTGGGTAGATGTGCGTGCGCTATTAAGTAACTGATATTTTACATTCTCTAATAACTTCCGATAACAGCTGAAGGATAGATATAATGTATCATTAATGGATTTTGAACATTCTATGCTATCTAATATATATAATTGTCTTATCCCGTCTGTCTGTCCGTCCAGGAAATCCCACGTCACTGATTGGTCCAGCCGCGGCCAATCAGCGACGCGGGATTTCAGAACAAGATGGCGGCCGTTAGCGGCTCATCTGCCGCACAGAGGTCAGCGGCGATGCAGCCGGGAGATGACGGCGCTTGCAGCAGAAGTACTCCGACCGGGGGCCTAGGCGGCGCCGCTCCCCGATCCTCCCATCACACTTGCCGTCAGGAGATCAGAGGCCCTAACCGCTGATCTCCAGGCGGTAGCTGCATGGAGGTCAACCGCACACCCTCACCCTCAGACGCTCATCCTCAGACGCTCCCACGCTCACCCTCACACGCTCACCCTCTCACGCTCACCCTCTCACGCTCACCCTCTCACGCTCACCCTCACACGCTCACCCTCACACGCTCATCCTCACACGCTCACCCTCACACGCTCACCCTCTCACGCTCACCCTCTCACGCTCACCCAAACCAGCTCACCCACTCACACGCACACCCTCAGACGCTCACACCCTCACACGCTCACCCTCACACACTCACCCTCACCCTCACACGCTCACTCTCACACGGTCACCCTCACACGCTCACCCTCACCCGCTCACACGCACTCCACAGACGCTCATACTCTCACCCTCACCCGCTCACCCTCACACGCTCACCCTCACACGCTCATACCCTCACACTCATCCTCACACGCTCACCCTCAGATGCTCACCCTCAGACGCTCACCCTCAGATACTCACCCTCTCACGCTCACCCTCATCCTTACACGCTCACCCTCAGAAGCTCATCCTCACACGCTCACCCTCAGACGCTCACCCTCACACGCTCACCCTCACATGATCACCCTCACACGCTCACCCTCTCACGCTCACCCTCTCACCCTCACCCTCACACGCTCACCCTCAGCCTCTCACCCTCACACGCTCATCCTCACACGCTCACCTTCACACGCTCACCCTCTCACGCTCACCCTAACCAGCTCACCCTCACCCACTCACACGCACACCCTCAGACGCTCACACCCTCACACGCTCACCCTCACCCCCTCACACGCATGCTCTCACCCTCACACGCTCATTCTCACACGGTCACCCACACACGCTCACCCTCACCCGCTCACACGCACACCCACAGACGCTCACACTCTCACCCTCACCCGCTCACCCTCACACGCTCACCCTCACACCCTCACACTCAGACTCATCCTCACACGCTCACCCTCAGATGCTCACCCTCAGTCGCTCACCCTCAGATGCTCACCCTCTCACGCTCACCCTCATCCTTACACGCTCACCCTCAGATGCTCATCCTCACACGCTCACCCTCAGACGCTCACCCTCAGATGCTCACCCTCTCACGCTCACCCTCACACGATCACCCTCACACGCTCACCCTCACCCTCTCACGCTCACACAAACATGCTCACCCTCACACGCTCACCCTCACCCTCTCACCCTCACACGCTCACCCTCTCACGCTCTCACGCTCACCCTAACCAGCTCACCCTCACCCACTCACACGCACACCCTCAGACGCTCACACCCTCACACACTCACCCTCACACGCTCACCCTCACCCCCTCACACGCATGCTCTCACCCTCACACGCTCACTCTCACACGATCACCCTCACACGCTCACCCTCACCCGCTCACACGCACACCCACAGATGCTCACACGCTCACCCTCACCCGCTCACCCTCACACGCTCACCCTCACACGCTCAAACCCTCACACTCACCCTCATCCTCACACGCTCACCCTCAGATGCTCACCGTCAGACGCTCACCCTCAGATGCTCACCCTCTCACGCTCACCCTCATCCTTACACGCTCACCCTCATACGCTCACCCTCACACGCACCCACGCTCACCCTCACACGCTCCCACGCTCACCCTCACACTCTCCCACGCTCACCCTCACACTCTCCCACGCTCACCCTCACACGCACACCCACACACACTCACACCCTCACACGCTCACCTTCACAGGCACACCCTCACACGCACACCCTCACACGCACACCCTCACACGCACACCCTCACACGCACACCCACACGCTCACCCTCACACCCGCACACTCTCACACGCTCACCCTCACACGCTCCAACGCTCACCCTCACACGCACACGCTCACACTCACACCCTCACCTTCACACGCACACCCTCACATGCACACCCTCACATGCACACCCTCACCCGCTCACCCTCTCACCCTCACATGCTCACCCTCACCCGCTCACTCTTACCCGCTCACCCTCAAACGCTCATCCTCACACGCTCACCCTCACACGCTCACCCTCACACGCTTACCCTCGCTCTCACACGATTACCCTCACATGCTCACCCTCACACGTTAACCCTCACACGCACACCCTCAGACGCTCACCCTCAGATGCTCACCCTCTCACGCTCACCCTCACATGATCACCCTCACACGCTCACCCTCACCCTCTCATGCTCACCCTCACACGCTCACCCTCACACGCTCACCCTCACCCTCTCACCCTCACAAGCTCATCCTCACACGCTCACCCTCACACGCTCACCCTCACACGCTCACCCTCACACGCTCACCCTCTCACGCTCACCCTCTCACGCTCACCCTAACCAGCTCACCCTCACCCACTCACACGCACACCCTCAGACGCTCACACCCTCACACGCTCACCCTCACCCCCTCACACGCATGCTCTCACCCTCACACGCTCACTCTCACAGGGTCACCCTCACACACTCACCCTCACTCGCTCACACGCACACCCACAGATGCTCACACGCTCACCCTCACACCCTCACCCGCTCACCCTCACACGCTCACCCTCACACGCTAAAACACTCACACTCACCCTCATATGCTCACCCTCAGATGCTCACCCTCAGACGCTCACCCTCAGATGCTCACCCTCTCACGCTCACCCTCATCCTTACACGCTCACCCTCACACGCTCACCCTCACACGCTCACCCTCACACGCTCCCACGCTCACCCTCACACGCTCCCACGCTCACCCTCACACTCTCCCACGCTCACCCTCACACGCACACCCACACACACTCACACTCACACCCTCACACGCTCACCTTCACAGGCACACCCTCACACGCACACCCTCACACGCACACCCTCCCACGCTCACCATGGTCACCCTCACACGCTCCAACGCTCACCCTCACACGCTCACACTCACACCCTCACACGCTCACCTTCACACGCACACCCTCACACGCACACCCTCACATGCACACCCTCACCCGCTCACCCTCACATGCTCACCCTCACACGCTCACTCTTACCCGCTCACCCTCAAACGCTCATCCTCACACGCTCACCCTCACCCTCTCACGCTCACCCTCACACGCTCACCCTCACACGATTACCCTCACACGCACACCCTCAGATGCTCACACCCTCACACGCTCACCCTTACCCTCTCACATGCACACCCTCAGACGCTCTCACCCTCACATGCTCACTCTCACACACTCACCCTCACACGCTCACCCTCACACACGCACACCCACAGACACTCACACCCTCACCCGCTCACCCTTACCTGCTCACCCTCACACGCTCATCCTCACACGATCACCCTCACATGCTCACCCTCACACGCTCACCCTCACACGCTCACCCTCACACGCTCACCCTCACACGCACACCCTCACCCTCACACGCTCACCCTCACATGCTCACCCTCACACACTCACCCTCACACGCTCACCCTCACACGCTCACCCTTACCCGTTCACCCTCAAACGCTCACCCTCACACGCTCACCCTCACACGCTCACCCTCTCACGCTCACCCTCTCACGCTCACCCTCACACTCTCCCGCTCACCCTCACCAGCTCACCCGCACACCTTCAGACGCTCACACGCTCTCCCTCACACGCTCACCCTCACATGCTCACATGCTCACCCTCACATGTTCACCCTCACACGCTCACACTCACACCGTCACACGCTCACCTTCACATGCACACCCTCACACGCACACCCTCACATGCTCACCCTCACCCGCTCACCCTCTCACCCTCACATGCTCACCCTCACCCGCTCACTCTTACCCGCTCACCCTCAAACGCTCATCCTCACACGCTCACCCTCACACGCTCACCCTCACACGCTTACCCTCACACGCTTACCCTCACTCTCACACGATTACCCTCACATGCTCACCCTAACAAGCTCACCCTCACACGTTCACCCTCACACGCACACCCTCAGACGCACACGCTCAGACGCACATGCTCACCCTCACACGCTCACCCTCACACGCTTACCCTCACTCTCACACGATTACCCTCACACGCACACCCTCAGATGCTCACACCCTCACACGCTCACCCTTACCCTCTCACACGCAAACCCTCAGACGCTCTCACTCTCACATGCTCACTCTCACACACTCACCCTCACACGCTCACCCTCACACACGCAAACCCACAGACACTCACACCCTCACCCGCTCACCGTTACCTGCTCACCCTCACACGCTCACCCTCACATGATCACCCTCACACCCTCACACGCTCACCCTCACACGCACACCCTCACCCTCACACGCTAACCCTCACATGCTCACCCTCACACGCTCACCCTCACTCTCACACGATCACCTTCACACGCTCACCCTCACCCGTTCACCCTCACACGCTCACCCTCACATGCACACCCTCACATGCTCACCCTCACACGCTCACCCTCACATGCTCACCCTCTCACGCTCACCCTCTCACCCTCACCCTCACATGCTCACCCTCAGCCTCTCACCCTCACACGCTCATCCTCACACGCTCACCTTCACACGCTCACCCTCACACGCTCACCCTAACCAGCTCACCCTCACCCACTCACACGCACACCCTCAGACGCTCACACCCTCAGACGCTCACCCTCACACGCTCACCCTCACCCCCTCACACGCTCACCCTCACACGCACACCCTCACTCTCACACGATTACCCTCACACGCACACCCTCAGATGCTCACACCCTCACACGCTCACCCTTACCCTCTCACACGCTCACCCTCACACGCTCACCCTCTCACGCTCACCCTCTCACGCTCACCCTCACACTCTCCTGCTCACCCTCATCAGCTCACCCGCACACCTTCAGATGCTCACCCTCACACGCTCACCCTCACATGCTCACATGCTCACCCTCACACGGTCACCCTCACATGCTCACACGCTCACCCTCACCCGCTCACACGCACACCTCCACACGCTCACCCTCACACGCACACCCTCACCCGCTGACCCTCACATGCTCACCCTCACATGCTCACCCTCACACGCTCACACGCTCACCCTCACATGCTCACCCTCTCACGCTCACCCTCTCACCCTCACCCTCACATGCTCACCCTCAGCCTCTCACCCTCACACGCTCATCCTCACACGCTCACCTTCACACGCTCACCCTCTCACGCTCACCCTAACCAGCTCACCCTCACCCACTCACACGCACACCCTCAGACGCTCACACCCTCAGACGCTCACCCTCACACGCTCACCCTCACCCCCTCACACGCATGCTCTCACCCTCACACGCTCATTCTCACACGGTCACCCACACACGCTCACATGCACACCCACAGACGCTCAAACTCTCACCCTCACACGCTCACCCTCACACGCTCACACTCACACTCACATGCTCACCCTCAGATGCTCACCCTCAGACGCTCACCCTCAGATGCTCACCCTCTCACGCTCACCCTCATCCTTACACGCTCACCCTCAGATGCTCATCCTCACATGCTCACCCTCAGAGGCTCACCCTCAGATGCTCACCCTCTCACGCTCACCCTCACACGCTCACGCTCACCCTCACCCTCTCACCCTCACACGCTCATCCTCACACGCTCACCCTCACACGCTCACCCTCTCACGCTCACCCTCTCACGCTCACCCTAACCAGCTCACCCTCACCCACTCACACGCACACCCTCAGACGCTAACGCCCTCACACACTCACCCTCACACGCTCACCCTCACCCCCTCACACGCATGCTCTCACCCTCACACGCTCACTCTCACACGGTCACCCTCACACGCTCACCCTCACCCGCTCACACGCACACCCACAGATGCTCACACGCTCACCCTCACCCGCTCACCCTCACACGCTCACCCTCACACGCTCAAACCCTCACACTCACCCTCATCCTCACACGCTCACCCTCAGATGCTCACCCTCAGACGCTCACCCTCTCACGCTCACCCTCATCCTTACACGCTCACCCTCACACGCTCACCCTCACACGCTCACCCTCCCACGCTCCCACGCTCACCCTCACACTCTCCCACGCTCACCCTCACACGCACACCCACACACACTCACACCCTCACACGCTCACCTTCACAGGCACACCCTCACACGCACACCCTCACACGCACACCCTCACACGCACACCCACACGCTCACCCTCACACCCGCACACTCTCACACGCTCACCACGCTCACCCTCACACGCTCCAACGCTCACCCTCACACGCACACGCTCACACTCACACCCTCACACGCTCACCTTCACACGCACACCCTCACACGCACACCCTCACATGCACACCCTCACCCGCTCACCCTCTCACCCTCACATGCTCACCCTTACCCGCTCACCCTCAAACGCTCATCCTCACACGCTCACCCTCACACTCTCACCCTCACACGCTTACCCTCACTCTCACACGATTACCCTCACATGCTCACCCTCACAAGCTCACCCTCACAAGCTCACCCTCACACGTTCACCCTCACACGCACACCCTCAGACGCTCACCCTCAGATGCTCACCCTCTCACGCTCACCCTCACACGATCACCCTCACACGCTCACCCTCACCCTCTCACGCTCACCCTCACCCTCTCACGCTCACCCTCACACGCTCACCCTCACCCTCTCACCCTCACACGCTCATCCTCACACGCTCACCCTCACACGCTCACCCTCTCACGCTCACCCTCTCACGCTCACCCTAACCAGCTCACCCTCACCCACTCACACGCACACCCTCAGACGCTCACACCCTCACACCCTCACCCTCACACGCTCACCCTCACCCCCTCACACGCATGCTCTCACCCTCACACGCTCACTCTCACACGGTCACCCTCACACGCTCACCCTCACCCTCTCACACGCACACCCACAGATGCTCACACGCTCACCCTCACACCCTCACCCGCTCACCCTCACACGCTCACCGTCACACGCTCAAACCGTCACACTCACCCTCATACGCTCACCCTCAGATACTCACCCTCAGATGCTCACCCTCTCACGCTCAGCCTCATCCTTACATGCTCACCCTCACACGCTCACCCTCACACGCTCCCACGCTCACCCTCACACTCTCCCACGCTCACCCTCACACGCACACCCACACACACTCACACTCACACCCTCACACGCTCACCTTCACAGGCACACCCTCACACGCACACCCTCACACGCACACCCTCACACACACACCCACACGCTCACCCTCACACCCGCACACTCTCACACGCTCACCACGCTCACCCTCACACGCTCCAACGCTCACCCTCACACGCACACGCTCACACTCACACCCTCACACGCTCACCTTCACACGCACACCCTCACACGCACACCCTCACACGCACACCCTCACCCGCTCACCCTCTCACCCTCACATGCTCACCCTCACCCGCTCACTCTTACCCGCTCACCCTCAAACGCTCAACCTCACACGGTCACCCTCACACGCTCACCCTCACACGCTTACCCTCACTCTCACACGATTACCCTCACATGCTCACCCTCACAAGCTCACCCTCACACGTTCACCCTCACACGCACACCCTCAGACGCTCACCCTCAGATGCTCACCCTCTCACGCTCACCCTCACACGATCACCCTCACACGCACACCCTCATACGCACACCCACACGCTCACCCTCACACCCGCACACTCTCACACGCACACCACGCTCACCCTCACACGCTCCAACGCTCACCCTCACACACACACGCTCACACTCACACCCTCACACGCTCACCTTCACACGCACACCCTCACACGCACACCCTCACATGCACACCCTCACCCGCTCACCCTCACATGCTCACCCTCACCCGCTCATTCTTACCCGCTCACCCTCAAATGCTCATCCTCACACGCTCACCCTCACACGCTCACCCTCACACGCTTACCCTCACTCTCACACGATTACCCTCACATGCTCACCCTCACACGCACACCCTCAGACGCTCACCCTCAGATGCTCACCCTCTCACGCTCACCCTCACACGCTCACCCTCACACGCTCACCCTCACCCGCTCACCCTCACACGCTCATCCTCACACGCTCACCCTCACACGCTCACCCTCTCACGCTCACCCTCTCACGCTCCCCTAACCAGCTCACCCTCACCCTCACGCACACCCTCAGACGCTCACACCCTCACACCCTCACCCTCACACACTCACCCTCACCCCCTCACACGCATGCTCTCACCCTCACACGCTCACTCTCACACGGTCACCCTCACACACTCACCCTCACCCGCTCACACGCACACCCACAGATGCTCACACGCTCACCCTCACACCCTCACCCGCTCACCCTCAGACGCTCACCCTCACACGCTCAAACATTCACACTCACCCTCATACGCTCACCATCAGATGCTCACCCTCAGACGCTCACCCTGAGATGCTCACCCTCTCACGCTCACCCTCATCCTTACACGCTCACCCTCACACGCTCACCCTCACACGCTCCCACGCTCACCCTCACACGCTCCCACGCTCACCCTGACACTCTCCCACGCTCACCCTCACACGCACACACACTCACACCCTCACACGCTCACCCTCACAGGCACACCCTCACACGCACACCCTCACACGCACACCCTCAGACGCTCACCCTCAGATGCTCACCCTCTCACGCTCACCCTCACACGATCACCCTCACACGCTCACGCTCACCCTCTCACGCTCACCCTCACACGCTCACCCTCACACGCTCACCCTCACCCTCTCACCCTCACACGCTCATCCTCACACGCTCACCCTCACACGCTCACCCTCTCACGCTCACGCTCTCACGCTCACCCTAACCAGCTCACCCTCACCCACTCACACGCACACCCTCAGACGCTCACACCCTCACCCTCACACGCTCACCCTCACCCCCTCACACGCATGCTCTCACCCTCACACGCTCACTTTCACACGGTCACCCTCACACACTCACCCTCACCCGCTCACACGCACACCCACAGATGCTCACACGCTCACCCTCACACCCTCACCCGCTCACCCTCACACACTCACCCTCACACGCTCAAACCCTCACACTCACCCTCATACGCTCACCCTCAGATGCTCACACGCTCCCACGCTCACCCTCACACGCACACCCACACACACTCACACTCACACCCTCACACGCTCACCTTCACAGGCACACCCTCACACGCACACCCTCACACGCTCCCACGCTCACCCTCACACGCTCCACGCTCACCCTCACACGCACACCCACACACACTCACACTCACACCCTCACACGCTCACCTTCACAGGCACACCCTCACACGCACACCCTCACACGCACATCCTCACACGCTCACCACGCTCACCCTCACACACTCCAACGCTCACCCTCACACGCTCACACTCACACCCTCAAACGCTCACCTTCACACGCACACCCTCACACGCACACCCTCACATGCACAACTTCACCCGCTCACCCTCTCACCCTCACATGCTCACCCTCACACGCTCACTCTTACCCGCTCACCCTCAAATGCTCATCCTCACACGCTCACCCTCACACGCTCACCCTCACACGCTTACCCTCACTCTCACACGATTACCCTCATATGCTCACCCTCACAAGCTCACCCTCACACGTTCACCCTCACACGCACACCCTCAGACGCACACGCTCAGACGCATATGCTCACCCTCACACGCTTACCATCACTCTCACACGATTACCCTCACACGCACACCCTCAGATGCTCACACTCTCACACGCTCACCCTTACGCTCTCACATGCACACCCTCAGACGCTCTCACCCTCACATGCTCACTCTCACACACTCACCCTCACACGCTCACCCTCACACACGCACACCCACAGACACTCACACCCTCACCCGCTCACCCTTACCTGCTCACCCTCACACGCTCACCCTCACACGATCACCCTCACACGCTCACCCTCACACGCTCACCCTCACACGCACACCCTCACCCTCACACGCTCACCCTCACATGCTAACCCTCACACACTCACCCTCACTCTCACACGATCACCTTCACACGCTCACCCTCACCTGTTCATCCTCACACGCTCACCCTCACACGCTCACCCTTACCCGTTCACCCTCAAACGCTCACCCTCACACGCTCACCCTCACACGCTCACCCTCTCACGCTCACCCTCTCACGCTCACCCTCTCACGCTCACCCTCTCACGCTCACCCTCACACTCTCCCGCTCACCCTCACCAGCTCACCCGCACACCTTCAGACGCTCACACGCTCTCCCTCACACGCTCACCCTCACATGCTCACATGCTCACCCTCACATGTTCACCCTCACACGCTCACACTCTCACCTTCACATGCACACCCTCACACGCACACCCTCACATGCTCACCCTCACCCGCTCACCCTCTCACCCTCACATGCTCACCCTCACCCGCTCACTCTTACCCGCTCACCCTCAAACGCTCATCCTCACACGCTCACCCTCACACGCTCACCCTCACACGCTTACCCTCACACGCTTACCCTCACTCTCACACGATTACCCTCACATGCTCACCCTAACAAGCTCACCCTCACACGTTCACCCTCACACGCACACCCTCAGACGCACACGCTCAGACGCACATGCTCACCCTCACACGCTTACCCTCACTCTCACACGATTACCCTCACACGCACACCCTCAGATGCTCACATCCTCACACGCTCACCCTTACCCTCTCACACGCACACCCTCAGATGCTCTCACCCTCACATGCTCACTCTCACACACTCACCCTCACACACTCACCCTCACACACGCAAACCCACAGACACTCACACCCTCACCCGCTCACCCTTACCTGCTCACCCTCACACGCTCACCCTCACACGATCACTCTCACACCCTCACACGCTCACCCTCACACGCTCACCCTCACACGCACACCCTCACACGCACACCCTCACCCTCACACGCTCACCCTCACATGCTCACCCTCACACGCTCACCCTCACTCTCACACGCTCACCCTCACCCGTTCACCCTCACACGCTCACCCTCACACGCACACCCTCACACGCTCACCCTCACCCTCTCACCCTCACACGCTCATCCTCACAAGCTCACCCTCACACGCTCACCCTCTTACGCTCACCCTCTCACGCTCACCCTAAGCAGCTCACCCTCACCCACTCACACGCACACCCTCAGACGCTCACACCCTCACCCTCACACGCTCACCCTCACCCCCTCACACGCATGCTCTCACCCTCACACGCTCACTCTCACACGGTCACCCTCACACACTCACCCTCACCCGCTCACACGCACACCCACAGATGCTCACATGCTCACCCTCACACCCTCACCCGCTCACCCTCACACGCTCACCCTCACACGCTCAAACATTCACACTCACCCTCATACGCTCACCCTCAGATGCTCACCCTCAGTTCTCACCCTCAGATGCTCACCCTCTCACGCTCACCCTCATCCTTACATGCTCACCCTCACACGCTCACCCTCACACGCTCACCCTCACACGCTCCCACGCTCACCCTCACCCCCTCACACGCATGCTCTCACCCTCACACGCTCACTCTCACACGGTCACCCTCACACGCACACCCACACACACTCACACTCACACCCTCACACGCTCACCTTCACAGGCACACCCTCACACGCACACCCTCACACGCACACCCTCAGACGCTCACCCTCAGATGCTCACCCTCTCACGCTCACCCTCACACGATCACCCTCACACGCTCACCCTCACCCTCTCACGCTCACCCTCACACGCTCACCCTCACACGCTCACCCTCACCCTCTCACCCTCACACGCTCATCCTCACACGCTCACCCTCACACGCTCACCCTCTCACGCTCACCCTCTCACGCTCACCCTAACCAGCTCACCCTCACCCACTCACACGCACACCCTCAGACGCTCACACCCTCACACCCTCACCCTCACACGCTCACCCTCACCCCCTCACACGCATGCTCTCACCCTCACACGCTCACTCTCACACGGTCACCCTCACACACTCACCCTCACCCGCTCACACGCACACCCACAGATGCTCACACGCTCACCCTCACACCCTCACCCGCTCACCCTCACACGCTCAAACCCTCACACTCACCCTCATACGCTCACCCTCAGATGCTCACCCTCAGACGCTCACCCTCAAATGCTCACCCTCTCACGCTCACCCTCATCCTTACACGCTCACCCTCACACGCTCACCCTCACACGCTCACCCTCACACGCTCCCACGCTCACCCTCACAAGCTCCCACGCTCACCCTCACACGCACACCCACACACACTCACACTCACACCCTCACACGCTCACCTTCACAGGCACACCCTCACACGCACACCCTCACACACACATCCTCACACGCTCACCACGCTCACCCTCACACGCTCCAACGCTCACCCTCACACGCTCACACTCACACCCTCACACGCTCACCTTCACACGCACACCCTCACACGCACACCCTCACATGCACACCTTCACCCGCTCACCCTCTCACCCTCACATGCTCACCCTCACACGTTCACTCTTACCCGCTCACCCTCAAACGCTCATCCTCACACGCTCACCCTCACACGCTCACCCTCACACGCTTACCCTCACTCTCACACGATTACCCTCACATGCTCACCCTCACAAGCTCACCCTCACACGTTCACCCTCACACGCACACCCTCAGACGCACACGCTCAGACGCACATGCTCACCCTCACACGCTTACCCTCACTCTCACACGATTACCCTCACACGCACACCCTCAGATGCTCACACTCTCACACGCTCACCCTTACCCTCTCACATGCACACCCTCAGACGCTCTCACCCTCACATGCTCACTCTCACACACTCACCCTCACACGCTCACCCTCACACATGCACACCCACAGACACTCACACCCTCACCCGCTCACCCTTCCCTGCTCACCCTCACACGCTCACCCTCACACGATCACCCTCACACGCTCACCCTCACACGCTCACCCTCACACGCTCACCCTCACACGCACACCCTCACCCTCACACGCTCACCCTCACATGCTCACCCTCACACACTCACCCTCACTCTCACACGATCACCTTCACACGCTCACCCTCACCCGTTCACCCTCACACGCTCACCCTCACACGCTCACCCTTACCCGTTCACCCTCAAACGCTCACCCTCACACGCTCAAACTCACACGCTCACCCTCTCACGCTCACCCTCTCACGCTCACCCTCACACTCTCCCGCTCACCCTCACCAGCTCACCCGCACACCTTCAGACGCTCACACGCTCTCCCTCACACGCTCACCCTCACATGCTCACATGCTCACCCTCACATGTTCACCCTCACACGCTCACACTCACACCCTCACACGCTCACCTTCACATGCACACCCTCACACGCACACCCTCACATGCTCACCCTCACCCGCTCACCCTCTCACCCTCACATGCTCACCCTCACCCGCTCACTCTTACCCGCTCACCCTCAAACGCTCATCCTCACACGCTCACCCTCACACGCTCACCCTCACACGCACACCCTCAGACGCACATGCTCACCCTCACACGCTCACCCTCACACGCTTACCCTCACTCTCACACGATTACCCTCACACGCACACCCTCAGATGCTCACATCCTCGCACGCTCACCCTTACCCTCTCACACGCACACCCTCAGACGCTCTCACCCTCACATGCTCACTCTCACACACTCACCCTCACACGCTCACCCTCACACACGCAAACCCACAGACACTCACACCCTCACCCGCTCACCCTTACCTGCTCACCCTCACACGCTCACCCTCACACGATCACTCTCACACCCTCACACGCTCACCCTCACACGCTCACCCTCACACCCTCACCCTCACACGCTCACCCTCACATGCTCACCCTCACACGCTCACCCTCACTCTCACACGATCACCTTCACACGCTCACCCTCACCCGTTCACCCTCACACGCTCACCCTCACACGCACACCCTCACACGCACACCCTCACACGCTCACGCTCACCCTCACACTCTCACCCTCTCACGCTCACCCTCTCACGCTCACCCTCTCATGCTCACCCTCACACTCTCCTGCTCACCCTCATCAGCTCACCCGCACACCTTCAGACGCTCACCCTCACACGCTCACCCTCACATGCTCACATGCTCACCCTCACACGGTCACCCTCACATGCTCACACGCTCACCCTCACCCGCTCACACGCACACCTCCACACGCTCACCCTCACACGCACACCCTCACCCGCTGACCCTCACACGCTCACCCTCACATGCTCACCCTCACACGCTCACACGCTGACCCTCACACACTCACCCTCACATGCTCACCCTCTTATGCTCACCCTCTCATCCTCACCCTCACACGCTCACCCTCAGCCTCTCACCCTCACACGCTCATCCTCACACGCTCACCTTCACACGCTCACCCTCTCACGCTCACCCTAACCAGCTCACCCTCACCCACTCACATGCACACCCTCAGATGCTCACACCCTCACACGCTCACCCTCACACGCTCACCCTCACCCCCTCACCCTCACACGCTCACCCTCACACCCTCACACTCACACTCATCCTCACATGCTCACCCTCAGACGCTCACCCTCAGACGCTCACCCTCTCACGCTCACCCTCATCCTTACACGCTCACCCTCAGATGCTCATCCTCACACGCTCACCCTCAGACGCTCACCCTCAGATGCTCACCCTCTCACGCTCACCCTCACACGATCACCCTCACACGCTCACCCTCACCCTCTCATGCTCACCCTCACACGCTCACCCTCACACGCTCACCCTCATCCTCTCACCCTCACACGCTCATCCTCACACGCTCACCCTCACACGCTCACCCTCACACGCTCACCCTCACACGCTCACCCTCACACGCTCACCCTCACACGCTCACCCTCTCACGCTCACCCAAACCAGCTCACCCTCACCCACTCACAAGCACACCCTCAGATGCTCACACCCTCACACACTCACCCTCACACGCTCACCCTCACCCCCTCATACGCATGCTCTCACCCTCACACGCTCACTCTCACACGGTCACCCTCACACGCTCACCCTCACCCGCTCACACGCACACCCACAGATGCTCACACGCTCACCCTCACCCGCTCACCCTCACACGCTCACCCTCACCCGCTCACCCTCACACGCTCACCCTCACACGCTCAAACCCTCACACTCACCCTCATCCTCACACACTCACCCTCAGATGCTCACCCTCAGACGCTCACCCTCAGATGCTCACCCTCTCACGCTCACCCTCATCCTTACACGCTCACCCTCACACGCTCACCCTCACACGCTCACCCTCACACGCTCCCACGCTCACCCTCACACTCTCCCATGCTCACCCTCACACGCACACCCACACACACTCACACTCACACCCTCAAACGCTCACCTTCACAGGCACACCCTCACACGCACACCCTCACACGCACACCCTCACACGCACACCCTCACACGCACACCCTCACACGCACACCCTCACACCCGCACACTCTCACACGCTCACCACGCTCACCCTCACATGCTCCAACGCTCACCCTCACACACACACGCTCATACTCACACCCTCACACGCTCACCTTCACACGCACACCCTCACATGCACACCCTCACCCGCTCACCCTCTCACCCTCACATGCTCACCCTCACCCGCTCACTCTTACCCGCTCACCCTCAAACGCTCATCCTCACACGCTCACCCTCACACGCTCACCCTCACACGCTTACCCTCACTCTCACACGATTACCCTCACATGCTCACCCTCACAAGCTCACCCTCACAAGCTCACCCTCACACGCACACCCTCAGACGCTCACCCTCAGATGCTCACCCTCTCACGCTCACCCTCACATGCTCACCCTCACCCTCTCACGCTCACCCTCACACGCTCACCCTCACACGCTCACCCTCACCCTCTCACCCTCACACGCTCATCCTCACACGCTCATCCTCACACGCTCACCCTCACACGCTCACCCTCTCACGCTCACCCTAACCAGCTCACCCTCACCCACTCACACGCACACCCTCAGACGCTCACACCCTCACACCCTCACCCTCACACGCTCACCCTCACCCCCTCACACGCATGCTCTCACCCTCACACGCTCACTCTCACACGGTCACCCTCACACGCTCACCCTCACCCTCTCACACGCACACCCACAGATGCTCACACGCTCACCCTCACACCCTCACCCGCTCACCCTCACACGCTCAAACCCTCACACTCACCCTCATACGCTCACCCTCAGATGCTCACCCTCAGATGCTCACCCTCTCACGCTCACCCTCATCCTTACACGCTCACCCTCACACGCTCACCCTCACACGCTCACCCTCACACGCTCCCACGCTCACCCTCACACGCTCCCACGCTCACCCTCACACTCTCCCACGATCACCCTCACACGCTCACCCTCACCCTCTCACGCACACCCTCACACGCTCACCCTCACACGCTCACCCTCACCCTCTCACCCTCACACGCTCATCCTCACACGCTCACCCTCACATGCTCACCCTCTCACGCTCACCCTCTCACGCTCACCCTCACCCACTCACACGCACACCCTCAGACGCTCACACCCTCACACCCTCACCCTCACACGCTCACCCTCACCCCCTCACACGCATGCTCTCACCCTCACACGCTCACTCTCACACGGTCACTCTCACACGCACACCCACAGATGCACACACGCTCACCCTCACACCCTTACCCGCTCACGCTCCCACGCTCACCCTCACACGCTCCCACGCTCACCCTCACACTCTCCCACGCTCACCCTCACACGCACACCCACACACACTCACACCCTCACCTTCACAGGCACACCTCACACGCACACCCTCACACGCACACCCTCACACGCACACCCACACACTCTCACACGCTCACCACGCTCACCCTCACACGCTCCAACGCTCACCCTCACACGCTCACACTCACACCCTCACACGCTCACCTTCACACGCACACCCTCACACGCACACCCTCACATGCACACCCTCACCCGCTCACCCTCACATGCTCACCCTCACACGCTCACTCTTACCCGCTCACCCTCAAACGCTCATCCTCACACTCTCACCCTCACACGCTCACCCTCACACACTTACCCTCACTCTCACACGATTACCCTCACATGCTCACCCTCACAAGCTCACCCTCACAAGTTCACCCTCACACGCACACCCTCAGACGCACACGCTCAGACGCACTTGCTCACCCTCACACGCTTACCCTCACTCTCACACGATTACCCTCACACGCACACCCTCAGATGCTCACACCCTCACACGCTCACCCTTACCCTCTCACATGCACACCCTCAGACGCTCTCACCCTCACATGCTCACTCTCACACACTCACCCTCACACGCTCACCCTCACACGCTCACCCTCACACACTCACCCTCACACGCTCACCCTCACACGCACACCCTCACCCTCACACGCTCACCCTCACATGCTCACCCTCTCACCCTCACATGCTCACCCTCACTCGCTCACTCTTACCCGCTCACCCTCAAACGCTCATCCTCACACGCTCACCCTCACACGCTCACCCTCACACGCTTACCCTCACTCTCACACGATTACCCTCACATGCTCACCCTAACAAGCTCACCCTCACACGTTCACCCTCACACGCACACCCTCAGACGCACACGCTCAGACGCACTTGCTCACCCTCACATGCTCACCCTCACACGCTTACCCTCACTCTCACACGATTACCCTCACACGCACACCCTTAGATGCTCACACCCTCACACGCTCACCCTTACCCTCTCACACGCACACCCTCAGACGCTCTCACCCTCACATGCTCACTCTCACACACTCACCCTCACACGCTCACCCTCACACACGCAAACCCACAGACACTCACACCCTCACCCGCTCACCCTTACCTGCTCACCCTCACACGCTCACCCTCACACGATCACCCTCACACCCTCACACGCTCACCCTCACACGCTCACCCTCACACGCACACCCTCACCCTCACACGCTCACCCTCACATGCTCACCCTCACACGCTCACCCTCACACGCTCACCCTCACTCTCACACGATCACCTTCACACGCTCACCCTCACCCGTTCACCCTCACACGCTCACCCTCACACGCACACCCTCACACCCTCACACGCTCACGCTCACCCTCACACGCTCACCCTCTCACGCTCACCCTCTAACGCTCACCCTCTCACGCTCACCCTCACACTCTCCCGCTCACCCTCACCAGCTCACCCGCACACCTTCAGACGCTCACCCTCACACGCTCACCCTCACACGGTCACCCTCACATGCTCACACGCTCACCCTCACCCGCTCACACGCACACCTCCACACGCTCACCCTCACACGCACACCCTCACCCGCTGACCCTCACACGCTCACCCTCACATGCTCACCCTCACACGCTCACACGCTCACCCTCACACACTCACCCTCACATGCTCACCCTCACCTGCTCACCCTCACCTGCTCACCCTCACACGCTCACCCTCACATGCTCACACGCTCACCCTCACCCGCTCACACGCACACCTCCACACGCTCACCCTTACACGCACACCCTCACCCGCTCACCCTCACACGCTCACCCACTCACCCTCACACGCTCACCCTCACATGCTCACCCTCACACGCTCACCCGCTCACCCTCACACGCTCACCCTCACATGCTCACCCTCACATGTTCACACCCTCACACGCTCACACCCTCACCCGCTCACCCTCACACGCTCACCCTCATACGCTCACCCTCTCACACTCACCCTCTCACACTCACCCTCTCACACTCACACGCTCACACCCTCACACGTTCACCCTCACACGCTCACCCTCACACCCACACACGCTCACCCTCACATCCTCACACGGTCACCCTCACATCCTCACACGCTCACCCGCTCACACGCACACCTCCACACGCTCACCCTCACACGCACACCCTCACACGCTCACCCTCACCCGCTCACCCTCACATGCTCACCCGCTCACCCTGTGCTAGCCGGTCATCTCCCGGCAGCTCGCAGCAGAAGTACCCCGACCGGCGGACTTGCTCCCTGGTCCTCCAAAATTCATTAGGGGCCCCGGGGGGATACATTGGGGGGTTAATTTAAAGTAGTGCACAACCCATTTAAACCCTCCTTCACTGATTAGTCGCGCCCGGTCGGCCGCATACATATTCTAGAATACCCAATGCGTTAGACGCGGGCCACCATCTAGTAGTAGTTATATTTATGACTGATATAATGTGACTGTACACCAATCTAATTTAGAGTGCGGTTTACAAGGGAGTGAATTGCTTCTGATTTCATTTGGCATTATAACTTTTATTAGCTACCTTTCATTATTAACGATCCGGCCATAGTGACTGACCCCGTACCCACATTACTACACTTACTTTGACCTTTTGTTCTTCTTCATACAGCGCAGACGCGCTTCGTACATGCGCTGCTCGTCCTCTGTGGCATCGCTGGCTGGGCTGGTTTCAGGGTGACGGGGGGGACGACATACGTCCTCCTTCCCGTCACTTCCTGTGGACGCCGGGGTGGAGCAACATGACGATCCGCGCACCTATTCGCTAGCCATTAAGATCCATTCATTTAAATAGCACCTGCTTTTTATCACTTGTCACACCTCCTGACGAAGTCGGAAGGTGAAACGCGCGTCGGGGCCATCGCACGGGACAATATGTCACAAGGTAATTACAATCTCTCATTGCGGGTCTAAGTCTTGGACTAGGACTAGGACCAGGACATATTAGAGATAGGACTAGTTTATTCATGATGAATTTGAGATACGTATCTAATTGTTATATCTCAGGTTAGTCATACACTTATTAGTGCACTCTAAGGTCCAGCATAACTATTAGGATATCTCATTAAGTGTTAATCTGCCTGGGACCCTGAGTCTCCCCCTTTCTTTCACTATGGTGGATCTTCCACACTCTTTTCCATAGTGTTGTTGCAGCAATTATATATGTACAGCTGGTATAACCTGGGCATCTCCTGTATATAATTATATATGTACAGCTGGTATAACCTGGGCATCTCCTGTATATAATTATATATGTACAGCCGGTATAACCTGGGCATCTCCTGTATATAATTATATATGTACAGCCGGTATAACCTGGGCATCTCCTGTATATAATTATATATGTACAGCCGGTATAACCTGGGTATCCTCTGTGTATAATTATATATGTACAGCTGGTATAACCTGGGCATCTCCTGTATATAATTATATATGTACAGCCGGTATAACCTGGGTATCCTCTGTGTATAATTATATATGTACAGCTGGTATAACCTGGGCATCTCCTGTATATAATTATATATATACAGCCGGTATAACCTGGGCATCTCCTGTATATAATTATATATGTACAGCTGGTATAACCTGGGCATCTCCTGTATATAATTATATATATATACAGCCGGTATAACCTGGGCATCTCCTGTATATAATTATATATGTACAGCTGGTATAACCTGGACATCTGCTGTATATAATTATATATGTACAGCTGGTATAACCTGGGCATCTCGTGTATGTAATTATATATGTGCAGCCGGTATAACCTGGGCATCTCCTGTATATAATTATATATGTACAGCCGGTATAACCTGGGTATCCTCTGTGTATAATTATATATGTACAACTGGTATAACCTGGGCATCTCCTGTATATAATTATATATGTACAGCTGGTATAACCTGGACATCTGCTGTATATAATTATATATGTACAGCTGGTATAACCTGGGCATCTCGTGTATGTAATTATATATGTGCAGCCGGTATAACCTGGGCATCTCCTGTATATAATTATATATGTACAGCCGGTATAACCTGGGTATCCTCTGTGTATAATTATATATGTACAGCTGGTATAACCTGGGCATCTCCTGTATATAATTATATATATACAGCCGGTATAACCTGGGTATCTCCTGTATATAATTATATATGTACAGCTGGTATAACCTGGGCATCTCCTGTATATAATTATATATATACAGCCGGTATAACCTGGGCATCTCCTGTATATAATTATATATGTACAGCTGGTATAACCTGGACATCTGCTGTATATAATTATATATGTACAGCTGGTATAACCTGGGCATCTCCTGTATATAATTATATATGTACAGCTGGTATAACCTGGACATCTCCTGTATATAATTATATATGTACAGCTGGTATAACCTGGACATCTCCTGTATATAATTATATATGTACAGCTGGTATAACCTGGGCATCTCCTGTATATAATTATATATGTACAGCTGGTATAACCTGGGCATCTCCTGTATATAATTATATATGTACAGCTGGTATAACCTGGACATCTCCTGTATATAATTATATATGTACAGCTGGTATAACCTGGGCATCTCCTGTATATAATTATATATGTACAGCTGGTATAACCTGGGCATCTCCTGTATATAATTATATATGTACAGCTGGTATAACCTGGGCATCTCCTGTATATAATTATATATGTACAGCTGGTATAACCCGGGCATCTCCTGTATATAATTATATATGTACAGCTGGTATAACCTGGGCATCTCCTGTATATAATTATATATGTACAGCTGGTATAACCTGGGCATCTCCTGTATATAATTATATATGTACAGCTGGTATAACCTGGGCATCTCCTGTATATAATTATATATGTACAGCCGGTATAACCTGGACATCTCCTGTATATAATTATATATGTACAGCTGGTATAACCTGGACATCTCCTGTATATAATTATATATGTACAGCTGGTATAACCTGGGCATCTCCTGTATATAATTATATATGTACAGCTGGTATAACCTGGACATCTCCTGTATATAATTATATATGTACAGCTGGTATAACCTGGGCATCTCCTGTATATAATTATATATGTACAGCCGGTATAACCTGGGCATCTCCTGTATATAATTATATATGTACAGCTGGTATAACCTGGACATCTCCTGTATATAATTATATATGTACAGCTGGTATAACCTGGGCATCTTCTGTATATAATTATATATGTACAGCTGGTATAACCTGGACATCTCCTGTATATAATTATATATGTACAGCTGGTATAACCTGGACATCTCCTGTATATAATTATATATGTACAGCTGGTATAACCTGGGCATCTCCTGTATATAATTATATATGTACAGCCGGTATAACCTGGGCATCTCCTGTATATAATTATATATGTACAGCTGGTATAACCTGGACATCTCCTGTATATAATTATATATGTACAGCTGGTATAACCTGGACATCTCCTGTATATAATTATATATGTACAGCTGGTATAACCTGGGCATCTCCTGTATATAATTATATTTGTACAGCTGGTATAACCTGGACATCTCCTGTATATAATTATATATGTACAGCTGGTATAACCTGGGTATCTCCTGTGTATAATTATATATGTACAGCCGGTATAACCCGGGTATCTCCTGTATATAATTATATATGTACAGCTGGTATAACCTGGGCATCTCCTGTATATAATTATATATGTACAGCTGGTATATCCTGGACATCCCCTGTATATAATTATATATGTACAGCTGGTATAACCTGGACATCTCCTGTATATAATTATATATGTACAGCTGGTATAACCTGGGCATCTTCTGTATATAATTATATATGTACAGCTGGTATAACCTGGACATCTCCTGTATATAATTATATATGTACAGCTGGTATAACCTGGACATCTCCTGTATATAATTATATATGTACAGCTGGTATAACCTGGGCATCTTCTGTATATAATTATATATGTACAGCTGGTATAACCTGGACATCTCCTGTATATAATTATATATGTACAGCTGGTATAACCTGGACATCTCCTGTATATAATTATATATGTACAGCTGGTATAACCTGGACATCTCCTGTATATAATTATAAATGTACAGCTGGTATAACCTGGACATCTCCTGTATATAATTATATATGTACAGCTGGTATAACCTGGACATCTCCTGTATATAATTATATATGTACAGCTGGTATAACCTGGGCATCTTCTGTATATAATTATATATGTACAGCTGGTATAACCTGGGCATCTCCTGTATATAATTATATATGTACAGCCGGTATAACCTGGGCATCTCCTGTATATAATTATATATGTACAGCTGGTATAACCTGGGCATCTCCTGTATATAATTATATATGTACAGCTGGTATAACCTGGGCATCTCCTGTATATAATTATAGATGTACAGCTGGTATAACCTGGGCATCTCCTGTATATAATTATATATGTACAGCTGGTATAACCTGGGCATCTTCTGTATATAATTATATATGTACAGCTGGTATAACCTGGGCATCTCGTGTATGTAATTATACATGTAGTATAACGCGAGGTCCTTACTCTGGTGTTTCTATACTTTGTGTGTATAGGACCCCCGTCTCCCCATGTGGCGGGCTCTTACCGCTCAGCAGCGCCCTCTCCTGTTCCAGTCTGCTCAGGCACTCTTGCTTGTACTGCTTCCACTTCTTCAGGATGCCCTCCAGCACGGCTCCGCTCACCTACAGGGTGACAGTGGTGGTTAATGACATTGTCCCCGGAGCGTCGCTACATTTCTGTGGGGGTCTTATACCCCTGTAACGAGCCCGGCTCCATGTCCCGGGCGTTTATTACGAGGCCTTGAGTCGCCCTCGTGTGTCACATCTCTTTATATTCTGTCGCCCCATTACGCCTGTCTACGGAGGTCAGGGTGGCTAGTAAGGTGGCCACCACCGCAGCTCCCAGAGGAGAGCTCACCCAGCTCTCCCCGGCTCCTGAATGTGTCAGTCCCTCAGGGGCAGGACCAGAGGAAGCCCACTCTATTATTGGAGGAATTTCCCAGCTCTTTTCTGTAGCCTTCTCTGTTTTTTTGCCATGTACCACTTGATGGCGTTGCATTAATAACTCTGCTACATCGCTGGGCTCTGCTAAATTGCCACAAATGAGTCTCCTGGCAAACGCAACTCTGCTACATCACTGGGCTCTGCTACCTTACCACAAATGAGTCTACTAGCATAACCATCATTGACTTACCATTGAATTCTGCTACATTGTTACTAGTGCGTCTCCTGACAAATGCAACTCTTGTACATCGCTGAGCTCTGCTACCTTACCACAAGTGAGTTTCCAGAAAAATCCAGCTCTCCTATACCACTGAACTCTGCTACAACATCATAAGTGTGTCTTCTCACAAACCCGACCTCTGCTGCATCACTCTACCACTCTGCTACATTGCTGGGCTCTGTAACATTACCAAAAGTGTGTTTTCTGACATACCCATCTCTGACTTACCACATAACTCAGCTACATCATCACAAGTGTGTCATCTAAGAAACCCAACTCTGTTACTTCCCTGGGTTCGGCTACAACACCACAATTGTGTCTCCTGACAAACCCAACTCTGCTGCATCACTGGGTTCTGCTATAACACCACACGTATGTCTTCTGACAATCCCAACTCTGCCACATGTCTGGATTCTGCTACAACACCATGAGTGTGTCTTCTGACATACAGCAAGCTATGCTACATCACTGGATTTTGCTACAACACCACAAGTGTGTTTTCTGACAAACCCAACTCTGCTACATCGCTGGGTTTTGCTATAACACAAGTGTGACTTCTGACAATTCCAACTCTGCCACATGTCTGGATTCTGCTACAACAACACAAGTGTGTCTTCCACCACACAACTAGCTGTGCTACATCGCAGGGTTCTGCTACAATGCCACAAGTGTGACTTCTGACAATCCAAATTCTGCTACATCACTGGGCTCTGCTACAACGCCACAAGTGTGACTTCTGACAATCCAAATTCTGCTACATCACTGGGTTCCGCTACAACACCACAAGTGTGACTTCTGACAATCCAAACTCTGCTACATCACTGGGCTCTGCTACAAAACCACAAGTGTGACTTCTGACAATCCAAACTCTGCTACATCACTGGGTTCCGCTACAACACCACAAGTGTGACTTCTGACAATCCAAACTCTGCTACATCACTGGGTTTTGCTATAACACAAGTGTGACTTCTGACAATCCAAACTCTGCTACATCACTGGGTTCCGCTACAACGCCACAAGTGTGACTTCTGACAATCCAAACTTTGGTGCATCACTGGGTTCTGCTACAACGCCACAAGTGTGACTTCTGACAATCCAAACTCTGCTACATCACTGGGTTCCGCTACAACACCACAAGTGTGACTTCTGACAATCCAAACTCTGCTACATCACTGGGTTTTGCTATAACACAAGTGTGACTTCTGACAATCCAAATTCTGCTACATCACTGGGTTCCGCTACAACGCCACAAGTGTGACTTCTGACAATCCAAACTCTGCTACATCACTGGGTTCCGCTACAACACCACAAGTGTGACTTCTGACAATCCAAACTCTGCTACATCACTGGGTTTTGCTATAACACAAGTGTGACTTCTGACAATCCAAACTCTGCTACATCACTGGGCTCTGCTACTTCACCACAGACAAGTGTCCAGTTATATCCAGCTCTGCTGTTCCAACAGTGGACTACTTTCCTAAGTCTCTGAATCTGAATCCAAGAATAAATAGGTGTCACTTTCAAGGAAAAAAATCATTAATAAAAATGTCAGTGACAGCCGGTGACCAGACCCTGAACGGTGGAGGCCAAGTCTGCTTCACTGGAGGAGATTAATGACCTTTGGGGGAGGGGTAGTACTCTGGGCTAGGAGCTGTATTTAGCAGAACGTAGAAACTATTAGTGGTCTGGGCTTATCGGGAGAAGAGCGAAAAATATAATATAAAAGTAACTAAAAAAAATCATACAGGGTCGTGAGCGCAAAAAGTAAAAAAAAAAGATAGCCCCAAACCCAATACCTCAAGGACATAATTATTAGAAGGGTTGTCCATCTACAGGAATTTCATCATCAGGTCCATTAATGTCTACTATCAATGTAGTCCAATTGCCCAACCTAGTACCTCCAGGCCTCGGAGCTTCACAAATTGATATACACTCCACTAGTTGTCTACCAGTGATATTAACTGGTCATGACCATAAACTCAAAAGGACATGAAACTAATCAATAGTGTGGTATATTTATCAGAAGTCCATCGTTAGGACCACCACAGTCTACAATGAATTGAATTTGGAGTAATTGGTCAACTTAGTACCTTCAGGCTTAAGTGTCCCAACAGAGACACTTAGGCCATAGTACACCAGTCATAGAGATTGTCCATTGCCATAAACTCAATACAACATAGACCAAATTATTGAGGTGATGCATCTATCAGAAGTCCATATGCGGGGGCATTTATGCATACTTTATCGAAGTGCCATAGTTTATCAAAGTGCCACGGCAGTTAGATATGGCAGTTCTAATATTCATCTTTCTTCTCTTCTTACAGGTATATATATCCCACTCCTCTGCTCTGTGTTATCTCTTCTGAAATCTACATTGTATCTCCATGTTACTTGCAATGCTCTGCAGCTAATCACTGGTATATATAGCTCACTCCTCTGCTCCGTGTTATCTCTTCTGAAATCTACATTATATCTCCATGTTACTTGCAATGCTCTGCAGCTAATCACTGGTATATATATCTCATTCATCTACGTTGTTTAATCCATGATACTTTAAGGTCATCACACTTACTTTAACAGTTTATGATCCATGTTGAGTTGCCAGTCTGTTTTTGATTCTGCAGTTTTATTGTCTCCTGTTGTCTTAAGCTAGTTGACTGATCGCTAACGAGTTAAATCTGTGTAGATCTAAGCAGATACGTCCCTATATATTGAGACATAGTCAAGGGGCAGCATTTATGCGGGGGCATTTATACATATAGCATTTATGCATACTTTATCGAAGTGCCATAGTTTATCAAAGTGCCACGGCAGTTAGATATGGCAGTTGGACAGGGCAGGAGACAGGTAAGACATGCAAGACAATTAAACAAACTTGCTTCCAGGTCATCTGTTATGCAAACAGTATTCACCATTTGTATCTGTGCCATTTAAGTTCTGGCTGCTACAATCATCCGCATTCACCGTTCTCCCACAAATTCGGCACATTTCATCCATATTAACCCCTCTCTCCTCTCTTCTCCTATGTACAGCTGTCATGCTCTCTTCACAATGTTATACCACACAGATCCATTCATTCCCACCATACAACACAGGAAACGCTCTCACAAATCACTCAACCATCTGCTCACTCTCTGTATCTTCCTTCTCTTTGTTGCAGGTGATATTTCTCCTAATCCAGGACCCTCCAGTAATAATAACACTAACTCTTTCCCTGTTACATTCAGAAACCCTGCTAATCTCATTAATATTCCCTGCATATCTTCTGTCTCATTCACCTGTGCCCTTTGGAATGTGCGCTCAGCATGTAATAAACTCTCCTACATCCATGACTTTTTCCTCTCTAATTCCCTCAACCTTCTGGCTCTCACTGAAACCTGGATCCAGCAGTCGGACACCACCGCCGCTGCTGCAGCTCTCTCCTATGGTGGTCTACACTTCTCTCATACCCCGAGACCTGACAACAGATCAGGTGGAGGGGTTGGTCGGCTTCTTTCAACAAAATGTACTTTTCAGGTGATCCCGCCAGTACCCTCCCTTATCTTCCCTTCTTTTGAGGTCCACACAGTCAGACTCTACCGACCCTTCTCACTGCAAGTGGCCATTGTCTATCGCCCTCCAGGTCCCTCCCGTCAGTTCCTGGATCACTTTGCTGCCTGGCTTCCAAATTTTCTATCCTGCGACATCCCCACGATAATCATGGGAGATTTTAACATCCCAATTAGCGATCCTCTTTCCCCATCTGCCGCTCATCTTTTATCACTAACCTCCTCCTTCGGCCTTTCACAGCTTACTAACTCTCCTACACATGAGGACGGGAACACATTGGACCTGATCTTCTCCCTGACTTTACTAACTCTCCCCTTCCACTCTCTGACCATAATCTTCTTTCATTCTCTGTCAAGAACTTTGAGGCTACTCAAGAAACCCCCACTTTCCACATAGACGGCGACAACCCTGGCACACGCTACAAATACGTCTTCTCCAGCGGTGTTCCAGGTGCGCTGAACGGCTGTGGAGAAAATCTAATCTGCCCGAAGATTTCCTCCATTATAAATTTATGCTGAAAACATATAACTCTGCCCTTCACCTCTCCAAACAAACCTGCTTCAACAACCTCATCATCTCACTTTCCAATAATCCTAAACGCCTCCTTGACACGTTTCATTCTCAAACAGCACAGTCCCCGACCACCGACCTCAGCACTGACGATCTGGCCAATTATTTCAAAGAAAAAATTGACCATATCCGACAGGAAATTTTCTCCTAATCCCCAAATGTTATGCATGCTCTCCCCCGCCACATTGTATCTTGCTCACTTTCTGATTTCAAACCAGTCACGGAAGATGAAGTGATCAGGCTCCTTGCATCTTCTCGCCCTACCACCTGCACCAGTGACCCTATTCCCTCACATCTCCTTCAGTCCTTTTCTCCAGCTATCACCACTCACCTAACTAAAATTTTCAACCTCTCCCTCTCATCTGGTATCTTTCCCTCTTCTTTTAAACACGCCAGCATACAACCATTACTTAAAAAACCATCCCTCGACCAGAACTGCACGGCCAACTACAGACCTGTTTCCAATCTTCCCTTCATCTCTAAACTCTTGGAACGCCTGGTCCACTCCCGTCTCATCCGCTATCTCTCAGACAACTCTCTTCTTGACCCTTTACAATCTGGTTTCCGCTCTTTACATTCTACTGAAACTGCCCTCACTAAAGTCTCTAATGATCTACTAACAGCTAAATCTAATGGTCCCTGCTCCCTGCTGATCTCCTGGATCTCTCTGCAGCATTCGACCCTGTGGATCACCAGCTCCTCCTCACTATGCTCCGCACTATTGGCCTCAAGGACACGGTTCTCTCCTGGTTCTCCTCCTATCTCTCTGACCGCTCCTTCTCTGTGTCTTTTGCCGGCTCCTCCTCCTCCCTACTTCCTCTTACTGTCGGGGTTCCTCAAGGATCAGTCCTAGGCCCCCTTCTTTTCTCCTTATACACCGCTCCCATTGGACAAACAATCAGTAGATTCGGTTTCCAGTACCATCTCTATGCGGATGACACCCAATTATACACCTCTGCTCCGGACATCACCCCTGCATTACTACAAAACACCAGTGATTGTCTTCTGCTGTGTCTAACATTATGTCCTCCCTCTACCTAAAACTGAATCTGTCCAAAACTGAACTCCTCGTCTTTCCTCCCTGCACTAACCTACCTGTGCCCGATATTGCCATTTCCGTTTGTGGCTCCACCATTACTCCCCAGCAACAAGCCCGCTGTCTTGGGGTCATTTTTGATTCAGATCTTTCCTTCACTCCTCACATCAAATCACTCGCTCGTTCATGTCATCTACACCTCAAAAACATCTCAAGAATCAGGACTTTTTTCACCTTTGACTCGGCAAAAACTCTTACGGTCGCTCTTATTCATTCCTGTCTGGACTACTGCAACTCTCTACTTATCGGTCTCCCTCTTACTAAACTCTCCCCTCTCCAATCCGTCCTTAACGCAGCAGCCAGGATCATATTCCTCGCCAACAGCTACACCGATGCCTCTTCCCTGTGCCAGTCATTGCACTGGTTACCCATCCAATATAGAGTTCAATTTAAACTTATCACGCTTACCCACAAAGCGCTCCATGCTTCAGTACCCCCCTACATCTCCTCCCTTGTCTTAGTCTACCACCCTACACGTGCCCTCCGTTCTGCCAATGACTTAAAACTAAAATCCTCCATAATCCGAACTTCCCACTCTCGTCTCCAAGATTTCTCGCGTGCTGCGCCAATTCTTTGGAATGCACTACCCAGGACAGTTCGATTAATTTCCAATACCCACAGTTTCAAGTGGACCCTAAAATCCCATTTCTTTAGACTGGCGTATCGCCTAAACACACTCTGTCCGTCCCAGTCTTCCCCCATATTAAAATCTTCAATTTCAGGTTCATACCAACCATGCACATAATAGCCTCGGTCAGGACTGTACACATACTGGCTGCGACCAGTCCATGGATTATTTATCCTATATAGTATATCAAGGCTGCATTATACAATATATGTTCATTCTACCTTTTTGTGTCTCCCCCATTTCCTCATAGACTGTAAGCTTGCGAGCAGGGCCCTCACTGCTTTCGATATGAGATATGCTTATTCTGTATTGTCTGTATAAGTCCCCCCTAAAATTGTAAAGTGCTGCGGAATATGTTGGCGCTATAAAAATAAAAAATTATTATTATTATCATTAGGTCCACCAGAGTCTACAATGAATGTGGTGTAATTGTATAACCTAGTACCTTCAGGCCCCTGAGCTGTAAGAATTGAAGGCTTCAGTGTCCAAACAGAGATGCTTAGGCTGTGGTCTACCAGTCATAGAGATTGTCCATTGCCATAAACTCAATACCACATAGACCAAATTATTGAGGTGATGCATCTACCAGAAGTCCTTCATTAGATCCATCAGAGCCTACAATGAATTTTGTATAATTGTGCAACCTAGTACCTTCAGGCCCCTGAGCTGTAAGAATTGAAAGCTTCAGTGTCCAAACAGAGATGCTTAGGCTGTGGTCTACCAGTCATAGAGATTGTCCTTTCCCATAAACTCAATACCACATAGACCAAATTATTGAGGTGATTCAGCTATCAGAAGTCCTTCATTAGGTCCATCAGAACCTACAATAAATTTGGTATAATTGTACAACCTAGTACCTCCAGGCCTCGGAGCTATGCAAATTGTTAAACACCGCACAAGTTGTCTACCAGTCATAATATCCGGTCATGACCATAAACTCCAAAGGACATGAACCTAATCATTAACGTGGTATATCTATCAGAAGTCCATCATTAGGTCCACCAGAATCTACAATGAATGTGGTGTAATTGTGCAACCTAGTACCTTCAGGCCCCTGTGGTGTAAGAATTGAAAGCTTCAGTGTCCAAACAGAGATGCTTAAGCTGTGGTCTACCAGTCATAGAGATTGTGCATTGCCATAAACTCAGTATCACATGGATCAAATCGTTGATGTGATAAGTCTACCAGAAGTCCATCATTAGGTCCATGAGAGCCTGCAATAAAATTGGTATAATTGTGCAACCTAGTACCTTCAGGCCTCTGAGCTGGAAAAATTGAAGACTCAAGTCTGCTACTAGCCATAATGGTGAACCATAACACTTTTAAGAGGCTTTGAACGTACAAGAACCCAACATCAAAGCTTACTGCGTCTAAGACCCAGATGCCTAAGTCTACAAACAATGCTTTTGTGAGGGTTTCTTTTAAACTCCATGCCAAGATCTTGGGATATTGTGTATGGCAGACACTGGGGTTACTCTGACCGTTGGACAACCGAATAACTGTTATGGTTGGACTAGTTCCAATCTTTTTAGCAACTTCTGGACTTTTCTGTGATGAAGTATTTTTATGGTAATCTAAGCTCAGTTGATCTGAACAGTGGGAGGTCCAGGCCTTGTGGTCATAATTTGGATGTTAAAATGCAGTTAGTGGAGAGATTCTGAGTGGGCGACACTCATGTAAGACCATTCTTCACTACTGGATGCCCGTTTTGATTCCATACCCTGGAGCAACCAATACGCACCATGGATAAACAAGTTGGTGGTAGAACTGATACTTAACAATCATTACCGTGGACCTGATGGGACCAAGGACTCTCTTTGGATGGGGGAAAGTATTAGACTACGGTAATGACCATATATTCGGGTGAGCTGTCTAGATCTACATTGTGAATCAACATTTTGAACTTTCCACCAACTTTCCAGCATTGCAACTTTGATCAAATCTATATAGAAGTCTTTAACCCAGTCGTCATAAACAAGCTTTCATGGATCTACAGGTCTACAGGTCGGGACAATTGGTTTACTTAATGTGAAGTTTCCAAGAACTTTCTTCATCTGACCTAGACTGGATGGCATAGAATCAAGGTAACAGGGGCTTGACAATCTCTCTTGGTGCCAAAGGCAGGGATTGTACCCATCTTCAATAACTTTTGGAGATGTTGGATGGACAATCTTCAACTTGGCCGCCTCCAAAACCAATTCCTTCAGTTTGGTTTCTTTTTAAATCCAATTTTCATACTCCTGCTACCCCTTGCAATGCCTTCGATGGCCATGACCAATTTCCATTCCTTACTTCATCAAGGTCTACATATTTCATGAACAAGTGGCAGTCTAAAAAGAAAGACCCTCAAAAATTTAATGGACTTCTAATGGCAGTAGAACTTTTTTTTACTAGATAGTTAACTCTCGCTTGAAGCAGCCATTATTAGCTTCATATCTTCTCATACTCTCCACCCTCATAAAGTTGTTTACAACATATTAGATTGCCAGAGTTCTTCTGAAGTGCTTGAGACGATGTTCTCATAGTACGCCAGACCTCGGATCACATCTTAACCACAGTAATGAATCGGAGCCGTCAAGACTTTTGATGTAGGTTCTCAGCTGGTGATTATCTTCAGCTTGTTAATACTCTTCCACCTTGTTATGTTAAGACTTGTCATGGTTACATTGGACGCCAGCCACTGACCAACGCAATGTAAACAGTTCCCTAAACGTATAAACTCCTCATTGCATCTGCTTTTTATCAACTGGAAGATGTTTATAAAATGCAAAGTCATCCATAATACAACCAAACGAGGGACTTTGAAAAAACTCAGAATTGGGTGAACACCGGGGATTGAAAGGAATGGTCGTGGTGTGGGAAAAAAGGACAACATTTATGGACATGGGGTAAGGTTGGATGGAGATAGAGAAGAGGTTACATGTTGGCCTGCAGAGATTAGAAGATGGTCTTCAAGGGTTTCCGATAGTGATGAGCGAGCATGTTCTGTTAACCCTTTTCGGGTGCTCGCCGAATATCTTCAGCGTGCTCGGGTGTTATGTTTTAGTCACTCCGTGATCATGATTTGCGACTGTTTGACAGCTTTAATACATGTGAGGAATGGCTAAGAAACAGTCATTCCTCACATGTATAAAGGCTGTCAAACAGTCGCAAATCATGAGCACGGAGTGACTAAAACATAACACCCGAGCACGCCGAAGATACACGGCGAGCACCCGAACATGCTCGTAAATCTCGAGTAACGAGCATGCTCGATCATCACTAGTTTCCACTGATAAAAAGTAGCAGCCTCTCCAAAGATGTACAGAGAAGAAGATGGTTCATAAAGTGTAGGAGTTGGCCCCACAGAGAGTAATCGTCAGCTCATTCAGAATAAGAGTTGTTCCACAGAGCGTAGGGGGTCTGTCACTAGATTTGGTACATGGAGAGTAAGAGATGGTCTATAATGTGTAAGAGATAGTTCATTAGGAATAGGAGTTGGCCTATAGAGAGCTGGATTCAGTCCATCGAGACAAGTTGCCAGTTCATAGAGACTAAGAGCCCATTCCGGGAGAGTAAAAGTCAGTTCGAAGAGTGTAGAAATCAGTCCATAAAGAGTTGGAGGTAGTCCACAGAGAGCTGTAGTCAGTCCAGAGTGTCGGAGTTGCTTCGTAAAGTGGAGAACTCGATTCAAGAAGAAGAGGAGTCAGTTCATAGAGAGTATCGGTGTCCATAGATTACTTGAGTCAAGCAACGGAGTTCTGGAGTTGATCCATAGAGAGTAGGATTGGATCCAAGTAGAGCAGAGGTGTCCATAGAGTGCTAGAGTCCATCAACAGAGTGCTGGAGACAAGTCTGGAGAGAGTGGGATTTGGCCTATAGAGTATACAAATGTCTGTAGAGAGCTGGAGTGGGTCTATAGAGAGCAAGACCACCCCTAGACATACGATTAATGAACGACTGTCACCTGTTTTGATGGTGTCCAGTGATAAAAGTTAGCAGCCTCTCCATGGATATACAAACCTTGGTCCAGAGAGTGTAGGAGTCGTCTCACGAGAGTAAAAGATGGCCCATAGAGCATAGGAGTCTGCCAGTAGAGTTGGTACGTCAAAAGCAAGAGTTGGTTCATTGAGAGTAGGAGTCAAAATGTAGAGATCAGGATTCAGTCCGTGGAGACTAAGAGTTTGGTTTTTGGAAAATATGAGCCGATCTATAGAGTGTAGAAATCCATCTATACAATGTTGGAGCTAGTCCACAGAAAGTTAGAGTCCATTCATGGAGTGTTCATAGAGTGGAGTGTAGGAGTTGGTCCTTGGAGAGTATGGGTGTCCATAGAGTGCCAGAGTTCGTCAACAGAGTGCTGGAGTTGGTCCATAGATAGTAAGAGTGCATCCATAGAGAGTAGGAGTGCCCATAGAGAGCTAGATTTGGACAATTGAGTGCTGGAGTTGGTCTATAGAGAGTATGAGTGGATGTGTTGAGAAAAGTGGGGCCCATAGTGCGGTAGACTCAGTCAGTGTTGAGTAGGAGTGGATCCATGGAGAGTAGTAGTTGGACCGTAGAGCGTAGGAATGTCCGTAGAGTGCTGGAGTTGGCCCATAGAGAGTAAGAATTCCTCCATATAAAGTAGGATCCTGTATGTATCGAAACAGACTGGAGCCCGTCCACATCACTTGTCCGAAGAGCAACACCAATGCCAACAGTTAGGGCGCACCAAAACTTTCAAAACTTCTGGAGTTTTTCAGTATCAGGAAATCCCGGCACTTCCAGCCTCGGCTGCCATCACTGAGGTTATTAATGGTCATCTGAGGATGGAAATCATCAAGATCTGCTGCTGGCAGCTCCTGTGTAATCAGTTACCAATGACGTCCTCGATGTACTGGAGACAAGTCCGGAGACGCTGCAGCCATGCGGACAGCACGGTGGCTCAGTGGTTAGCACCGTTACTTTGCAGCGCTGGGGCCAAGGACGACATCTACAAAGAGTTTGCATGTTCTCCCCGTGTTTGCGTGGGTCTCTTAACTCTGCCCCCATAGGTAAGAATGGTAACTGCCTTCCATACCATATGCACTCCTCCAGTAGCCGCGCTCCGTGACACATCAGCCGATCCCAGGGCGCGTCTCCATTCCTAAATATTTACACAGCGCGACCCGAGTGTTTATACAGAAAGAGAGAAAATGTCTGCGCTTTATCTGCATTTTCCAGCAGATTCCCTGCGCTGCCGAGAGATAAATGAGCTGGAATTTATAAAACGCGGGGCGAGATGTGCACAATGTCCAGCACTCACCTCCCGGGGTGCCCTTATGTCAAGAGGATGATGTCATAAAACCCACTGCTCTCAGCCAATCACGAGTCAAAAGATTCAAGTGGAGCAGAAACTCAGAAAGTTCCTGTTGCTTAAAGGGATTGTCCAGAGTTAGAAAACATGGCAGCTTCCTACCAAAGACAGCACACTCTACAGGCTGAATGGAGAATAGCAGCTCATGGAGATGGAACTGAGCTGCAATACCAGATACATCCTATGCACAAGTGTGGTGCTGCTTATAGAACCCAGAACCACTGCAGACCACGACGACTACTTCTCCTGCTGTAAGGCCTATGACGCTGTTTTCTGTCCTCAGCCCTCCTTTACATCTCATCTATTAGATTTATCGTCCCTCCTCATCCTGCACATGGCACATACCAGACATTGTGCCCAGCAGAGGAAGCGTCAGCATGAATCACGGAGATGTCAGCAGCCCCCATATTAGCTGTACCGCTCCACCGCTGCCCACCACCACCAAGCCTTGTACCCAGGCCAAACCGCAGAGACAGGACACACATCTAAATCAAGAAACATGGTGGCTACCAGGCCCAGGTTATACCAGCTGTACATATAGAATTATATTCAGGAGATTCCCAGGTTATACCAGCAGTACATATTGTGGAGAATCAGTCTCTTTGGTAGCCGTCTCGGATACACAGGTAATCAGGTCAGGTCCAACAAGGTGAATTTTATTGTTTTCATAAACCTCCAAACAAAACCCAGCCTTGACTCGGCATAAAGGAGCAAGAGAAAATAAAGAGTTTGTACGGTAGTCTCACCCGCTTAGATATAAGTCCGTAAAACAGGTACAGCGAAAATCCAAAGTTAGTCAGACCACTGTCAGAGGCCACAAACAAGTCTTTTCACCTTCACACACAGAGACCATTATGGTGCAACTCAGCCTCCATTTTATATCAGCTGGACATCCTGGATTTGAGGATGGAAACGACCAGTCCCGCCCAGCTCTTTCAGTCATTCCTAAAACCCGGACCTAAAATCCAGGCCCCCAAAAAAACTCTCAGCACTATCTGTTTTGGAGCCTTCTCTCACATCACTGAGGATAGGCTCCTCGGTTACACATACACTCCATCCAGGATCTGTCTAGCTGTTTAATTACATACCTTCCCCCCATCTGCACAAAGCCAGGGGCTGGGAACCTTCTTTCATTATACAGTGTACCTGTAACAGGGCATCCGCATTCCCATGGTGTTTCCCGGGCCTATGCTCCACCCAAAAACTAAAGTCTTGCAGAACCAGAAACCACCGGGTTACGACTTTGTACCCTTCAGGAGGTCCATCAGAGGGTCTGCTTTCGGGGTGAAATTGGGAACAAACCTCCAATAATAGCCCACAATGCCTAGGAAGGCTCAGACCTGCTTCTTCGAGAGGCGTTGTAGCCAGCTCTGTATTGCCTCTATCTTATTTATCTGAGGTTTGATCACGCCCCTGCCTACAACATAGCCCAAATAATTAGCTTCTTCCACCCCCAAGGCAGATTGATGATAAAGCCTGCCTTCCAAGTATTGCCTGGACTTTGTTCAAATAACTTCCCCAATCCTGGCTGAATATAACGATGTTATCCAAGTAGGCCGCGGCCTACTTCTTGTCAGGCGATAGGACTTTATCCAGGGCTCTCTGAAAGGTGGTTTGAGCCTGTAACGTGAAAGACATCCTGACGTACTTGATAATATCCGAGAACACCGTCTTCTCCTTGGCCTCCTTGAATCTGCCAATAACCTTTTGTAAGGTTAAGGGGCATCGAGTAGGCATCAGACTTACAGACCTCATTGAGCTTCCTGTAGTCGTTACAGAAAGGTCATTCCCCATCCTTCTTTGGCACCAACACTAAGGACTGGACCATCTGCTCTTGGACTCTTCAATAACCCCCAGATTCAGCATCCGTTTTACCTCTTTCGAGATCACCTCTTGGCGTGCTTCTGGAATCCAATAGGGCTTCAAGTTAACGTGAACATGAGGTTCCATGAGGACCTAATGTTCTATGACCTGGGTAAGTGCTGGTAACTGCGAGAACAGGTCTCTATTTTGGTGCAATAACTCACGACACTGCTGCTTCTGGGAGCTCGAGAAAGCTTCTGCCACCTTCAGGTCCTCTACGTTGGCATTGGAGCTTCCTGAGGTTCCCTATCCTGCCAAGGTGTAATCAGATTGACATGATGAACCTGGTAGGGCTTCCTCTTTTTTGGTTGGTGAACTTTAGAATTGACTTCACCAAGCCTTTCCAAAATTTCATATGGTCCCTGCCACTTGGCCATGAACTTACTACCCACCGTGAGCAACAGCACAAGTACACGATCCCCAGGTTTGAGCCGTCTTACACCGGCTGACCTATTATATACCCTCGATTGTGCCTCTTGAGGAGGTGTTCTTTAACAATGGGCAACACATTAGCAACCGTCTCTTGCATCTCAGCCAACGTTATATTACACTGCCGTAGGGTGTACTGTAGACTCTGCTTCTCAGGTCTTCTTCACTACATCCATGAGTCCACAGGGATGTTGGCTTGTGGGACTTCCCTGGTGAAGAACAACAGATACAGTAGAACAAAGTCCCAGTCTCAGCTGTCCTTCTCTTCGACCTTCTTCCATTGCCTTTAAGGTTTTATTTAATCTTTTAACCAGACTATCCATCTGTGGATGGTACACCGAGGTCCTGAGCTGCGCAATATCTAGGGCTTTGCATAACTCTCTCGTGAGCTTTGACCGAAACGGAGTCCCTTGATCTGTTAGGATCTCCTTAGGCAATCCTGTTCGAGAGAAGATATGGACCAACTACCGAGCTATGCAGTTTCTTAACTGCACCGCCTCCCAGTACCATGTAACATAATCAAGGACCACCAAGATATATTGATGTCCCTGGCAGACTTTACCAAGTGACCCACTAAATCTATTGCTATGCGATCAAACTTGACCTCGATGATGGCCCATGGTGCTACGGAAGTGGATCCCGGGGAGGTCAGTTGGCAGGTGGGACAGGATGTACAATAGCTCAGAATTTTTTTGTGACACCCGGGCTACCCCCAGATGACCACCTAACACATGTGTATGAGTTTCCTAAAACCCGGATCCAAAATCCAGGCCCAAAAAAAACCTCTGCGCTGGAGCCTTCCCTCCGAGTTTCACGTCTCCGAGGCTGGTCACCTCAGTGGCACATACACTCTATTCAGGTTCTGTCCAGCTGCTTTCTTACAATATATATATAAACATATAGGAAATATCCAGCTGTACATGTATCATTATAGACAGAAGATACCCAGGTTATACCAGCTGTACTTACAGTATATACAAATATATAGGAGATACTCAGGTTATATCAGCCAATGAAATAACAATGGGTGCAGGACAGCACCGCATGGGAGTGTATGACGATGGAAGAGCGGGGTGACACCCCTGCATAAGTCTTAAAGGAAGATTTTATTCCTTGTAACGTTATCTGTATCCATTGGGGGTCCAGCAACTTTTCTGTGTAGAGTTTGATTGTCACATGATTACCACCCATCTGTTATCGGGGTGAAGCCATTTATTGTTCCAAACTATGAACGCAAAGATGTCCCCCTTTAAGTTTTGGCTCTCGAGATCTCTTAGTAGACTGATGAGCAGAATCTTTCCCTGCCTCCACTCGATTATTTCTCGGCAGAACGTGCGCAGCTGGCGCCTGTTTATATACTGTCTAATATTTATTACATACAAATATAAAATTACGATGGAGCGGAGGGAAGAGCTGTGTACACAAAACGAAGCCCCCTCTCAGATCTGGATATCGGGAGCGTGCTGTGTGGTCTATAAGAAGTTTTTGGACCTAAATGTTTGGATTTTCTCAATTGTTTAAACCCAACCCCGTTGACTACTTGGGCAAGTTTTGGTTGCCGTTTGGGAGACCACCAATGGAGTACCTGAAGCACCATGTACATCTCTCCGTGATGTTCTCGTTTTCCATCCATGTCCTCCAGAGATGTCCTTCATACTGAAATCGGGGACCAGAAAGTCTCAACTGCTTCCCATCATTTTGGGGGTAAACCATCTGGTCACGTAGTCATCCACCTGAATACAAACTCACAAAAAACTGTTATCCTTTCTCAAGAAGCATCAGCCAAATAACCCAGAGTCCTAAGGGACATGTTCCCTAAGATGTCAGCCTTTAATTTATGTCCTTGGCCACCAGTCACTACTTGTCGTAGCCAAGAGTAGAACTGGAGAGTCATTTTCTGTATATGTGAAACGTAAGAAACCTTGACGTTGTACAGTGACGTTCTTCTCAAGAAGCTGGACCACATGCCAAGGAAACGGAGCACATCCTGTAGTCCTCAATTTAATTACTAGAAGAAGTCATGACATCACTGGACCATAATACTGTCCTTCAAGACTGGAGTGGAAACAGAACGGCTCGGATTACCTAAAGAAGACCTGCTTGGCCGGCGTCAATGGCTGTAAATCTTGAGGAACACGGGGTAAGAAAAGCGATGATTCAACATTGTTAGGTCCAACCATAAGAAATGTCTGACGCATTTCAGGAATCTTGAATTTTTCCTCATAGTCATTTTTTGATGATATAGAGATCTGAGATGTCATCTGTTAGGTCATAAAGAAACGTTCATTCATAGATGGGATGGATACTAAGATTAAAATGGTACCCCTCCTGTCCTGGTGCTGGTTACCACCAAACCACAAGAGTCTCAACAGTCCCACAAACTTGGCCGTGAAGGACCACGGCTTGGCAAAAACAACTCCTGAAATTGTGCTCTTGAGCGGAATTTGTGGATGTTTTGGAGGCATCCCAGAATGCCCCCATGTGTGGTCCTTAATGTCCTGATTTTTGAGGATCAAGCAAAGAATGCCTAATAGTGATGGGCGAGCACTAAAATGTTGTTCGGGTCGAGTAAATTGGAATACTCTGGTGCTCGGACTGAGTAACGAGTCCAATGTAAGTCTATGGGAAACTCGAGCATTTTTCAGGCGGCTCCCCCCGACGGTCGGCAGAGGGCCTAAAAATTGGCCAAATCGACTGGAACAGTGCTCAAATGACATGGGAACAGCATGGGGAAGACCCCTGGAAGCATCTCTGACTCCCAGGTCACTGCTGTCAGCAATGTGTGCGCTGACGCCACTTTTACCGACTCACAATAAAACATACAAAAATGGATTTTCCTGGGAAATATGTTAAGGAACATCCTTTCCAGGCTAATGACTTGTATATAAGGCAAAATAAATAGCCAAAAAACAAAAATGCTCCTCCACACCTTGGGCTATGTTCACACGTAGCGTTTTTTGATGCGTTTTCGCATTGCTTTCAACCGTGACAAATGCATTCACCGGGAAATGTCATTTTAACATTTTACAACCTTATCTGGCCATGTGCTGTGTGACACATCATCAGACACATCCCGTTTCATTTATGAAGGAGGGACTCTGAAAGTCACGAAGCCTATTTTTATAGGGCCATCAGGTGGCCCTTACTATTCTTAAAGGGCCAGCAGTCAGCCCTCGCTATTCTTAAAGGGCCAGCAGTCGGCTATGCTTTGTTGTTCCCATTACTAAAGAGTGGATCTCCCATAGTGTTTGCCTATGAAGTGACTACAACGGCTGCCAAAAATTTGGAGGAACTCCAATGCCCCTTGCAATAGACGTAGAGGTCAGAGGGCCTCCTGCAAAAAATGCTCCCATTATTAGGAAGTGTCTCTCCCACATTGTTTGCCTATGCAGTGAAGCAACGGCTGCCAAAAATTTTGGAACATTTTTGGAGGTGATACGTCTGACAGAGAACCACGGATTTAAACAGCAGGCCTGTAATTTAGTAATACTATTCTACACAGACACCTAGTGTGAATAGCTTCACCTACACACTGCAACAAAATGGAAATGGAGGCCAATATTTTCCACGGGTTCAGTTTAAATTTCTGAAATTTTATCGCTGTAATATGGAAAGGACCTGGCTGTATTCTGCAGTGCCAACAAGCAAATGGTGCAGAAAAACGGTGTACTCTGGATTGCTTTTTAAGAAAATAACCAGGATTAGGATCAAAATTTTTTTTACCTGGCCCCTGATATCTGGGGCAATGTCCACAAATATCTGTAATTTTTACAGCAGCAGCAGACAGGACGTTCAATGGACCCTCTTGCTATGTGCACTGCAGTCTGCCACATACACTGCCTGCCTAACTGCTGCTATCACCACTGAATATATGCAGCTGGATTAGTCCTCAGAAGGACTGTTAGTTCAGATGGATAAATATATATTTTATGAAACTATGAAGAAGCAAATCTCTCCCTAGCTCAGCAGCACCTCTCCCTACACTGTCTGATTCTGGAGTGACTGTGACGAGCATGGCGGTGCCAGGTCTGATATATGGCTGTGCAGCCAGCCAATCACTGTAATGCCACAACCAACATGGCTACGGCATTACAGTGCATGGCAGGCAATCCCTGCATGTTCATTAGCTCTGTAAAGAGCGCCAAAAATGCACGGATCCCGCCGAGCAACTCCGGAAATACTCGCCGACAGCGCCAAGCTCGGGCGAGTACCAAGCAGTGGCGAGCACGTTCGCTCATCGCTAATGCCTAATCTTGTCTTTTCTCTCTTTCCAAACATCTCCTATTGATGGATATCGAGAGGTCGATGGCAAAGCTTCTTCAGGATGGGACCTCCATGCATTTGTATGGATGATTCGGTGAAGTGACTAAAGTTTTTAACTCAAAATTATCAAAGATACAGACGTGAAAGGGTGCCCTCAACATCTTTGATTAGTAACTGAATTATATCCATAACCACGGGAGCAAAAAAACATTCATATCCGAGACATAAAAATATATTGCTGCCAAAGAAGCTGAGAGTAACTGGCGGAGAAGACACGCTCCAATCCTCTGCAGTACCACTTAGGGCCTCCTCTAAGTGTCTCTAGTGAAAGTTCCCGGGTGATTAAGATGGTTATTATCTCTGCCGTGTGTTTATAATCTGGACATACTCGGCTCTTTGGTGCCTGGTGTAGCAACGAACGCAGAAATTCAATCTGACCTTTTATTAGTAAATAATGTCTCACGGTACGATCATGCCCTGACGTCTTACCACCCGCAAAGGAAACATTTTGTTTTGAAAAGTTTGTGAGAAATCACGTAGCACTACATCTCCCAGCAAAAAAACGCTCTTCTTCTTCACTGTATGAACCATCTCAGAACATTAAACCCATCCTCTATCTCCAAGGACCCCATGTTTTCGAGAACTTCATCAAAAGTCCCACCAGTGGTAAGTCTTCTTCGATTCATCCTTCATAGGTTCAAAAACAGATGTCCAACAAGCTCGACTGTAAATATGACAGTACTCCATCGCTCAACCAACGATGATCACCACTGGTAATTATTCTTCGATTCATCCTTCATAGGTTCAAAAATAGATGTCCAACAAGCTCGACTGGAACTATGACAGTACTCCATCGCTCAACCAACGATGATCACCACTCGTAATTATTCTTCGATTCATCCTTCATAGGTTCAAAACCAGATGTCCAACAAGCTCGACTGTAACTATGACAGTACTCCATCGCTCAACCAACGATGATCACCACTGGTAATTATTCTTTGATTCATCCTTCATAGGTTCAAAACCAGATGTCCAACAAGCTCGACTGTAACTATGACAGTACTCCATTGCTCAACCAACGATGATCACCACTGGTAATTATTCTTCGATTCATCCTTCATAGGTTCAAAACCAGATGTCCAACAAACTCGACCTGAACTATGACAGTACTCCATCGCTCAACCAACGATGATCACCACTGGTAATTATTCTTCGATTCATCCTTCATAGGTTCAAAAACAGATGTCCAACAAGCTCGACTGTAACTATGACAGTACTCCAACGCTCAACCAACGATGATCACCACTGGTAATTATTGTTCGATTCATCCTTCATAGGTTCAAAAACAGATGTCCAACAAGCTCAACTGTAACTATGACAGTACTCCATCGCTCAACCAACGATGATCTCACAGACTCAGCTAGAAGACAATCAGGTTACCCCAAAGACCAAGATCATTGGAGACCGTAGTAAGTTGGTCAACCACCTTCAATAATTGATGACCGAATAATCCGACGATGGCTCATCTCCTAGAGATTGAAAGATCGGGACTAATCATTCTTCTTCCCAAACTCCTAATATATCTTAAATGATCAGATAGTTCTGAGGAACCAATCTTTAAGGGGACCATAAAATGAAAGAGATGACTAGAAGCAAGATGGATGGAGACTATGATAAAGATGGTGAACCATAGAGAAGATGAACCATCCATCTAGAAGAGCTAGCACTTCATAAAGTCCAACGTCTTAGTATTCATTGAAACGTCATTATGTCAACGGTCAAAAATGTAACCCCAAAAACATTTTGGTGCCTCAATCATAACTCTTGACTTGGCTTCCAGTTGCCAGAGCACATGGACCTTAGATCCCTATGGTCATATCCACTGGTTGGGTGGTGATAAGTGGTGTGACTGGTTTGTGCCCCCTCTTAAGGGCAAATATCCAAATGCCATGATGTAAAGTAGGGTAACTGAATCTTCCAAACATTTCGACCATCAATGAGGACATTTCTCATTGTATGTATTACTATAAAGGCATATTAGGCTACATTGTGGTTTATAGAGTTGGTGGGTGGTCATATTACCCAGAATAAAGTTTCTTCTATCTAATAAATAGAAGAGAGAGGAAAACTGGTCAGAAGAGAGAAGATGAGGATCGTGCCAAAGGAAGATATTCATTTGGAAGAATGACCGTTCCGTCTGTGTGTCCATCTTGTTGTCCCATGATGGAATGTCCACTGACCCACGACCCAGGGAAATCCATTGTCATTATCTACAACAAATTGTCCTTGACCCAAAGCCAGATAAGAATGCTGGAATTTTCATCCCATCACAGACTCAATGTCTACACCCGGGATTCTCATGGAACTTACCAACACAAGCATTGTGTAAGAGCAGACCCCGGCCTGCGGCAGACGCGTGATGAGATGACACCGGACAGCTCAGGGCACAGCGGGCAAGATGTCACAGCATTATGATCACTATCGAGACACCTCAGATAACACCCTACTAACAGGTCTCATCTAACACATGGCAGCAGTATTATAGTAGTTATATTCATGTACATAGGGGCAGTATTATAGTAGTTATATTCTTGTACATAGGAGCAGTATTATAGTAGTTATATTCTTGTACATAGGAGCAGTATTATAGTAGTTATATTCTTGTACATAGGAGCAGTATCATAGTAGTTATATTCTTGTACATAGGGGGCAGTATTATAGTAGTTATATTCTTGTACATAGGGGGCAGTATTATAGTAGTTATATTCTTGTACATAGGAGCAGTATTATAGTAGTTATATTCTTGTACATAGGAGCAGTATTATAGTAGTTATATTCTTGTACATAGGGGGCAGTATTATAGTAGTTATATTCTTGTACATAGGAGCAGTATCATAGTAGTTATATTCTTGTACATAGGGGGCAGTATTATAGTAGTTATATTCTTGTACATAGGAGCAGTATCATAGTAGTTATATTCTTGTACATAGGAGCAGTATTATAGTAGTTATATTCTTGTACATAGGAGCAGTATCATAGTAGTTATATTCTTGTACATAGGGGGCAGTATTATAGTAGTTATATTCTTGTACATAGGAGCAGTATTATAGTAGTTATATTCTTGTACATAGGAGCAGTATTATAGTAGTTATATTCTTGTACATAGGAGCAGTATCATAGTAGTTATATTCTTGTACATAGGGGGCAGTATTATAGTAGTTATATTCTTGTACATAGGGGGCAGTATTATAGTAGTTATATTCTTGTACATAGGAGCAGTATTATAGTAGTTATATTCTTGTACATAGGAGCAGTATTATAGTAGTTATATTCATGTACATAGGGGCAGTATTATAGTAGTTATATTCTTGTACATAGGAGCAGTATTATAGTAGTTATATTCTTGTACATAGGAGCAGTATTATAGTAGTTATATTCTTGTACATAGGGGCAATATTATAGTAGTTATATTCTTGTACATAGGGGGCAGTATTATAGTAGTTATATTTATGTACATAGGGGCAGTATTATAGTAGTTATATTCTTGTACATAGGGGGCAGTATTATAGTAGTTATATTCATGTACATAGGGGCAGTATTATAGTAGTTATATTCTTGTACATAGGGGGCAGTATTATAGTAGTTATATTCTTGTACATTGGGGCAGTATTATAGTAGTTATATTCCTGTACATAGGAGCAGTATTATAGTAGTTATATTCTTGTACATAGGAGCAGTATTATAGTAGTTATATTTCTGTACATAGGGAGCAGTATTATAGTAGTTATATTCTTGTACATAGGGGCAGTATTACAGTAGTTATATTCTTGTACATAGGGGGCAGTATTATAGTAGTTATATTCTTGTACATTGGAGCAGTATTATAGTAGTTATATTCTTGTACATAGGGGGCAGTATTATAGTAGTTATATTCTTGTACATAGGGGGCAGTATTATAGTAGTTATATTCTTGTACATAGGGGGCAGTATTATAGTAGTTACATTCTTGTACATAGGGGGCAGTATTATAGTAGTTATATTCTTGTACATAGGAGCAGTATTATAGTAGTTATATTCTTGTACATAGGGGGCAGTATTATAGTAGTTATATTCTTGTACATAGGGAGCAGTATTATAGTAGTTATATTCTTGTACATAGGGGGCAGTATTATAGTAGTTATATTCTTGTACATTGGGGCAGTATTATAGTAGTTATATTCCTGTACATAGGAGCAGTATTACAGTAGCTATAGTATCATACATTGGAGCAGTATTATAGTAGTTATATTGTTGTATATAGGAGCAGTATTATAGTAGTTATATTCTTGTACATAGGGGGCAGTATTATAGTAGTTATATTCTTGTACATAGGGGCAGTATTATAGTAGTTATATTCTTGTACATAGGAGCAGTATTATAGTAGTTACATTCTTGTACATAGGGAGCAGTATTATAGTAGTTATATTCTTGTATATAGGGGGCAGTGTTATAGTAGCTATATTCTTGTACATAGGGGGTAGTATGATAGTAGTTATATTCTTGTACATAGGGGCAGTATGATAGTAGTTATATTCTTGTACATAGGGGGCAGTATTATATTAGTTATATTCTTGTACATAGGGGGCAGTATTATAGTAGTTATATTCTTGTACATAGGAGCAGTATTATAGTAGTTATATTCTTGTACATAGGGGCAGTATTATAGTAGTTATATTCCTGTACATAGGAGCAGTATTATAGTAGTTATATTCTTGTATATAGGGAACAGTATTATAGTAGTTATATTCTTGTACATAGGAGCAGTATTATAGTAGTTATATTCTTGTACATAGGGGGCAGTATTATAGTAGTTATATTCTTGTACATTGGGGCAGTATTATAGTAGTTATATTCCTGTACATAGGAGCAGTATTATAGTAGTTATATTCTTGTATATAGGGAACAGTATTATAGTAGTTATATTCTTGTACATAGAGGGCAGTATTATAGTAGTTATATTCTTGTACATAGGGGGCAGTATTATAGTAGTTATAGTATCGCACATTGGAGCAGTATTATAGTAGTTATATTGTTGTATATAGGAGCAGTATCATAGTAGTTATATTCTTGTACATAGGGGGCAGTATTATAGTAGTTATATTCTTGTACATAGGGGGCAGTATTATAGTAGTTATATTCTTGTACATAGGAGCAGTATTATAGTAGTTACATTCTTGTACATAGGGGGCAGTATTATAGTAGTTATATTCTTGTACATAGGGAGCAGTATTATAGTAGTTATATACTTGTATATAGGGAACAGTATTATAGTAGTTATATTCTTGTACATAGAGGGCAGTATTATAGTAGTTATATTCTTGTACATAGGGGGCAGTATTATAGTAGTTATAGTATCGTACATTGGAGCAGTATTATAGTAGTTATATTCTTGTACATAGGGGGCAGTATTATAGTAGTTATATACTTGTATATAGGGAACAGTATTATAGTAGTTATATTCTTGTACATAGAGGGCAGTATTATAGTAGTTATATTCTTGTACATAGGGGGCAGTATTATAGTAGTTATAGTATCGTACATTGGAGCAGTATTATAGTAGTTATATTCTTGTACATAGGGGGCAGTATTATAGTTGTTATATTCTTGTGCATAGGGACAGCATTATAGTAGTTATGTTCTTGTACATAGGGGGCAGTATTATAGTAGTTATATTCTTGTACATAGGGGGCAGTATTATAGTAGTTATATTCTTGTACATAGGGAGCAGTATTATAGTAGTTATATTCTTGTACATAGGGGGCAGTATTATAGTAGTTATAGTATCGTACATTGGAGCAGTATTATAGTAGTTATATTGTTGTATATAGGAGCAGTATTATAGTAGTTATATTCTTGTACATAGGAGCAGTATTATAGTAGTTATATTCTTGTACATAGGGGGCAGTATTATAGTAGTTATATTCTTGTACATAGGGGGCAGTATTATAGTAGTTATATTCTTGTACATAGGAGCAGTATTATAGTAGTTATATTCTTGTACATAGGGGGCAGTATTATAGTAGTTATATTCTTGTACATAGGGAGCAGTATTATAGTAGTTATATTCTTGTACATAGGGGGCAGTATTATAGTAGTTATATTCTTGTACATTGGGGCAGTATTATAGTAGTTATATTCCTGTACATAGGAGCAGTATTACAGTAGCTATAGTATCATACATTGGAGCAGTATTATAGTAGTTATATTGTTGTATATAGGAGCAGTATTATAGTAGTTATATTCTTGTACATAGGGGGCAGTATTATAGTAGTTATATTCTTGTACATAGGGGCAGTATTATAGTAGTTATATTCTTGTACATAGGAGCAGTATTATAGTAGTTACATTCTTGTACATAGGGAGCAGTATTATAGTAGTTATATTCTTGTATATAGGGGGCAGTGTTATAGTAGCTATATTCTTGTACATAGGGGGTAGTATGATAGTAGTTATATTCTTGTACATAGGGGCAGTATGATAGTAGTTATATTCTTGTACATAGGGGGCAGTATTATATTAGTTATATTCTTGTACATAGGGGGCAGTATTATAGTAGTTATATTCTTGTACATAGGAGCAGTATTATAGTAGTTATATTCTTGTACATAGGGGCAGTATTATAGTAGTTATATTCTTGTACATAGGGGGCAGTATTATAGTAGTTATATTCTTGTACATTGGGGCAGTATTATAGTAGTTATATTCCTGTACATAGGAGCAGTATTATAGTAGTTATATTCTTGTATATAGGGAACAGTATTATAGTAGTTATATTCTTGTACATAGAGGGCAGTATTATAGTAGTTATATTCTTGTACATAGGGGGCAGTATTATAGTAGTTATAGTATCGCACATTGGAGCAGTATTATAGTAGTTATATTGTTGTATATAGGAGCAGTATCATAGTAGTTATATTCTTGTACATAGGGGGCAGTATTATAGTAGTTATATTCTTGTACATAGGGGGCAGTATTATAGTAGTTATATTCTTGTACATAGGAGCAGTATTATAGTAGTTACATTCTTGTACATAGGGGGCAGTATTATAGTAGTTATATTCTTGTACATAGGGAGCAGTATTATAGTAGTTATATTCTTGTACATAGGGGGCAGTATTATAGTAGTTATATACTTGTATATAGGGAACAGTATTATAGTAGTTATATTCTTGTACATAGAGGGCAGTATTATAGTAGTTATATTCTTGTACATAGGGGGCAGTATTATAGTAGTTATATTCTTGTACATAGGGGGCAGTATTATAGTTGTTATATTCTTGTGCATAGGGACAGCATTATAGTAGTTATGTTCTTGTACATAGGGGGCAGTATTATAGTAGTTATATTCTTGTACATAGGGGGCAGTATTATAGTAGTTATATTCTTGTACATAGGGAGCAGTATTATAGTAGTTATATTCTTGTACATAGGGGGCAGTATTATAGTAGTTATAGTATCGTACATTGGAGCAGTATTATAGTAGTTATATTGTTGTATATAGGAGCAGTATTATAGTAGTTATATTCTTGTACATAGTGGGCAGTATTCTAGTAGTTAAATTCTTGTACATAGGGGGCAGTATTATAGTAGTTATATTCTTGTCCATAGGGAGCAGTATTATAGTAGTTATATTCTTGTACATAGGGGGCAGTATTATAGTAGTTATATTCTTGTACATAGGGGCAGTATTATAGTAGTTATATTTTTGTACATAGGAGCAGTATTATAGTAGTTATATTCTTGTACATAGGGGGCAGTATTATAGTAGTTATATTCTTGTACATAGGGGACAGTATTATAGTAGTTATATTCTTGTACATAGGGGGCAGTATTATAGTAGTTATAGTATCGTACATTGGAGCAGTATTATAGTAGTTATATTGTTGAATATAGGAGCAGTAATATAGTAGTTATATTCTTGTACATAGGGGGCAGTATTATAGTAGTTATATTCTTGTACATAGGGGGCAGTATTATAGTAGTTATATTCTTGTACATAGGGGGCAGTATGATAGTAGTTATATTCTTGTACATAGGAGCAGTATTATAGTAGTTATATTCTTGTACATAGGGGGCAGTATTATAGTATTTATATTCTTGTACATAGGGGGCAGTATTATAGTAGTTATATTCTTGTACATTGGGGCAGTATTATAGTAGTTATATTCCTGTACATAGGAGCAGTATTATAGTAGTTATAGTATCGTACATTGGAGCAGTATTATAGTAGTTATATTTTTGTATATAGGAGCAGTATTATAGTAGTTATATTCTTGTACATAGGGGGCAGTATTATAGTAGTTACATTCTTGTACATAGGGGGCAGTATTATAGTAGTTATATTCTTGTACATAGGAGCAGTATTATAGTAGTTATATTCTTGTACATAGGGGGCAGTATTATAGTAGTTATATTCTTGTACATAGGGGGCAGTATTATAGTAGTTACATTCTTGTACATAGGAGCAGTATTATAGTAGTTATATTCTTGTACATAGGAGCAGTATTATAGTAGTTATATTCTTGTACATAGGGGGCAGTATTATAGTAGTTATATTTTTGTACATAGGAGCAGTATTATAGTAGTTATATTCTTGTACATAGGGGGCAGTATTATAGTAGTTATATTCTTGTACATAGGGGCAGTATTATAGTAGTTATATTTTTGTACATAGGAGCAGTATTATAGTAGTTATATTCTTGTACATAGGGGGCAGTATTATAGTAGTTATATTCTTGTACATAGGAGCAGTATTATAGTAGTTATATTCTTGTACATAGCAGCAGTATTATAGTAGTTATATTCTTGTACATAGGAACAGTATTATAGTAGTTATAGTATTGTACATTGGAGCAATATTATAGTAGTTATATTCTTGTACATAGGGGGCAGTATTATAGTAGTTATATTCTTGTACATAGGGGGCAGTATTATAGTAGTTACATTCTTGTACATAGGGGGTAGTATTATAGTAGTTATATTCTTGTACATAGGGGGCAGTATTATAGTAGTTATATTCTTGTACATAGGGGGCAGTATTATAGTAGTTATATTCTTGTACATAGGGGCAGTATTATAGTAGTTATATTTTTGTACATAGGAGCAGTATTATAGTAGTTATATTCTTGTACATAGGGGGCAGTATTATAGTAGTTATATTCTTGTACATAGGAGCAGTATTATAGTAGTTATATTCTTGTACATAGGGGCAGTATTATAGTAGTTATAGTATTGTACATTGGAGCAATATTATAGTAGTTATATTCTTGTACATAGGGGCAGTATTATAGTAGTTATATTCTTGCACATAGGGAGCAGTATTATAGTAGTTATATTCTTGTACATAGGAGCAGTATTATAGTAGTTATATTCTTGTACATAGGGGGCAGTATTACAGTAGTTATATTCTTGTACATAGGGGGCGGTATTATAGTAGTTATATTCTTGTACATAGGGAGCAGTATTATAGTAGTTATATTCTTGTACATAGGGGGCAGTATTATTGTAGTTATATTCTTGTACATAGGAGCAGTATTATAGTAGTTATATTCTTGTATATAGGAGCAGTATTATAGTAGTTATATTCTTGTACATAGCAGCAGTATTATAGTAGTTATATTCTTGTACATAGGAACAGTATTATAGTAGTTATATTCTTGTACATAGGGGGCGGTATTATAGTAGTTATATTCTTGTACATAGGGAGCAGTATTATAGTAGTTATATTCTTGTACATAGGGGGCAGTATTATTGTAGTTATATTCTTGTACATAGGAGCAGTATTATAGTAGTTATATTCTTGTACATAGGAGCAATATTATAGTAGTTATATTCTTGTACATAGGAGCAGTATTATAGTAGTTATATTCTTGTACATAGGGGGCAGTATTATAGTAGTTATATTCTTGTACATAGGGGGCAGTATTATAGTAGTTATATTCTTGTACATAGGAGCAGTATTATAGTAGTTATATTCATGTACATAGGAGCAGTATTATAGTAGTTATATTCTTGAACATAGGGGGCAGTATTATAGTAGTTATATTCTTGTACATAGGAGCAGTATTATAGTAGTTATATTCTTGAACATAGGGGGCAGTATTATAGTAGTTATATTCTTGTACATAGGGGGCAGTATTATAGTAGTTATATTCTTGTACATAGGAGCAGTATTATAGTAGTTATATTCTTGAACATAGGGGGCAGTATTATAGTAGTTATATTCTTGTACATAGGGGGCAGTATTATAGTAGTTATATTCTTGTACATAGGGGGCAGTATTATAGTAGTTATATTCTTGTACATAGGAGCAGTATTACAGTAGTTATATTCTTGTACATAGGGGGCAGTATTATAGTAGTTATATTCTTGTACATAGGGGGCAGTATTATAGTAGTTATATTCTTGTACATAGGAGCAGTATTATAGTAGTTATATTCTTGAACATAGGGGGCAGTATTATAGTAGTTATATTCTTGTACATAGGGGGCAGTATTATAGTAGTTATATTCTTGTACATAGGAGCAGTATTATAGTAGTTATATTCTTGTACATAGGGGGCAGTATTATAGTAGTTATATTCTTGTACATAGGGGGCAGTATTATAGTAGTTATATTCTTGTACATAGGGGGCAGTATTATAGTAGTTATATTCTTGTACATAGGGGGCAGTATTATAGTAGTTACATTCTTGTACATAGGGGGCAGTATTATAGTAGTTATATTCTTGTACATAGGAGCAGTATTATAGTAGTTATATTCTTGTACATAGGGGGCAGTATTATAGTAGTTATATTCTTGTACATAGGGAGCAGTATTACAGTAGTTATAGTATCATACATTGGAGCAGTATTATAGTAGTTATATTGTTGTATATAGGAGCAGTATTATAGTAGTTATATAGTAGTTATATTCTTGTACATAGGGGCAGTATTATAGTAGTTATATTCTTGAACATAGGAGCAGTATTATAGTAGTTATATTCTTGTATATAGGGGGCAGTGTTATAGTAGCTATATTCTTGTACATAGGGGGTAGTATGATAGTAGTTATATTCTTGTACATAGGGGGCAGTATGATAGTAGTTATATTCTTGTACATAGGGGGCAGTATTATATTAGTTATATTCTTGTACATAGGGGGCAGTATTATAGTAGTTATATTCTTGTACATAGGAGCAGTATTATAGTAGTTATATTCTTGTACATAGGGGCAGTATTATAGTAGTTATATTCTTGTACATAGGAGCAGTATTATAGTAGTTATATTCTTGTACATTGGGGCAGTATTATAGTAGTTATATTCCTGTACATAGGAGCAGTATTATAGTAGTTATATTCTTGTATATAGGGAACAGTATTATAGTAGTTATATTCTTGTACATAGAGGGCAGTATTATAGTAGTTACATTCTTGTACATAGGGGGCAGTATTATAGTAGTTACATTCTTGTACATAGGGGGCAGTATTATAGTAGTTATATTCTTGTACATAGGGAGCAGTATTATGGTAGTTATATTCTTGTACATAGGGGGCAGTATTATAGTAGTTATATACTTATATATAGGGAACAGTATTATAGTAGTTATATTCTTGTACATAGAGGGCAGTATTATAGTAGTTATATTCTTGTACATAGGGGGCAGTATTATAGTAGTTATAGTATCGTACATTGGAGCAGTATTATAGTAGTTATATTCTTGTACATAGGGGGCAGTATTATAGTTGTTATATTCTTGTGCATAGGGACAGCATTATAGTAGTTATGTTCTTGTACATAGGGGGCAGTATTATAGTAGTTATATTCTTGTACATAGGGGGCAGTATTAAAGTAGTTATATTCTTGTACATAGGGAGCAGTATTATAGTAGTTATATTCTTGTACATAGGGGGCAGTATTATAGTATTTATAGTATCGTACATTGGAGCAGTATTATAGTAGTTATATTGTTGTATATAGGAGCAGTATTATAGTAGTTATATTCTTGTACATAGGGGGCAGTATGATAGTAGTTGTATTCTTGTACATAGGAGCAGTATTATAGTAGTTATATTCTTGTACATAGGGGGCAGTATTATAGTAGTTATATTCTTGTACATAGGGGGCAGTATTATAGTAGTTATATTCTTGTACATTGGGGCAGTATTATAGTAGTTATATTCCTGTACATAGGAGCAGTATTATAGTAGTTATATTCTTGTACATAGGAGCAGTATTATAGTAGTTATATTCTTGTACATAGGGGGCAGTATTATAGTAGTTATATTCTTGTCCATAGGGAGCAGTATTATAGTAGTTATATTCTTGTACATAGGGGGCAGTATTATAGTAGTTATATTCTTGTACATAGGGGGCAGTATTATAGTAGTTACATTCTTGTACATAGGGGGCAGTATTATAGTAGTTATATTCTTGTACATAGCAGCAGTATTATAGTAGTTATATTCTTGTACATAGGGGGCAGTATTATAGTAGTTATATTCTTGTCCATAGGGAGCAGTATTATAGTAGTTATATTCTTGTACATAGGGGGCAGTATTATAGTAGTTATATTCTTGTACATAGGGAGCAGTATTATAGTAGTTATATTCTTGTACATAGGGGGCAGTATTATAGTAGTTATATTCTTGTACATAGGGGCAGTATTATAGTAGTTATATTTTTGTACATAGGAGCAGTATTATAGTAGTTATATTCTTGTACATAGGGGGCAGTATTATAGTAGTTATATTCTTGTACATAGGGGACAGTATTATAGTAGTTATATTCTTGTACATAGGAGCAGTATTATAGTAGTTATATTCTTGTACATAGCAGCAGTATTATAGTAGTTATATTCTTGTACATAGGAACAGTATTATAGTAGTTATAGTATTGTACATTGGAGCAGTATTATAGTAGTTACATTCTTGTACATAGGGGCAGTATTATAGTAGTTATATTCTTGCACATAGGGGGCAGTATTATAGTAGTTATATTCTTGTACATAGGGAGCAGTATTATAGTAGTTATATTCTTGTACATAGGGGGCAGTATTATAGTAGTTATAGTATCGTACATTGGAGCAGTATTATAGTAGTTATATTCTTGTACATAGGGGGCAGTATTATAGTTGTTATATTCTTGTGCATAGGGACAGCATTATAGTAGTTATGTTCTTGTACATAGGGGGCAGTATTATAGTAGTTATATTCTTGTACATAGGGGGCAGTATTAAAGTAGTTATATTCTTGCGAGCAGTATTATAGTAGTTATATTCTTGTACATAGGGGGCAGTATTATAGTAGTTATAGTATCGTACATTGGAGCAGTATTATAGTAGTTATATTGTTGTATATAGGAGCAGTATTATAGTAGTTATATTCTTGTACATAGGGGGCAGTATGATAGTAGTTATATTCTTGTACATAGGAGCAGTATTATAGTAGTTATATTCTTGTACATAGGGGGCAGTATTATAGTAGTTATATTCTTGTACATAGGGGGCAGTATTATAGTAGTTATATTCTTGTACATTGGGGCAGTATTATAGTAGTTATATTCCTGTACATAGGAGCAGTATTATAGTAGTTATAGTATCGTACATTGGAGCAGTATTATAGTAGTTATATTGTTGTATATAGGAGCAGTATTATAGTAGTTATATTCTTGTACATAGGGGGCAGTATTATAGTAGTTACATTCTTGTACATAGGGGGCAGTATTATAGTAGTTATATTCTTGTACATAGGAGCAGTATTATAGTAGTTATATTCTTGTACATAGGGGGCAGTATTATAGTAGTTATATTCTTGTACATAGGAGGCAGTATTATAGTAGTTACATTCTTGTACATAGGGGTCAGTATTATAGTAGTTATAATCTTGTACATAGGAGCAGTATTATAGTAGTTATATTCTTGTACATAGGGGGCAGTATTATAGTAGTTATATTCTTGTCCATAGGGAGCAGTATTATAGTAGTTATATTCTTGTACATAGGGGGCAGTATTATAGTAGTTATATTCTTGTACATAGGGGCAGTATTATAGTAGTTATATTTTTGTACATAGGAGCAGTATTATAGTAGTTATATTCTTGTACATAGGGGGCAGTATTATAGTAGTTATATTCTTGTACATAGGGGACAGTATTATAGTAGTTATATTCTTGTACATAGGGGGCAGTATTATAGTAGTTATAGTATCGTACATTGGAGCAGTATTATAGTAGTTATATTGTTGTATATAGGAGCAGTATTATAGTAGTTATATTCTTGTACATAGGGGGCAGTATGATAGTAGTTATATTCTTGTACATAGGAGCAGTATTATAGTAGTTATATTCTTGTACATAGGGGGCAGTATTATAGTAGTTATATTCTTGTACATAGGGGGCAGTATTATAGTAGTTATATTCTTGTACATTGGGGCAGTATTATAGTAGTTATATTCCTGTACATAGGAGCAGTATTATAGTAGTTATAGTATCGTACATTGGAGCAGTATTATAGTAGTTACATTCTTGTACATAGGGGGCAGTATTATAGTAGTTACATTCTTGTACATAGGGGGCAGTATTATAGTAGTTATATTCTTGTACATAGGAGCAGTATTATAGTAGTTATATTCTTGTACATAGGGGGCAGTATTATAGTAGTTATATTCTTGTACATAGGGGGCAGTATTATAGTAGTTACATTCTTGTACATAGGGGGCAGTATTATAGTAGTTATATTCTTGTACATAGGAGCAGTATTATAGTAATTATAATCTTGTACATAGGGGGCAGTATTATAGTAGTTATATTCTTGTCCATAGGGAGCAGTATTATAGTAGTTATATTCTTGTACATAGGGGGCAGTATTATAGTAGTTATATTCTTGTACATAGGGGCAGTATTATAGTAGTTATATTTTTGTACATAGGAGCAGTATTATAGTAGTTATATTCTTGTACATAGGGGACAGTATTATAGTAGTTATATTCTTGTACATAGGGGACAGTATTATAGTAGTTATATTCTTGTACATAGGAGCAGTATTATAGTAGTTATATTCTTGTACATAGCAGCAGTATTATAGTAGTTATATTCTTGTACATAGGAACAGTATTATAGTAGTTATAGTATTGTACATTGGAGCAGTATTATAGTAGTTATATTCTTGTACATAGGGGCAGTATTATAGTAGTTATATTCTTGCACATAGGGGGCAGTATTATAGTAGCTATATTCTTGTACATAGGGAGCAGTATTATAGTAGTTATATACTTGTACATAGGGGGCAGTATTACAGTAGTTATATTCTTGTACATAGGGGGCGGTATTATAGTAGTTATATTCTTGTACATAGGGAGCAGTATTAAAGTAGTTATATTCTTGTACATAGGGGGCAGTATTATTGTAGTTATATTCTTGTACATAGGAGCAGTATTATAGTAGTTATATTCTTGTATATAGGAGCAGTATTATAGTAGTTATATTCTTGTACATAGCAGCAGTATTATAGTAGTTATATTCTTGTACATAGGAACAGTATTATAGTAGTTATAGTATTGTACATTGGAGCAGTATTATAGTAGTTATATTCTTGTACATAGGGGCAGTATTATAGTAGTTATATTCTTGCACATAGGGGGCAGTATTATAGTAGTTATATTCTTGTACATAGGGAGCAGTATTATAGTAGTTATATTCTTGTACATAGGGGGCAGTATTACGGTAGTTATATTCTTGTACATAGGGGGCGGTATTATAGTAGTTATATTCTTGTACATAGGGAGCAGTATTATAGTAGTTATATTCTTGTACATAGGGGGCAGTATTATAGTAGTTATATTCTTGTACATAGGAGCAGTATTATAGTAGTTATATTCTTGTACATAGGAGCAATATTATAGTAGTTATATTCTTGTACATAGGAGCAGTATTATAGTAGTTATATTCTTGTACATAGGGGGCAGTATTATAGTAGTTATATTCTTGTACATAGGGGGCAGTATTATAGTAGTTATATTCTTGTACATAGGAGCAGTATTATAGTAGTTATATTCTTGTACATAGGAGCAGTATTACAGTAGTTATATTCTTGTACATAGGGGGCAGTATTATAGTAGTTATATTCTTGTACATAGGGGGCAGTATTATAGTAGTTATATTCTTGTACATAGGGAGCAGTATTATAGTAGTTATATTCTTGTACATAGGGGCAGTATTATTGTAGTTATATTCTTGTACATAGGAGCAGTATTATAGTAGTTATATTCTTGTACATAGGAGCAGTATTATAGTAGTTATATTCTTGTACATAGGGGGCAGTATTATAGTAGTTATATTCTTGTACATAGGGGGCAGTATTATAGTAGTTATATTCTTGTACATAGGGGGCAGTATTATAGTAGTTATATTCTTGTACATAGGGGGCAGTATTATAGTAGTTACATTCTTGTACATAGGGGGCAGTATTATAGTAGTTATATTCTTGTACATAGGAGCAGTATTATAGTAGTTATATTCTTGTACATAGGGGGCAGTATTATAGTAGTTATATTCTTGTCCATAGGGAGCAGTATTATAGTAGTTATATTCTTGTACATAGGGGGCAGTATTATAGTAGTTATATTCTTGTACATAGGGGCAGTATTATAGTAGTTATATTTTTGTACATAGGAGCAGTATTATAGTAGTTATATTCTTGTACATAGGGGGCAGTATTATAGTAGTTATATTCTTGTACATAGGGGACAGTATTATAGTAGTTATATTCTTGTACATAGGGGGCAGTATTATAGTAGTTATAGTATCGTACATTGGAGCAGTATTATAGTAGTTATATTGTTGTATATAGGAGCAGTATTATAGTAGTTATATTCTTGTACATAGGGGGCAGTATGATAGTAGTTATATTCTTGTACATAGGAGCAGTATTATAGTAGTTATATTCTTGTACATAGGGGGCAGTATTATAGTAGTTATATTCTTGCGAGCAGTATTATAGTAGTTATATTCTTGTACATAGGGGGCAGTATTATAGTAGTTATAGTATCGTACATTGGAGCAGTATTATAGTAGTTATATTCTTGTACATAGGGGGCAGTATTATAGTTGTTATATTCTTGTGCATAGGGACAGCATTATAGTAGTTATGTTCTTGTACATAGGGGGCAGTATTATAGTAGTTATATTCTTGTACATAGGGGGCAGTATTAAAGTAGTTATATTCTTGCGAGCAGTATTATAGTAGTTATATTCTTGTACATAGGGGGCAGTATTATAGTAGTTATAGTATCGTACATTGGAGCAGTATTATAGTAGTTATATTGTTGTATATAGGAGCAGTATTATAGTAGTTATATTCTTGTACATAGGGGGCAGTATGATAGTAGTTATATTCTTGTACATAGGAGCAGTATTATAGTAGTTATATTCTTGTACATAGGGGGCAGTATTATTGTAGTTATATTCTTGTACATAGGAGCAGTATTATAGTAGTTATATTCTTGTACATAGGAGCAGTATTATAGTAGTTATATTCTTGTACATAGGGGGCAGTATTATAGTAGTTATATTCTTGTACATAGGGGGCAGTATTATAGTAGTTATATTCTTGTACATAGGGGGCAGTATTATAGTAGTTATATTCTTGTACATAGGGGGCAGTATTATAGTAGTTACATTCTTGTACATAGGGGGCAGTATTATAGTAGTTATATTCTTGTACATAGGAGCAGTATTATAGTAGTTATATTCTTGTACATAGGGGGCAGTATTATAGTAGTTATATTCTTGTCCATAGGGAGCAGTATTATAGTAGTTATATTCTTGTACATAGGGGGCAGTATTATAGTAGTTATATTCTTGTACATAGGGGCAGTATTATAGTAGTTATATTTTTGTACATAGGAGCAGTATTATAGTAGTTATATTCTTGTACATAGGGGGCAGTATTATAGTAGTTATATTCTTGTACATAGGGGACAGTATTATAGTAGTTATATTCTTGTACATAGGGGGCAGTATTATAGTAGTTATAGTATCGTACATTGGAGCAGTATTATAGTAGTTATATTGTTGTATATAGGAGCAGTATTATAGTAGTTATATTCTTGTACATAGGGGGCAGTATGATAGTAGTTATATTCTTGTACATAGGAGCAGTATTATAGTAGTTATATTCTTGTACATAGGGGGCAGTATTATAGTAGTTATATTCTTGTACATTGGGGCAGTATTATAGTAGTTATATTCCTGTACATAGGAGCAGTATTATAGTAGTTATAGTATCGTACATTGGAGCAGTATTATAGTAGTTATATTCTTGTACATAGGAGCAGTATTATAGTAGTTATATTCTTGTACATAGGAGCAGTATTACAGTAGTTATATTCTTGTACATAGGGGGCAGTATTATAGTAGTTATATTCTTGTACATAGGGGGCAGTATTATAGTAGTTATATTCTTGTACATAGGGGGCAGTATTATAGTAGTTATATTCTTGTACATAGGAGCAGTATTATAGTAGTTATATTCTTGTACATAGGGGGCAGTATTATAGTAGTTATATTCTTGTACATAGGGGGCAGTATTATAGTAGTTATATTCTTGTACATAGGAGCAGTATTATAGTAGTTATATTCTTGTACATAGGGGGCAGTATTATAGTAGTTATATTCTTGTACATAGGGGGCAGTATTATAGTAGTTATATTCTTGTACATAGGAGCAGTATTATAGTAGTTATATTCTTGTACATAGGGGCAGTATTATAGTAGTTATATTCTTGTACATAGGGGGCAGTATTATAGTAGTTATATTCTTGTACATAGGGGCAGTATTATAGTAGTTATATTCTTGTACATAGGGGGCAGTATTATAGCAGTTATATTCTTGTATATAGGGGCAGTATTATAGTAGTTATATTCTTGTACATAGGAGCAGTATTATAGTAGTTATATTCTTGTACATAGTGGTAGTATTAAAGTAGTTATATTCTTGTACATAGGGGGCAGTATTATAGTAGTTATATTCTTGTATATAGGGGCAGTATTATAGTAGTTATATTCTTGTACATAGGGGGCAGTATTATAGTAGTTATATTCTTGTATATAGGGGCAGTATTATAGTAGTTATATTCTTGTACATAGGGGTAGTATTAAAGTAGTTATATTCTTGTACATAGGAGCAGTAATATAGTAGTTATATTCTTGTACATAGGGGGCAGTATTATAGTAGTTATATTCTTGTACATAGGGGCAGTATTATAGTAGTTATATTCTTGTACATAGGGGGCAGTATTATAGTAGTTATATTCTTGTATATAGGGGCAGTATTATAGTAGTTATATTCTTGTACATAGGAGCAGTATTATAGTAGTTATATTCTTGTACATAGGAGCAGTATTATAGTAGTTATATTCTTGTACATAGGGGGCAGTATTATAGTAGTTATATTCTTGTACATAGGGGGCAGTATTATAGTAGTTATATTCTTGTACATAGGGGCAGTATTATAGTAGTTATATTCTTGTACATAGGGGGCAGTATTATAGTAGTTATATTCTTGTATATAGGGGCAGTATTATAGTAGTTATATTCTTGTACATAGGGGGCAGTATTATAGTTGTTATATTCTTGTGCATAGGGACAGCATTATAGTAGTTATGTTCTTGTACATAGGGGGCAGTATTATAGTAGTTATATTCTTGTACATAGGGGGCAGTATTAAAGTAGTTATATTCTTGTACATAGGGAGCAGTATTATAGTAGTTATATTCTTGTACATAGGGGGCAGTATTATAGTAGTTATAGTATCGTACATTGGAGCAGTATTATAGTAGTTATATTGTTGTATATAGGAGCAGTATTATAGTAGTTATATTCTTGTACATAGGGGGCAGTATGATAGTAGTTGTATTCTTGTACATAGGAGCAGTATTATAGTAGTTATATTCTTGTACATAGGGGGGAGTATTATGGTAGTTATATTCTTGTACATAGGGGGCAGTATTATAGTAGTTATATTCTTGTACATTGGGGCAGTATTATAGTAGTTATATTCCTGTACATAGGAGCAGTATTATAGTAGTTATAGTATCGTACATTGGAGCAGTATTATAGTAGTTATATTGTTGTATATAGGAGCAGTATTATAGTAGTTATATTCTTGTACATAGGGGGCAGTATTATAGTAGTTACATTCTTGTACATAGGGGGCAGTATTATAGTAGTTATATTCTTGTACATAGGAGCAGTATTATAGTAGTTATATTCTTGTACATAGGGGGCAGTATTATAGTAGTTATATTCTTGTACATAGGAGGCAGTATTATAGTAGTTACATTCTTGTACATAGGGGTCAGTATTATAGTAGTTATAATCTTGTACATAGGAGCAGTATTATAGTAGTTATATTCTTGTACATAGGGGGCAGTATTATAGTAGTTATATTCTTGTCCATAGGGAGCAGTATTATAGTAGTTATATTCTTGTACATAGGGGGCAGTATTATAGTAGTTATATTCTTGTACATAGGGGCAGTATTATAGTAGTTATATTTTTGTACATAGGAGCAGTATTATAGTAGTTATATTCTTGTACATAGGGGGCAGTATTATAGTAGTTATATTCTTGTACATAGGGGACAGTAATATAGTAGTTATATTCTTGTACATAGGGGGCAGTATTATAGTAGTTATAGTATCGTACATTGGAGCAGTATTATAGTAGTTATATTGTTGTATATAGGAGCAGTATTATAGTAGTTATATTCTTGTACGTAGGGGGCAGTATGATAGTAGTTATATTCTTGTACATAGGAGCAGTATTATAGTAGTTATATTCTTGTACATAGGGGGCAGTATTATAGTAGTTATATTCTTGTACATAGGGGGCAGTATTATAGTAGTTATATTCTTGTACATTGGGGCAGTATTATAGTAGTTATATTCCTGTACATAGGAGCAGTATTATAGTAGTTATAGTATCGTACATTGGAGCAGTATTATAGTAGTTATATTGTTGTATATAGGAGCAGTATTATAGTAGTTATATTCTTGTACATAGGAGCAGTATTATAGTAGTTACATTCTTGTACATAGGGGGCAGTATTATAGTAGTTATATTCTTGTACATAGGAGCAGTATTATAGTAGTTATATTCTTGTACATAGGGGGCAGTATTATAGTAGTTATATTCTTGTACATAGGGGGCAGTATTATAGTAGTTACATTCTTGTACATAGGGGGCAGTATTATAGTAGTTATATTCTTGTACATAGGAGCAGTATTATAGTAGTTATAATCTTGTACATAGGGGGCAGTATTATAGTAGTTATATTCTTGTCCATAGGGAGCAGTATTATAGTAGTTATATTCTTGTACATAGGGGGCAGTATTATAGTAGTTATATTCTTGTACATAGGGGCAGTATTATAGTAGTTATATTTTTGTACATAGGAGCAGTATTATAGTAGTTATATTCTTGTACATAGGGGGCAGTATTATAGTAGTTATATTCTTGTACATAGGGGCAGTATTATAGTAGTTATATTCTTGCACATAGGGGGCAGTATTATAGTAGTTATATTCTTGTACATAGGGAGCAGTATTTTAGTAGTTATATACTTGTACATAGGGGGCAGTATTACAGTAGTTATATTCTTGTACATAGGGGGCGGTATTATAGTAGTTATATTCTTGTACATAGGGAGCAGTATTATAGTAGTTATATTCTTGTACATAGGGGGCAGTATTATTGTAGTTATATTCTTGTACATAGGAGCAGTATTATAGTAGTTATATTCTTGTATATAGGAGCAGTATTATAGTAGTTATATTCTTGTACATAGCAGCAGTATTATAGTAGTTATAGTATTGTACATTGGAGCAGTATTATAGTAGTTATATTCTTGTACATAGGGGCAGTATTATAGTAGTTATATTCTTGTACATAGGGAGCAGTATTATAGTAGTTATATTCTTGTACATAGGGGGCAGTATTACAGTAGTTATATTCTTGTACATAGGGGGCGGTATTATAGTAGTTATATTCTTGTACATAGGGAGCAGTATTATAGTAGTTATATTCTTGTACATAGGGGGCAGTATTATTGTAGTTATATTCTTGTACATAGGAGCAGTATTATAGTAGTTATATTCTTGTACATAGGAGCAATATTATAGTAGTTATATTCTTGTACATAGGGGCAGTATTATAGTAGTTATATTCTTGTACATAGGGGGCAGTATTATAGTAGTTATATTCTTGTACATAGGAGCAGTATTATAGTAGTTATATTCTTGTACATAGGAGCAGTATTACAGTAGTTATATTCTTGTACATAGGGGGCAGTATTATAGTAGTTATATTCTTGTACATAGGGGGCAGTATTATAGTAGTTATATTCTTGTACATAGGAGCAGTATTATAGTAGTTATATTCTTGTACATAGGGGGCAGTATTATAGTAGTTATATTCTTGTACATAGGGGGCAGTATTATAGTAGTTACATTCTTGTACATAGGGGGCAGTATTATAGTAGTTATATTCTTGTACATAGGAGCAGTATTATAGTAGTTATATTCTTGTACATAGGGGGCAGTATTATAGTAGTTATATTCTTGTCCATAGGGAGCAGTATTATAGTAGTTATATTCTTGTACATAGGGGGCAGTATTATAGTAGTTATATTCTTGTACATAGGGGCAGTATTATAGTAGTTATATTTTTGTACATAGGAGCAGTATTATAGTAGTTATATTCTTGTACATAGGGGGCAGTATTATAGTAGTTATATTCTTGTACATAGGGGACAGTATTATAGTAGTTATATTCTTGTACATAGGGGGCAGTATTATAGTAGTTATAGTATCGTACATTGGAGCAGTATTATAGTAGTTATATTGTTGTATATAGGAGCAGTATTATAGTAGTTATATTCTTGTACATAGGGGGCAGTATGATAGTAGTTATATTCTTGTACATAGGAGCAGTATTATAGTAGTTATATTCTTGTACATAGGGGGCAGTATTATAGTAGTTATATTCTTGTACATTGGGTCAGTATTATAGTAGTTATATTCCTGTACATAGGAGCAGTATTATAGTAGTTATAGTATCGTACATTGGAGCAGTATTATAGTAGTTATATTGTTGTATATAGGAGCAGTATTATAGTAGTTACATTCTTGTACATAGGAGCAGTATTACAGTAGTTATATTCTTGTACATAGGGGGCAGTATTATAGTAGTTATATTCTTGTACATAGGGGGCAGTATTATAGTAGTTATATTCTTGTACATAGGAGCAGTATTATAGTAGTTATATTCTTGTACATAGGAGCAGTATTACAGTAGTTATATTCTTGTACATAGGGGGCAGTATTATAGTAGTTATATTCTTGTACATAGTGGGCAGTATTATAGTAGTTATATTCTTGTACATAGGAGCAGTATTATAGTAGTTATATTCTTGTACATAGGGGGCAGTATTATAGTAGTTATATTCTTGTACATAGGGGGCAGTATTATAGTAGTTATATTCTTGTACATAGGAGCAGTATTATAGTAGTTATATTCTTGTACATAGGGGGCAGTATTATAGTAGTTATATTCTTGTACATAGGGGGCAGTATTATAGTAGTTATATTCTTGTACATAGGAGCAGTATTATAGTAGTTATATTCTTGTACATAGGGGCAGTATTATAGTAGTTATATTCTTGTACATAGGGGGCAGTATTATAGTAGTTATATTCTTGTACATAGGGGCAGTATTATAGTAGTTATATTCTTGTACATAGGGGGCAGTATTATAGTAGTTATATTCTTGTATATAGGGGCAGTATTATAGTAGTTATATTCTTGTACATAGGAGCAGTATTATAGTAGTTATATTCTTGTACATAGGGGTAGTATTAAAGTAGTTATATTCTTGTACATAGGGGGCAGTATTATAGTAGTTATATTCTTGTATATAGGGGCAGTATTATAGTAGTTATATTCTTGTACATAGGGGGCAGTATTATAGTAGTTATATTCTTGTATATAGGGGCAGTATTATAGTAGTTATATTCTTGTACATAGGGGTAGTATTAATGTAGTTATATTCTTGTACATAGGAGCAGTAATATAGTAGTTATATTCTTGTACATAGGGGGCAGTATTATAGTAGTTATATTCTTGTACATAGGGGCAGTATTATAGTAGTTATATTCTTGTACATAGGGGGCAGTATTATAGTAGTTATATTCTTGTATATAGGGGCAGTATTATAGTAGTTATATTCTTGTACATAGGAGCAGTATTATAGTAGTTATATTCTTGTACATAGGAGCAGTATTATAGTAGTTATATTCTTGTACATAGGGGGCAGTATTATAGTAGTTATATTCTTGTACATAGGGGGCAGTATTATAGTAGTTATATTCTTGTACATAGGGGCAGTATTATAGTAGTTATATTCTTGTACATAGGGGGCAGTATTATAGTAGTTATATTCTTGTATATAGGGGCAGTATTATAGTAGTTATATTCTTGTACATAGGAGCAGTATTATAGTAGTTATATTCTTGTACATAGGAGCAGTATTATAGTAGTTATATTCTTGTACATAGGAGCAGTATTATAGTAGTTATATTCTTGTACATAGGAGCAGTATTATAGTAGTTATATTCTTGTACATAGGGGGCAGTATTATAGTAGTTATATTCTTGTACATAGGGGGCAGTATTATAGTAGTTATATTCTTGTACATAGGGGCAGTATTATAGTAGTTATATTCTTGTACATTGGGGGCAGTATTATAGTAGTTATATTCTTGTATATAGGGGCAGTATTATAGTAGTTATATTCTTGTACATAGGAGCAGTATTATAGCAGTTATATTCTTGTACATAGGGGCAGTATTATAGTAGTTATATTCTTGTATATAGGGGCAGTATTATAGTAGTTATATTCTTGTACATAGGGGCAGTATTATAGTAGTTGTATTCTTGTACATAGGGGCAGTATTATAGTAGTTATATTCTTGTACATAGGGGCAGTATTATAGTAGTTATATTCTTGTACATAGGGGGCAGTATTATAGTAGTTATATTCTTGTACATAGGGGGCAGTATTATAGTAGTTATATTCTTGTACATAGGGGCGGTATTATAGTAGTTATATTCTTGTACATAGGGGGCAGTATTATAGTAGTTATATTCTTGTATATAGGGGCAGTATTATAGTAGTTATATTCTTGTATATAGGGGCAGTATTATAGTAGTTATATTCTTGTACATAGGAGCAGTATTATAGCAGTTATATTCTTGTACATAGGGGGCAGTATTATAGTAGTTATATTCTTGTACATAGGAGCAGTATTATAGTAGTTATATTCTTGTACATAGGGGGCAGTATTATAGTAGTTATATTCTTGTACATAGGAGCAGTATTATAGTAGTTATATTCTTGTACATAGGGGCAGTATTATAATAGTTATATTCTTGTACATAGGAGCAGTATTATAGTAGTTATATTCCTGTACATAGGAGCAGTATTATAGTAGTTATATTCTTGTACATAGGAGCAGTATTATAGTAGTTATATTCTTGTACATAGGGCCAGTATTATACTAGTTATATTCTTGTACATAGGGGGCAGTATTTTAGTAGTTATATTCTTGTACATAGGAGCAGTATTATAGTAGTTATATTCTTGTACATAGGAGCAGTATTATAGTAGTTATATTCTTGTACATAGGGGGCAGTATTATAGTAGTTATATTCTTGTACATAGGAGCAGTATTATAGTAGTTATATTCTTGTACATAGGGGCAGTATTATAGCAGTTATATTCTTGTACATAGGGGGCAGTATTATAGTATTTATATTCTTGTATATACTGGCAGTATTATAGTAGTTATATTCTTGTACATAGGGGGCAGTATTATAGTAGTTATATTCTTGTACATAGGAGCAGTATTATAGTAGTTATATTCTTGTACATAGGGGCGGTATTATAATGTATATTGATGCAGTATTACAGTAGTTCTATTTGTGTTTTATGTTCCACTAAACTAAAGATTTACAGTTTTACAAACTATTTCCAGTGGGTTAATGTTTTTCTTCAGGGGCAGGTGCCGTATTTTCTATGAAATCTGTTTCTAATGTTCGCTGTATCTGGCTAAGCCAATGTTGTAAAGAAAGATTCATTGATTCTTGTCATGCTCCATTTTTCATCTTTCGGGGAGGGGGGTTCAGGCTCGGAATGATAGAAGGATTGTAATGTATCATACTTAAGAATGCAGACGGCAGAGAAGCTGCTCTGTTCTATAAGACTCGCTCCTTCCAAAACCAGATATCTTTATAAGGTAACACCCAGCGCCGTCGGTCGGCCTGAAATCATATCAATGCTCATACTTTATCACAATGACCCAGAAATATTTAACCCTTTCAACAACCTTAAAACCAAAGTTGTCACAGCTCCACCCCTTTTACCAAACATCACTGAACAAACTTTTAAAGAAGTTTTTTTACTCACCAATCAGAAAAAGGGCAATTTTTTTTTATCCCATTACTAAATTAAAAGGGCAAGTCCTTAGACAAGAGTAAATACAAAAACGATACATGGTAGCACCATAAAAAAAAAACTACTAATCTACTATTTAAAGTTTAAAAAAAGTGTAAAATGTTAAAAAAAAATTAGATTTTTTAACGTTAAGGTTAATTAGATACAATGAAAAAGCTAATAGTGCCCGAAACATTTCTTCATGATTTATCCTGCCTTTTTTATACAAACATTTCACTTTTTCGCTTTTTAAGATCTTAACTTTATAAATGTATGTTTATTCACAATTACAGCCGAATGCGAACAACTAATGCTTTTTTAATTTTCTTTTCTCATTTTATTTCTTTTTTAGAATTTATTTTTTCTTAAAAGCAAATTCTTTCTTGGATTCGTGCTTTTGAAAACTTTTTTTTCAGTAGGACCTAAAAGTACTTGGCGCATTAGAGACAACATCTGCAGGATTTACCTACGTCGGAAAAAAAAAAAAACACTTTACAGACTCTGAGTAACATTTGAAAAGAGAACAGGAAAAATCTTCCATATGGCAAATGTCAGCAGCTCATTATTCATCTCCTAACACAAAAGCAAAACAACTCTCGACATTCAGACAAGGTTGATTCCTCAGTGCGGCATGACACAGGGAAGAAAAATGTCAGCGTTCCAACAACTAGAAGGACGTCAAAACTTTTCAAGTAGCATTTCAATTTGTTTGAGCAAACTTTTTTATATTGTTATATTTTTCATATTTTTTTTTAAATTTTTCATTATTTTTCTATAATTATAGTATTTTTATTTTACGTTGCTACAATTTTTATTATTTTATTGTAGAATTTGCTAAATTTTCTTCGAGTTTAAAAAGGTAAAAATTTAGACAATTTTACTTTTATCATAGAATTTTCTAAATTTTCTTCGAGTTTAAAAAGGTAAAAATTTAGACAATTTTACTTTTATCATAGAATTTTCTAAATTTTCTTCGAGTTTAAAAAGGTAAAAATTTAGACAATTTTACTTTTATCATAGAATTTTCTAAATTTTCTTCGAGTTTAAAAAGGTAAAAATTTAGACAATTTTACTTTTATCATAGAATTTTCTAAATTTTCTTCGAGTTTAAAAAGGTAAAAATTTAGACAATTTTACTTTTATTATAGAATTTTCTACATTTTCTTCGAGTTTAAAAAGGTAAAAATTTAGACAATTTTACTTTTATCATAGAATTTTCTAAATTTTCTTCGAGTTTAAAAAGGTAAAAATTTAGACAATTTTACTTTTATTATAGAATTTTCTAAATTTTCTTCGAGTTTAAAAAGGTAAAAATTTAGACAATTTTACTTTTATTATAGAATTTTCTAAATTTTCTTCGAGTTTAAAAAGGTAAAAATTTAGACAATTTTACTTTTATCATAGAATTTTCTAAATTTTCTTCGAGTTTAAAAAGGTAAAAATTTAGACAATTTTACTTTTATCATAGAATTTTCTAAATTTTCTTCGAGTTTAAAAAGGTAAAAATTTAGACAATTTTACTTTTATCATAGAATTTTCTAAATTTTCTTCGAGTTTAAAAAGGTAAAAATTTAGACAATTTTACTTTTATCATAGAATTTTCTAAATTTTCTTCGAGTTTAAAAAGGTAAAAATTTAGACAATTTTACTTTTATTATAGAATTTTCTACATTTTCTTCGAGTTTAAAAAGGTAAAAATTTAGACAATTTTACTTTTATCATAGAATTTTCTAAATTTTCTTCGAGTTTAAAAAGGTAAAAATTTAGACAATTTTACTTTTATTATAGAATTTTCTAAATTTTCTTCGAGTTTAAAAAGGTAAAAATTTAGACAATTTTACTTTTATTATAGAATTTTCTAAATTTTCTTCGAGTTTAAAAAGGTAAAAATTTAGACAATTTTACTTTTATCATAGAATTTTCTAAATTTTCTTCGAGTTTAAAAAGGTAAAAATTTAGACAATTTTACTTTTATCATAGAATTTTCTAAATTTTCTTCGAGTTTAAAAAGGTAAAAATTTAGACAATTTTTATAATAGAATTTTCTAAATTTTCTTCGAACTTAAAAAGGTAAAAATTTAGACAATTTTACTTTTATCATAGAATTTTCTATTTTTTTTCGAGTTTAAAAACGTAAAAATTTAGACAATTTTTATAATAGAATTTTCTAAATTTTCTTTGAGTTAAAAAAGATAAAAATTTAGACAATTCTACTTTTATCATAGAATTTTCTAAAAGAACGTACGCTATCATTTTTGGCCTCGTAATTAACCCTAACTTTATACATTGAGACACATTTTAATAAAGCAAATTTAAAATAAAAAAAAAAAAAAATGTTGAAATTTGTAAATTGAAAAATTTTGTAAAAAATATCCTCTTACCTGTTCTATAGGAAGTAGTATTATCAGGAGCAGGGCGGTCCGCAAGCCACTCTTCCCGGTTACACGGAGGCTACCGCCATCTGAGCAGCCTCTAAATTCTCCCATGGTTGCAGAATAAAAAATTGCCAATATTCACGTCTGTCCTAATTATTTAATACCGACTCCACCTTGTATATAAAAAAAAATAATAAAAAAATCTTCTGTGCAGATGACACTTTTACAAGAATCCGGAATGTTCTCACCATACCAGGACAGCGTGAACACATTCCTGGAGCGGACACAAGTTTGAAAAAGTTTTTAGAACTCTGTGTGTGCGTGGAGAAGCCGCCCCCCCGTGCACTGGGAGCACAGTCTGAGCCTCCAGACACTCGTTCTCTCTGGTCTCCACACTTTTTTTTTTGTTATCCGCATATCCAATAGGAATCCAGATTTGGGATTTCCCGTAAGGGGGTTTATAAGTTCCTCAATGACGCAGCCGGAGGCCGGGCAGGAGCTAAAAATCATCAATATTATCCTATGACATCAAATGTATCCACATTCACTGTTCACGGGCTGAGAAGGAGGAAGGTCCACAGCAGCACAGAGTATTTCAGGAGAGGAGTGTGCTGAGCTTGTGGAAGGAGCAGGGTGCCCCCCCCCCCCCCCCCCAACAGCACAGAGTATTTCAGGTGCCGTCAGTACTAATATCTCCCGGTGACACTTTTGACGTTTCCAGATAGTTTCGACCTTGGATTGAAGCGCGCGGCGTCCATGCTGCGGACGTGAAATCTATCAGAGAGGTCATATTCTCCACTGATTTACTGTCACAGACATTTCTGAACAGGAAAAGTGCAGACAAAATATGACTCCGAGCCCAGGACGAGCGGCAAAACTTTCCACATAAATCACTGGTGGATACATTCCTGGTGGAGACGCCGCGGTCTGACCGGTAATGGTTATATAAGAGATGGCGGGAGGGGGTGTTAAGGATCCGGGTGGTTGAACCTCTGTGCTGCGGTGCAATGAGGGACCACAGGGGCGTAACTAGGTATCAACTCGGACCAACCAAGGCCGTACGGCGGCTCAATCGACTCCGTGACCAGGGAAGAACCGAGCAGAGGGACCAGGTGCTACTCTGGGGACCGACCTTGTATGAGAGCAGGTGACTCCCACAGGTCAGAAGATAGTGACTGACCGGTACAGCAGAGGGCACGGCAGGCAGGCTGACGGGTGATCTGGGCAGATGGACTGGCAGGCACAGCAGGTAACAGGCAGGAGCCTCCAGGTAGGCTGGCTGGTAGGCACGGCAGGTAACAGGCAGGAGCCTCCAGGTAGACTGGCTGGTAGGCACGGCAGGTAACAGGCAGGTCCTTCCAGGTAAGCAGGCGGACAGAGCCCATAGACAGACTGGCGGACTGGACTGTAGACAGACTGTCGGGCTAGAAAGTAGACAAGCAGGCGGATTGGACTAGTAGTCAGGCTGGCAGACTGGACTGTAGACAGACTGTCGGGCTGGTGAGTAGACAAGCAGGCGGACTGAACTAGTAGTCAGGCTGGCGGGCTGGATTTGTAGTCAGGCTGGTGGGTTGGACTTGTAGTCAGGCTGGCTTGCTGGACTTGTAGTCTGGCTGGTGGGCTGGACTTGTAGTCTGGCTGGTGGGCTGGACTTGTAGTCAGGCTAGCAGCGGGACCTGAGGGCTGAAGCAGAGTATCACACACAAAGCTACAACCTTGCACGAGCACCTCCATATTGGAGGAGGTGCCTTTTATAGAGGAAGTCCTCCGGCCATTGGCTGGGCACTTTTTAGGACGGCGCGCGCGGCCCCTTTAAGAGGGAGGGAGCACGCTCGCGCGCGCTCTAAGCACGGAGCCAGGGAAGCTGCGTGCATAGCAGCAGCTGCAGGGAGGCCAGAATACGCCGGAGCAGGACCGCGGCGGAAAGGGGGGCGGCGTCTCTGCCGGGCAGGAGGCAGAGACGCCGATGCTACAGGGGGATCAATACTACCCCAGAAAGTTCATTGTACAGATATCATAGATGATGGATGACGTCTAGAAATGGCCCCTATTACCATATTTTAGGGTGGTCACCGAGCGCTGGCCCAGGATTCGAGACGGCATTCTTATAGAGACATCTACAGGATTTCTGGACGTTCTCCCATCTTATGTTGCTTGATAGCTCAATAAATCTGTATAATCGGCCTCTGTCCTTACCTGTCCCCAAGATCTAGCTTTGTCCCATTTCCAGGGCCGAGCTCTGCTTCCTCATCCTCCGGGCTCGGCTCCCTCGGGTTACCAGCACACAGATCTGTTGTCATATTTCTAGGCCTTATTTAGGCCAGCTCAAGACTCAGCATCCCGCCTGAGTATTCAGGTACTTGGCATCCTTGCTGCTACTACATAACTGGGCTCTGCTACATTTGTCCTCCTGACTGGAGCTGCTCTGCTTTACAGTTGCGCTCTGCTGCATTTACTCCAGAGTTCATCACCAAAAAGCCTAGTTCTTCATACTTGTCTCTGCTGATCCAAGGTGCCTGTCTGCACACTCACCTCTGCCATTCTAAATCTGAGCTGATATTCTTCATAGTCAACTCTATCATTCCACATACAATTGCCTCCCTTGCATTCTCAGCTCTGCTGTTCTAGGTCCTAGGTGTCACTCTGCATATCCAGCTCTGCTGTTCCTCTCTGCACCAACGTAAGGTCCATCTTATACTTCCAGACCTACGACTTAGAGAGTCTGCATCCCCAGATAACCCATAACAGATCTACAGCTATGTGGGGTGTGATAATTACTAGCGGAGCGATATTACACAAGCAAAGGGGTATTCCACAACGTACCAGAGGGGGCGAGCTTTCCATAGGCCCCTCAGGGGTGTAAACCTAGAAGGTTCTCCATTTCTAATGAACTCTTCAGACCCTCCCACCTAAGTATACGCATCTGACTAGTACTACGTAGTTCAGTAATTATTAATTTTAGCGGGATGGGGACATTATTTTTCATTTTTATCCTCCTAAAAACACAGAAATGAGGCGCTTAGTCGGCGACGCTCGTGACATACGACTCGATACTGAGCTGCACAGAAGATGTATGAGAGGTGGATCCTATAAGACCTTCCATAAATCCATTTTATGAGAACCTTCAGCAGAAAACGAGTAGAAATTATGACGGTCTTAAGGTGATCATCCGGTGAACGTCAAAATGAGGGAAGGAGTGCCGGGGAGGCGAAGAGAGTCTGTAATATATATCATAATGTGTAAGAAACCACAAAAATGCGGCTTGCCGAGGAACATATGAACTATAGAATGGTATGTGGGAAATGGTTCATCGGGTTCTTCATTAGAGTGCAAACATTTTTGGACCATTGTAAGCTCAACTCTGTCCTTACTGATGTCACCTCTGCCACAAGACCACACACCATAAACATTTGTTGACCAAGACTGAGATACAAAGAAGAAGCCAGGTCTTACAGGGTCTTGGTCCCAGATTAGACCAAGGTATAAACCTTTGCACGAAGTAAATGAAGGGCCAATGAGGTCAGCTGGACCTTGACCAAGACAGAAACCACCCTACGAGCCGAAGAGAAGGGGATGCTTAAAGACCAACGATATGGGAGAGGTGGCACTTCTAGAGTTGGAAAAGCTCCATTCCTGAGAAAGCCCACGGGCTCCTCTACAACAGGACACGGGCCAAGGAGCAGCAAGGTTTTGAAGAAATCAAAAACCCTAATTGTAAGACTTTGGGCAAAAAACCATAGCCCCATTATACAAAACATCAACTAACGCCCATGTGTTTTTGGACAAATTTCATATTTGACTTCACCCACCAAAATGCCTTCTTAACTCAAGGGAGAGCTCAACCCTACAATGTCTAGACAATATCATGTTCATCGATCGTGATTGACCAAATTTAGTTCCACTCTATGTGAAGAAGACTTTTAACGCTTGGTTGACTGAGTTGCTCATGAAGGATAAAATCTTGGATGACACTGATGGGTCTCCATGCTCCTGTGAAGTTCCGGTGGTGGCACTCACATCCAGAAGACATGAAGGATAAAATCTTGGATGACACTGATGGGTCTCCATGCTCTTGTGAAGTTCCGGTGGTGGCACTCACATCCAGAAGACATGAAGGATAAAATCTTGGATGACACTGATGAGTCTCCATGCTCGTGTGAAGTTCCGGTGGTGGCACTCACATCCAGAAGACATGAAGGATAAAATCTTGGATGACACTGATGGGTCTCCGTGCTCTTGTGAAGTTCCGGTGGTGGCACTTAGACCCAGAAGACATGAAGGACAAATTCTTGGATGACACTGATGGGTCTCCATGCTCTTGTGAAGTTCCGGTGGTGGCACTTAGACCCAGAAGACATGAAGGACAAATTCTTGGATGACACTGATGGGTCTCCGTGCTCTTGTGAAGTTTCGGTGGTGGCACTTAGACCCAGAAGACATGAAGGACAAATTCTTGGATGACACTGATGGGTTTCCATGCTCGTGTGAAGTTGGTGTCTACTCAGAGGTATCTCCAGATTTTCTGATAAATGATTGGATCTAACACTGGATTTTAGATCTCCTTGTACTGTAAAAATAATATCCAGTAGCCTGATTATAATCTTATAATCTTATTATTTACCGACCGCCGACCTCTCCTTCCGTGTTACTCACGTTCTACAACTTTAATAGAAGAAGAGAAACAGAAAATACCGAGGCCGACAGCGGGATTACAGGACGGCGTGAAGAGCAGACGGCACGAGAACGTCCTTTATCCTGTCCTGTAATCAAATGTCGCCTCAGTGTAAATATTTATCATAAGGAACTTGTTCTTCACATCTTCAACCACAGTGTGACATCAGCGGAGCGGAGGACAGGGGGATTATACGTGATAACACTCAGCGAGCGAGAGAAACACCCAGAGGAACAACACGATAATGTACTGTACAGCAAGGAGTGTATGTGTGCGTCACACAACGCAACAGCCGACAACAAGACCATAAATACTATAATACTGCCCCTATGTACAAGAATATAACTACTATAATACTGCTCCCTATGTACAAGAATATAACTACTATAATACTGCCCCCTATGTACAAGAATATAACTACTATAATACTGCCCCCTATGTACAAGAATATAACTACTATAATACTGCCCCCTATGTACAAGAATATAACTACTATAATACTGCCCCCTATGTACAAGAATATAACTACTATAATACTGCCCCCTATGTACAAGAATATAACTACTATAATACTGCCCCCTATGTACAAGAATATAACTACTATAATACTGCCCCCTATGTACAAGAATATAACTACTATAATACTTTTCCTATGTACAAGAATATAACTACTATAATACTGCCCCTATGTACAAGAATATAACTACTATAATACTGCCCCCTATGTACAAGAATATAACTACTATAATACTGTCCCCTATGTACAAGAATATAACTACTATAATACTGCCCCCTATGTACAAGAATATAACTACTATAATACTGCCCCCTATGTACAAGAATATAACTACTATAATACTGCCCCCTATATACAAGAATATAACTACTATAATACTGCCCCCTATGTACAAGAATATAACTACTATAATACTGCCCCTATGTACAAGAATATAACTACTATAATACTGCTCCTATGTACAAGAATATAACTACTATAATACTGCCCCCTATATACAAGAATATAACTACTATAATACTGCTCCTATGTACAAGAATATAACTACTATAATACTGCTCCTATGTACAAGAATATAACTACTATAATACTGCTCCCTATGTACAAGAATATAACTACTATAATACTGCCCCCTATGTACAAGAATATAACTACTATAATACTGCCTCCTATGTACAAGAATATAACTACTATAATACTGCCCCTATGTACTAGTATATAACTACAATAATACTGCTCCTATGTACAAGAATATAACTACTATAATACTGCTCCTATGTACAAGAATATAACTACTATAATACTGCCCCTATGTACAAGAATATAACTACTATAATACTGACCCTATGTACAAGAATATAACTACTATAATACTGCCCCTATGTACAAGAATATAACTACTATAATACTGACCCCTATGTACAAGAATATAACTACTATAATACTGCCCCCTATGTACAAGAATATAACTACTATAATACTGTCCCCTATGTACAAGAATATAACTACTATAATACTGCCCCCTATATACAAGAATATAACTACTATAATACTGCTCCTATGTACAAGATTATAACTACTATAATACTGCTCCTATGTACAAGAATATAACTACTATAATACTGCCCCTATGTACAGGAATATATATACTATAATACTGCCCCTATGTACAGGAATATATATACTATAATACTGCCCCTATGTACAAGAATATAACTACTATAATACTGCTCCTATGTACAAGAATATAACTACTATAATACTGCCCCTATGTACAGGAATATATATACTATAATACTGCCCCCTATGTACAAGAATATAACTGCTATAATACTGCCAGCTGTGTACAAGAATATAACTACTATAATACTGCTCCTATGTACAAGAATATAACTACTATAATACTGCCCCTATGTACAGGAATATATATACTATAATACTGCCCCTATGTACAGGAATATATATACTATAATACTGCCCCTATGTACAAGAATATAACTACTATAATACTGCCCCTATGTACAAGAATATAACTACTATAATACTGCCCCTATGTACAGGAATATATATATTATAATACTGCCCCCTATGTACAAGAATATAACTACTATAATACTGCCAGCTGTGTACAAGAATATAACTACTATAATACTGCTCCTATGTACAAGAATATAACTACTATAATACTGCTCCTATGTACAAGAATATAACTACTATAATACTGCCCCTATATACAAGAATATAACTACTATAATACTACTCCTATGTACAAGAATATAACTACTATAATACTGCTCCCTATGTACAAGAATATAACTACTATAATACTGCCCCTATGTACAAGAATATAACTACTATAATACTGCTCCTATGTACAAGAATATAACTACTATAATACTGCCCCATATGTACAAGAATATAACTGCTATAATACTGCTCCTATGTACAAGAATATAACTACTATAATACTGCCCCCTATGTACAAGAATATAACTACTATAATACTGCCCCTATGTACAAGAATATAACTGCTATAATACTGCTCCTATGTACAAGAATATAACTACTATAATACTGCCCCTATGTACAAGAATATAACTACTATAATACTGCTCCTATGTACAAGAATATAACTACTATAATACTGCCCCCTATGTACAAGAATATAACTACTATAATACTGCTCCTATATACAAGAATATAACTACTATAATACTGCTCCTATGTACAAGAATATAACTACTATAATACTGCTCCTATATACAAGAATATAACTACTATCATACTGCCCCTATGTACAAGAATATAACTACTATAATACTGCTCCCTATGTACAAGAATATAACTACTATAATATTGCTCCTATATACAAGAATATAACTACTATAATACTGCTCCTATGTACAAGAATATAACTACTATAATACTGCTCCCTATGTACAAGAATATAACTACTATAATACTGCCCCTATGTACAAGAGTATAACTACTATAATACTGCTCCTATGTACAAGAATATAACTACTATAATACTGCTCCTATGTACAAGAATATAACTACTATAATACTGCTCCTATCTACAAGAATTTAATTACTATAATACTGCTCCTATGTACAAGAATATAACTACTATAATACTGCTCCTATGTACAAGAATATAACTACTATAATACTGCCCCTATGTACAGGAATATAACTACTATAATACTGCTCCTATGTACAAGAATATAACTACTATAATACTGCCCCTATGTACAGGAATATATATACTATAATACTGCCCCCTATGTACAAGAATATAACTACTATAATACTGCCAGCTGTGTACAAGAATATAACTACTATAATACTGCTCCTATGTACAAGAATATAACTACTATAATACTGCCCCTATGTACAGGAATATATATACTATAATACTGCCCCTATGTACAGGAATATATATACTATAATACTGCCCCTATGTACAAGAATATAACTACTATAATACTGCCCCTATGTACAAGAATATAACTACTATAATACTGCCCCTATGTACAGGAATATATATATTATAATACTGCCCCCTATGTACAAGAATATAACTACTATAATACTGCCAGCTGTGTACAAGAATATAACTACTATAATACTGCTCCTATGTACAAGAATATAACTACTATAATACTGCTCCTATGTACAAGAATATAACTACTATAATACTGCCCCTATATACAAGAATATAACTACTATAATACTACTCCTATGTACAAGAATATAACTACTATAATACTGCCCCCTATGTACAAGAATATAACTACTATAATACTGCCCCCTATGTACAAGAATATAACTACTATAATACTGCTCCCTATGTACAAGAATATAACTACTATAATACTGCCCCCTATGTACAAGAATATAACTACTATAATACTGCCCCCTATGTACAAGAATATAACTACTATAATACTGCTCCCTATGTACAAGAATATAACTACTATAATACTGCCCCTATGTACAAGAATATAACTACTATAATACTGCTCCTATGTACAAGAATATAACTACTATAATACTGCCCCCTATGTACAAGAATATAACTACTATAATACTGCCCCATATGTACAAGAATATAACTGCTATAATACTGCTCCTATGTACAAGAATATAACTACTATAATACTGCCCCCTATGTACAAGAATATAACTACTATAATACTGCCCCTATGTACAAGAATATAACTGCTATAATACTGCTCCTATGTACAAGAATATAACTACTATAATACTGCCCCTATGTACAAGAATATAACTACTATAATACTGCTCCTATGTACAAGAATATAACTACTATAATACTGCCCCCTATGTACAAGAATATAACTACTATAATACTGCCCCTATGTACAAGAATATAACTACTATAATACTGCTCCCTATGTACAAGAATATAACTACTATAATATTGCTCCTATATACAAGAATATAACTACTATAATACTGCTCCTATGTACAAGAATATAACTACTATAATACTGCTCCCTATGTACAAGAATATAACTACTATAATACTGCCCCTATGTACAAGAATATAACTACTATAATACTGCTCCTATGTACAAGAATATAACTACTATAATACTGCTCCTATGTACAAGAATATAACTACTATAATACTGCTCCTATGTACAAGAATATAACTACTATAATACTGCCCCTATGTACAGGAATATAACTACTATAATACTGCCCCCTATGTACAAGAATATAACTACTATAATACTGCCCCTATGTACAAGAATATAACTACTATAATACTGCCCCCTATGTACAAGAATATAACTACTATAATACTGCTCCTATGTACAAGAATATAACTACTATAATACTGCTCCTATGTACAAGAATATAACTACTATAATACTGCCCCCTATGTACAAGAATATAACTACTATAATACTGCCCCCTATGTACAAGAATATAACTACTATAATACTGCTCCCTATGTACAAGAATATAACTACTATAATATTACTCCTATATACAAGAATATAACTACTATAATACTGCTCCTATGTACAAGAATATAACTACTATAATACTGTCCCCTATGTACAAGAATATAACTACTATAATACTGCTCCTATGTACAAGAATATAACTACTATAATACTGTCCCCTATGTACAAGAATATAACTACTATAATACTGCTCCTATGTACAAGAATATAACTACTATAATACTGCTCCTATGTACAAGAATATAACTACTATAATACTGCTCCTATGTACAAGAATATAACTACTATAATACTGCCCCCTATGTACAGGAATATAACTACTATAATACTGCTCCTATGTACAAGAATATAACTACTATAATACTGCCCCTATGTACAAGAATATATCTACTATAATACTGCTCCTATGTACAAGAATATATCTACTATAATACTGCTCCTATGTACAAGAATATATCTACTATAATACTGTCCCCTATGTACAAGAATATAACTACTATAATACTGCCCCTATGTACAAGAATATATCTACTATAATACTGCTCCTATGTACAAGAATATAACTACTATAATACTGCCCCTATGTACAAGAATATATCTACTATAATACTGCTCCTATGTACAAGAATATATCTACTATAATACTGTCCCCTATGTACAAGAATATAACTACTATAATACTGCCCCTATGTACAAGAATATATCTACTATAATACTGCTCCTATGTACAAGAATATAACTACTATAATACTGCCCCTATGTACAAGAATATATCTACTATAATACTGCTCCTATGTACAAGAATATAACTACTATAATACTGCCCCTATGTACAAGAATATATCTACTATAATACTGCTCCTATGTACAAGAATATATCTACTATAATACTGTCCCCTATGTACAAGAATATAACTACTATAATACTTTTCCTATGTACAAGAATATAACTACTATAATACTGCCCCTATGTACAAGAATATAACTACTATAATACTGCCCCCTATGTACAAGAATATAACTACTATAATACTGCCCCCTATGTACAAGAATATAACTACTATAATACTGCCCCTATGTACAAGAATATAACTACTATAATACTGCTCCCTATGTACAAGAATATAACTACTATAATATTGCTCCTATATACAAGAATATAACTACTATAATACTGCTCCTATGTACAAGAATATAACTACTATAATACTGCTCCCTATGTACAAGAATATAACTACTATAATACTGTCCCCTATGTACAAGAATATAACTACTATAATACTGCCCCTATGTACAAGAATATAACTACTATAATACTGACCCTATGTACAGGAATATAACTACTATAATACTGCTCCCTATGTATAAGAATATAACTACTATAATACTGCCCCCTATGTACAAGAATATAACTACTATAATACTGCCCTTATGTACAGGAATATAACTACTATAATACTGCTCCTATGTACAAGAATATAACTACTATAATACTGCCCCCTATGTACAAGAATATAACTACTATAATACTGCCCCATATGTACAAGAATATAACTGCTATAATACTGCTCCTATGTACAAGAATATAACTACTATAATACTGCCCCCTATGTACAAGAATATAACTACTATAATACTGCCCCTATGTACAAGAATATAACTGCTATAATACTGCTCCTATGTACAAGAATATAACTACTATAATACTGCCCCTATGTACAAGAATATAACTACTATAATACTGCTCCTATGTACAAGAATATAACTACTATAATACTGCCCCCTATGTACAAGAATATAACTACTATAATACTGCCCCTATGTACAAGAATATAACTACTATAATACTGCTCCCTATGTACAAGAATATAACTACTATAATATTGCTCCTATATACAAGAATATAACTACTATAATACTGCTCCTATGTACAAGAATATAACTACTATAATACTGCTCCCTATGTACAAGAATATAACTACTATAATACTGCCCCTATGTACAAGAATATAACTACTATAATACTGCTCCTATGTACAAGAATATAACTACTATAATACTGCTCCTATGTACAAGAATATAACTACTATAATACTGCTCCTATGTACAAGAATATAACTACTATAATACTGCCCCTATGTACAGGAATATAACTACTATAATACTGCCCCCTATGTACAAGAATATAACTACTATAATACTGCCCCTATGTACAAGAATATAACTACTATAATACTGCCCCTATGTACAAGAATATAACTACTATAATACTGCCCCCTATGTACAAGAATATAACTACTATAATACTGCTCCTATGTACAAGAATATAACTACTATAATACTGCTCCTATGTACAAGAATATAACTACTATAATACTGCCCCCTATGTACAAGAATATAACTACTATAATACTGCCCCCTATGTACAAGAATATAACTACTATAATACTGCTCCCTATGTACAAGAATATAACTACTATAATATTGCTCCTATATACAAGAATATAACTACTATAATACTGCTCCTATGTACAAGAATATAACTACTATAATACTGTCCCCTATGTACAAGAATATAACTACTATAATACTGCTCCTATGTACAAGAATATAACTACTATAATACTGTCCCCTATGTACAAGAATATAACTACTATAATACTGCTCCTATGTACAAGAATATAACTACTATAATACTGCTCCTATGTACAAGAATATAACTACTATAATACTGCTCCTATGTACAAGAATATAACTACTATAATACTGCCCCCTATGTACAGGAATATAACTACTATAATACTGCTCCTATGTACAAGAATATAACTACTATAATACTGCCCCTATGTACAAGAATATATCTACTATAATACTGCTCCTATGTACAAGAATATATCTACTATAATACTGTTCCTATGTACAAGAATATATCTACTATAATACTGTCCCCTATGTACAAGAATATAACTACTATAATACTGCCCCTATGTACAAGAATATATCTACTATAATACTGCTCCTATGTACAAGAATATAACTACTATAATACTGCCCCTATGTACAAGAATATATCTACTATAATACTGCTCCTATGTACAAGAATATATCTACTATAATACTGTCCCCTATGTACAAGAATATAACTACTATAATACTGCCCCTATGTACAAGAATATATCTACTATAATACTGCTCCTATGTACAAGAATATAACTACTATAATACTGCCCCTATGTACAAGAATATATCTACTATAATACTGCTCCTATGTACAAGAATATAACTACTATAATACTGCCCCTATGTACAAGAATATATCTACTATAATACTGCTCCTATGTACAAGAATATATCTACTATAATACTGTCCCCTATGTACAAGAATATAACTACTATAATACTTTTCCTATGTACAAGAATATAACTACTATAATACTGCCCCTATGTACAAGAATATAACTACTATAATACTGCCCCCTATGTACAAGAATATAACTACTATAATACTGCCCCCTATGTACAAGAATATAACTACTATAATACTGCCCCTATGTACAAGAATATAACTACTATAATACTGCTCCCTATGTACAAGAATATAACTACTATAATATTGCTCCTATATACAAGAATATAACTACTATAATACTGCTCCTATGTACAAGAATATAACTACTATAATACTGCTCCCTATGTACAAGAATATAACTACTATAATACTGTCCCCTATGTACAAGAATATAACTACTATAATACTGCCCCTATGTACAAGAATATAACTACTATAATACTGACCCTATGTACAGGAATATAACTACTATAATACTGCTCCCTATGTATAAGAATATAACTACTATAATACTGCCCCCTATGTACAAGAATATAACTACTATAATACTGCCCTTATGTACAGGAATATAACTACTATAATACTGCTCCTATGTACAAGAATATAACTACTATAATACTGCCCCCTATGAACAAGAATATAACTACTATAATACTGCCCCCTATGTACAAGAATATAACTACTATAATACTGCCCCCTATGTACAAGAATATAACTACTATAATACTGCCCCCTATGTACAAGAATATATCTACTATAATACTGCTCCTATGTACAGGAATATAACTACTATAATACTGCTCCTATGTACAGGAATATAAATACTATAATACTGCTCCTATGTACAGGAATATAACTACTATAATACTGCTCCTATGTACAAGAATATAACTACTATAATACTGCTTCTATGTACAAGAATATAACTACTATAATACTGCTCCTATGTACAAGAATATTACTACTATAATACTGCCCCTTATGTACAAGAATATAACTACTATAATACTGCTGCTATGTACAAGAATATAATTACTATAATACTGCCCCTATGTACAGGAATATAACTACTATAATACTGCCCCCTATGTACAAGAATATAACTACTATAATACTGCTCCTATGTACAAGAATATAACTACTATAATACTGCTCCTACGTACAAGAATATAACTACTATAATACTGCTCCTATGTACAAGAATATAACTACTATAATACTGCTCTATATGTACAAGAATATAACTACTATAATACTGCCCCCTATGTACAAGAATATAACTACTATAATACTGCTCCTATGTACAAGAATATAACTACTATAATACTGCCCCTATATACAAGAATATAACTACTATAATACTGCCCTCTATGTACAAGAATATAACTACTATAATACTGCTCCCTATGTACAAGAATATAACTACTATAATACTGCCCCCTATGAACAAGAATATAACTACTATAATACTGCTCCTATGTACAAGAATATAACTACTATAATACTGCCCCCTATGTACAAGAATATAACTACTATAATACTGCGCCTATGTACAAGAATATAACTACTATAATACTGCCCCTATGTACAATAATATAACTACTATAATACTACCCCCTATCTACAAGAATATAACTACTATAATACTGCTGCTATGTACAAGAATATATCTACTATAATACTGCCCCTATGTACAAGAATATAACTACTATAATACTGCTGCTATGTACAAGAATATAACTACTATAATACTGCTCCTATGTACAAGAATATAACTACTATAATACTGCTCCTATGTACAAGAATATAACTACTATAATACTGCCCCTATGTACAAGAATATAACTACTATAATACTGCCCCTATGTACAAGAATATAACTACTATAATACTGCTCCTATGTACAAGAATATAACTACTATAATACTGCCCAGTATGTACAAGAATATAACTACTATAATACTGCTCCTATATACAAGAATATAACTACTATAATACTGCTCCTATGTACAAGAATATAACTACTATAATACTGCTCCTATGTACAAGAATATAACTACTATAATACTGCCCCCTATGTACAAGAATATAACTACTATAATACTGCTCCTATATACAAGAATATAACTACTATAATACTGCCCCCTATGTACAAGAATATAACTACTATAATACTGCTCCTATATACAAGAATATAACTACTATAATACTGCTCCTATGTACAAGAATATAACTACTATAATACTGCCCCCTATGTACAAGAATATAACTACTATAATACTGCCCCCTATGTACAAGAATATAACTACTATAATACTGCTCCTATATACAAGAATATAACTACTATAATACTGCCCCCTAGGTACAAGAATATAACTACTATAATACTGCTCCTATATACAAGAATATAACTACTATAATACTGCCCCTATGTACAAGAATATAACTACTATAATACTGCCCCCTATGTACAAGAATATAACTACTATAATACTGCCCCCTATGTACAAGAATATAACTACTATAATACTGATCCTATATACAAGAATATAACTACTATAATACTGCTCCTATGTACAAGAATATAACTACTATAATACTGCTCCTATGTGCAAGAATATAACTACTATAATACTGCCCCTATGTACAAGAATATAACTACTATAATACTGCCCCCTATGTACAAGAATATGACTACTATAATACTGCCCCTATGTACAAGAATATAACTACTATAATACTGCCCCTATGTACAAGAATATAACTACTATAATACTGCTCCTATGTACAAGAATATAACTACTATAATACTGCTCCTATATACAGGAATATAACTACTATAATACTGCCCCTATTTACAAGAATATAACTAATATAATACTGCTCCTATGTGCAAGAATATAAATACTATAATACTGCCACTATGTACAGGAATATAACTACTATAATACTGCTCCTTTGTACAAGAATATAAATACTATAATACTGCTCCTTTGTACAAGAATATAAATACTATAATACTGCCCCTATGTACAAGAATATAACTACTATAATACTGCTCCTATGTGCAAGAATATAAATACTATAATACTGCCCCTATGTGCAAGAATATAAATACTATAATACAGCTCCTATGTACAAGAATATAACTACTATAATACTGCTCCTATGTACAGGAATATAACTACTATAATACTGCCCCTATATACAGGAATATAACTACTATAATACTGCCCCTATGTGCAAGAATATAAATACTATAATACTGCCCCTATGTACAGGAATATAACTACTATAATACTGCTCCTTTGTACAAGAATATAACTACTATAATACTGCCCCCTATGTACAAGAATATAACTACTATAATACTGCACCTATGTACAAGAATATAACTACTATAATACTGCTCCTATGTACAAGAATATAACTACTATAATACTGCCCCTTATGTACAAGAATATAACTACTATAATACTGCTCCTATGTACAAGAATATAACTACTATAATACTGCCCCTATGTACAGGAATATAACTACTATAATACTGCTCCTATGTACAAGAATATAACTACTAAAATACTGCCTCTATGTACAAGAATATTAACTACTATAATCCTGCGCCTATGTACAATTATATAACTACTATAATACTGCCCCCTATGTACAAGAATATAACTACTATAATACTGCCCCTATGTACAAGAATATAACTACTATAATACTCCTCCTATGAACAAGAATATAACTACTATAATACTGCCCCCTATGAACAAGAATATAACTACTATAATACTGCTCCCTATATACAAGAATAGAACTACTATAATACTGCCCCTATGTACAAGAATATAACTACTATAATACTGCCCCTATGTACAAGAATATAACTACTATAATACTGCTCCTATGTACAAGAATATAACTACTATAATACTGCCCAGTATGTACAAGAATATAACTACTATAATACTGCTCCTATATACAAGAATATAACTACTATAATACTGCTCCTATGTACAAGAATATAACTACTATAATACTGCTCCTATGTACAAGAATATAACTACTATAATACTGCCCCCTATGTACAAGAATATAACTACTATAATACTGCTCCTATATACAAGAATATAACTACTATAATACTGCCCCCTATGTACAAGAATATAACTACTATAATACTGCTCCTATATACAAGAATATAACTACTATAATACTGCTCCTATGTACAAGAATATAACTACTATAATACTGCCCCCTATGTACAAGAATATAACTACTATAATACTGCCCCCTATGTACAAGAATATAACTACTATAATACTGCTCCTATATACAAGAATATAACTACTATAATACTGCCCCCTAGGTACAAGAATATAACTACTATAATACTGCTCCTATATACAAGAATATAACTACTATAATACTGCCCCTATGTACAAGAATATAACTACTATAATACTGCCCCCTATGTACAAGAATATAACTACTATAATACTGCCCCCTATGTACAAGAATATAACTACTATAATACTGCTCCTATATACAAGAATATAACTACTATAATACTGCTCCTATGTACAAGAATATAACTACTATAATACTGCTCCTATGTGCAAGAATATAACTACTATAATACTGCCCCTATGTACAAGAATATAACTACTATAATACTGCCCCCTATGTACAAGAATATGACTACTATAATACTGCCCCTATGTACAAGAATATAACTACTATAATACTGCCCCTATGTACAAGAATATAACTACTATAATACTGCTCCTATGTACAAGAATATAACTACTATAATACTGCTCCTATATACAGGAATATAACTACTATAATACTGCCCCTATTTACAAGAATATAACTAATATAATACTGCTCCTATGTGCAAGAATATAAATACTATAATACTGCCACTATGTACAGGAATATAACTACTATAATACTGCTCCTTTGTACAAGAATATAAATACTATAATACTGCTCCTTTGTACAAGAATATAAATACTATAATACTGCCCCTATGTACAAGAATATAACTACTATAATACTGCTCCTATGTGCAAGAATATAAATACTATAATACTGCCCCTATGTGCAAGAATATAAATACTATAATACAGCTCCTATGTACAAGAATATAACTACTATAATACTGCTCCTATGTACAGGAATATAACTACTATAATACTGCCCCTATATACAGGAATATAACTACTATAATACTGCCCCTATGTGCAAGAATATAAATACTATAATACTGCCCCTATGTACAGGAATATAACTACTATAATACTGCTCCTTTGTACAAGAATATAACTACTATAATACTGCCCCCTATGTACAAGAATATAACTACTATAATACTGCACCTATGTACAAGAATATAACTACTATAATACTGCTCCTATGTACAAGAATATAACTACTATAATACTGCCCCTTATGTACAAGAATATAACTACTATAATACTGCTCCTATGTACAAGAATATAACTACTATAATACTGCCCCTATGTACAGGAATATAACTACTATAATACTGCTCCTATGTACAAGAATATAACTACTATAATACTGCCCCCTATGTATAAGAATATAACAACTATAATACTGCTCCTATGTACAAGAATATAACTACTATAATACTGCCCCTTATGTACAAGAATATAACTACTATAATACTGCTCCTATGTACAAGAATATAACTACTATAATACTGCCCCCTATGTACAAGAATATAACTACTACAATACTGCGCCTATGTACAAGAATATAACTACTATAATACTGCTCCTATGTACAAGAATATAACTTCTATAATACTGCCCCTTATGTACAAGAATATAACTACTATAATACTGCTCCTATGTACAAGAATATAACTACTATAATACTGCTCCTATGTACAGGAATATAACTACTATAATACTGCCCCCTATGTACAAGAATATAACTACTATAAGACTGCCCCCTATGTACAAGAATATAACTACTATAATACTGCACCTATGTACAAGAATATAACTACTATAATACTGCCCCTATGTACAAGAATATAACTACTATAATATTGCTCCTATATACAAGAATATAACTTATATAATACTGCCCCTATGTACAAGAATATAACTTCTATAATACTGCTCCTATGTACAAGAATATAACTACTATAATACTGCCCCTATGTACAAGAATATAACTACTATAATACTGCCCCCTATGTACAAGAATATGACTACTATAATACTGCCCCTATGTACAAGAATATAACTACTATAATACTGCCCCTATGTACAAGAATATAACTACTATAATACTGCTCCTATGTACAAGAATATAACTACTATAATACTGCTCCTATATACAGGAATATAACTACTATAATACTGCTCCTATGTGCAAGAATATAACTACTATAACACTGCCCCCTATGTACAAGAATATAACTACTATAATACTGCCCCTATTTACAAGAATATAACTACTATAATGCTGCTCCTATGTGCAAGAATATAAATACTATAATACTGCCCCTATGTACAGGAATATAACTACTATAATACTGCTCCTTTGTACAAGAATATAAATACTATAATACTGCCCCTATGTGCAAGAATATAAATACTATAATACTGCCCCTATGTACAAGAATATAACTACTATAATACTGCTCCTATGTGCAAGAATATAACTACTATAATACAGCTCCTATGTACAAGAATATAACTACTATAATACTGCTCCTATGTACAGGAATATAACTACTATAATACTGCCCCTATATACAGGAATATAACTACTATAATACTGCCCCTATGTACAAGAATATAACTACTATAATACTGCCCCTATGTGCAAGAATATAAATACTATAATACTGCCCCTATGTACAAGAATATAACTACTATAATACTGCGCCTATGTACAAGAATATAACTACTATAATACTGCTCCTATGTACAAGAATATAACTACTATAATACTGCCCCTTATGTACAAGAATATAACTACTATAATACTGCTCCTATGTACAAGAATATAACTACTATAATACTGCTCCTATGTACAAGAATATAACTACTATAATACTGCTCCTATGTACAAGAATATAACTACTATAATACTGCTCCTATGTACAAGAATATAACTACTATAATACTGCTCCTATATAAAAGAATATAACTACTATAATACTGCTCCTATATAAAAGAATATAACTACTATAATACTGCTCCTATGTACAAGAATATAACTACTATAATACTGCCCCCTATGTACAAGAATATAACTACTATAATACTGCTCCCTATGTACAAGAATATAACTACTATAATACTGCCCCTGTGTACAAGAATATAACTACTATAATACTGCCCCTATGTACAAGAATATAACTACTATAATACTGCTCCTATGTACAAGAATATAACTACTATAATACTGCTCCTATATAAAAGAATATAACTACTATAATACTGCTCCTATATAAAAGAATATAACTACTATAATACTGCTCCTATGTACAAGAATATAACTACTATAATACTGCCCCTTATGTACAAGAATATAACTACTATAATACTGCCCCCTATGTACAAGAATATAACAACTATAAACTGCCCCCTATGTACAAGAATATAACTACTATAATACTGCCCCTATGTACAGGAATATAACTACTATAATACTGCTCCTATGTACAAGAATATAACTACTATAATACTGCCCCCTATGTATAAGAATATAACTACTATAATACTGCCCCCTATGTACAAGAATATAACTACTATAATACTGCTCCTATATACAAGAATATAACTACTATAATACTGCCCCCTATGTACAAGAATATAACTACTATAATACTGCCCCCTATGTACAAGAATATAACTACTATAATACTGCTCCTATGTACAAGAATATAACTACTATAATACTGCCCCCTATGTATAAGAATATAACTACTATAATACTGCCCCCTATGTACAAGAATATAACTACTATAATACTGCTCCTATATACAAGAATATAACTACTATAATACTGCTCCTATGTACAAGAATATAACTACTATAATACTGCCCAGTATGTACAAGAATATAACTACTATAATACTGCTCCTATATACAAGAATATAACTACTATAATACTGCCCCCTATGTACAAGAATATAACTACTATAATACTGCTCCTATGTACAAGAATATAACTACTATAATACTGCTCCTATGTACAAGAATATAACTACTATAATACTGCCCCCTATGTACAAGAATATAACTACTATAATACTGCTCCTATATACAAGAATATAACTACTATAATACTGCTCCTATGTGCAAGAATATAACTACTATAATACTGCCCCCTATGTACAAGAATATAACTACTATAATACTGCTCCTATATACAAGAATATAACTACTATAATACTGCCCCCTATGTACAAGAATATAACTACTATAATACTGCTCCTATATACAAGAATATAACTACTATAATACTGCTCCTATGTACAAGAATATAACTACTATAATACTGCTCCTATGTACAAGAATATAACTACTATAATACTGCCCCCTATGTACAAGAACATAACTACTATAATACTGCCTCCTATGTACAAGAATATAACTACTATAATACTGCCTCTATGTACAAGAATATAACTACTATAATACTGCTCCTATGTACAAGAATATAACTACTATAATACTGCCCCTATGTACAAGAATATAACTACTATAATACTGCTCCTATGTACAAGAATATAACTACTATAATACTGCTCCTATGTGCAAGAATATAACTACTATAATACTGCCCCTATGTACAAGAATATAAATACTATAATACTGCCCCTATGTACAAGAATATAACTACTATAAAACTGCCCCTATGTACAAGAATATAACTACTATAATACTGCCCCTATGTACAAGAATATAACTACTATAATACTGCTCCTATGTACAAGAATATAACTACTATAATATTGCCCCTATATACAGGAATATAACTACTATAATACTGCCCCTATGTACAAGAATATAACTACTATAATACTGCCCCTATGTGCAAGAATATAACTACTATAATACTGCCCCTATGTACAGGAATATAACTACTATAATACTGCTCCTTTGTACAAGAATATAACTACTATAATACTGCCCCCTATGTAAAAGAATATAACTACTATAATACTGCGCCTATGTACAAGAATCTAACTACTATAATACTGCTCCTATGTACAAGAATATAACTTCTATAATACTGCCCCTTATGTACAAGAATATAACTACTATAATACTGCTCCTATGTACAAGAATATAACTACTATAATACTGCCCCTATGTATAGGAATATAACTACTATAATACTGCCCCCTATGTACAAGAATATAACTACTATAATACTGCCCCTATTTACAAGAATATAACTACTATAATGCTGCTCCTATGTGCAAGAATATAAATACTATAATACTGCCCCTATGTACAGGAATATAACTACTATAATACTGCTCCTTTGTACAAGAATATAAATACTATAATACTGCCCCTATGTGCAAGAATATAAATACTATAATACTGCCCCTATGTACAAGAATATAACTACTATAATACTGCTCCTATGTGCAAGAATATAAATACTATAATACTGCCCCTATGTGCAAGAATATAACTACTATAATACAGCTCCTATGTACAAGAATATAACTACTATAATACTGCTCCTATGTACAGGAATATAACTACTATAATACTGCCCCTATATACAGGAATATAACTATTATAATACTGCCCCTATGTACAAGAATATAACTACTATAATACTGCCCCTATGTGCAAGAATATAAATACTATAATACTGCCCCTATGTACAAGAATATAACTACTATAATACTGCGCCTATGTACAAGAATATAACTACTATAATACTGCTCCTATGTACAAGAATATAACTACTATAATACTGCCCCTTATGTACAAGAATATAACTACTATAATACTGCTCCTATGTACAAGAATATAACTACTATAATACTGCCCCTATGTACAAGAATATAACTACTATAATACTGCTCCTATGTACAAGAATATAACTACTATAATACTGCTCCTATGTACAAGAATATAACTACTATAATACTGCTCCTATATAAAAGAATATAACTACTATAATACTGCTCCTATATAAAAGAATATAACTACTATAATACTGCTCCTATGTACAAGAATATAACTACTATAATACTGCTCCTATGTACAAGAATATAACTACTATAATACTGCTCCTATATAAAAGAATATAACTACTATAATACTGCTCCTATATAAAAGAATATAACTACTATAATACTGCTCCTATGTACAAGAATATAACTACTATAATACTGCCCCTTATGTACAAGAATATAACTACTATAATACTGCCCCCTATGTACAAGAATATAACAACTATAAACTGCCCCCTATGTACAAGAATATAACTACTATAATACTGCCCCTATGTACAAGAATATAACTACTATAATACTGCCCCTATGTACAGGAATATAACTACTATAATACTGCTCCTATGTACAAGAATATAACTACTATAATACTGCCCCCTATGTATAAGAATATAACTACTATAATACTGCCCCCTATGTACAGGAATATAACTACTATAATACTGCTCCTATATACAAGAATATAACTACTATAATACTGCCCCCTATGTACAAGAATATAACTACTATAATACTGCCCCCTATGTACAAGAATATAACTACTATAATACTGCTCCTATGTACAAGAATATAACTACTATAATACTGCCCCCTATGTATAAGAATATAACTACTATAATACTGCCCCCTATGTACAAGAATATAACTACTATAATACTGCTCCTATATACAAGAATATAACTACTATAATACTGCTCCTATGTACAAGAATATAACTACTATAATACTGCCCAGTATGTACAAGAATATAACTACTATAATACTGCTCCTATATACAAGAATATAACTACTATAATACTGCCCCCTATGTACAAGAATATAACTACTATAATACTGCTCCTATGTACAAGAATATAACTACTATAATACTGCTCCTATGTACAAGAATATAACTACTATAATACTGCCCCCTATGTACAAGAATATAACTACTATAATACTGCTCCTATATACAAGAATATAACTACTATAATACTGCTCCTATGTGCAAGAATATAACTACTATAATACTGCCCCCTATGTACAAGAATATAACTACTATAATACTGCTCCTATATACAAGAATATAACTACTATAATACTGCCCCCTATGTACAAGAATATAACTACTATAATACTGCTCCTATATACAAGAATATAACTACTATAATACTGCTCCTATGTACAAGAATATAACTACTATAATACTGCTCCTATGTACAAGAATATAACTACTATAATACTGCCCCCTATGTACAAGAACATAACTACTATAATACTGCCTCCTATGTACAAGAATATAACTACTATAATACTGCCTCTATGTACAAGAATATAACTACTATAATACTGCTCCTATGTACAAGAATATAACTACTATAATACTGCCCCTATGTACAAGAATATAACTACTATAATACTGCTCCTATGTACAAGAATATAACTACTATAATACTGCTCCTATGTGCAAGAATATAACTACTATAATACTGCCCCTATGTACAAGAATATAAATACTATAATACTGCCCCTATGTACAAGAATATAACTACTATAAAACTGCCCCTATGTACAAGAATATAACTACTATAATACTGCCCCTATGTACAAGAATATAACTACTATAATACTGCCCCTATGTACAAGAATATAACTACTATAATACTGCTCCTATGTACAAGAATATAACTACTATAATACTGCTCCTATGTACAAGAATATAACTACTATAATATTGCCCCTATATACAGGAATATAACTACTATAATACTGCCCCTATGTACAAGAATATAACTACTATAATACTGCCCCTATGTGCAAGAATATAACTACTATAATACTGCCCCTATGTACAGGAATATAACTACTATAATACTGCTCCTTTGTACAAGAATATAACTACTATAATACTGCCCCCTATGTAAAAGAATATAACTACTATAATACTGCTCCTTTGTACAAGAATATAACTACTATAATACTGCCCCTATGTGCAAGAATATAACTACTATAATACTGCCCCTATGTACAGGAATATAACTACTATAATACTGCTCCTTTGTACAAGAATATAACTACTATAATACTGCCCCCTATGTACAGGAATATAACTACTATAATACTGCTCCTTTGTACAAGAATCTAACTACTATAATACTGCTCCTATGTACAAGAATATAACTTCTATAATACTGCCCCTTATGTACAAGAATATAACTACTATAATACTGCTCCTATGTACAAGAATATAACTACTATAATACTGCCCCTATGTATAGAAATATAACTACTATAATACTGCTCCTATGTACAAGAATATAACTACTATAATACTGCCCCTATGTATAACAATATAACTACTATAATACTGCTCCTATGTACAAGAATATAACTACTATAATACTTCTCCTATGTACTAGAATATAACTACTATAATACTTCTCCCTATGTACAGGAATATAACTACTAGAATACTGCCCCTATGTACAGGAATATAAGTACTATAATACTTCTCCTATGTACAAGAATATAACTACTATAATACTGCCCCCTATGTATAAGAATATAACTACTATAATACTGCCCCCTATGTACAAGAATATAACTACTATAATACTGCGCCTATGTACAAGAATATAACTACTATAATACTGCCCCGATGTACAAGAATATAACTGCTATAATACTGCCCCCTATGTACAATAATATAACTACTATAATACTGCTCCTATGTACAAGAATATAACTACTATAATACTGCCCCCTATGTACAAGAATATAACTACTATAATACTGCCCCATGTACAAGAATATAACTACTATAATACTGCACCTATGTACAAGAATATAACTACTATAATACTGCACCCTATGTACAAGAATATAACTACTATAATACTGCACCCTATGTACAATAATATAACTACTATAATACTGTGCCTATATACAAGAATATAACTACTATAATACTGCTCCTATGTACAAGAATATAACTACTATAATACTGCCCCTTATGTACAAGAATATAACTACTATAATACTGCTCCTATGTACAAGAATATAACTACTATAATACTGCGCCTATGTACAAGAATATAACTACTATAATACTGCCCCTATGTTCAAGAATATAACTACTATAATACTGCCCCCTATGTACAAGAATATAACTACTATAATACTGCCCCCTATGTACAAGAATATAACTAATATAATACTGCCCCTATGTACAAGAATATAACTACTATAATACTGCCCCCTATGTACAAGAATATAACTACTATAATACTGCCCCCTATTTACAAAAATATAACTACTATAATACTGCTCCTATGTACAAGAATATAACTACTATAATACTGCTCCCTATGTATAAGAATATAACTACTATAATACTGCCCCATATGTACAAGAATATAACTACTATAATACTGCCCTTATGTACAAGAATATAACTACTATAATACTGCTCCTATGTACAAGAATATAACTACTATAATACTGCCCCCTATGAACAAGAATATAACTACTATAATACTGCTCCTATGTACAAGAACATAACTACTATAATACTGCCCCCTATGTACAAGAATATAACTACTATAATACTGCTCCTATGTACAAGAATATAACAACTATAATACTGTCCCTATGTACAAGAATATAACTACTATAATACTGCTCCTATGTACAAGAATATAACTACTATAATACTGGCCCTATGTACAAGAATATAACTACTATAATACTGATCCTATGTACAAGAATATAACTACTATAATACTGCCCCCTATGTACAAGAATATAACTACTATAATACTTCCCTTATGTACAAGAATATAACTACTATAATACTGCTCCTATGTACAAGAATATAACTACTATAATACTGCCCCCTATGAACAAGAATATAACTACTATAATACTGCCCCTATGTACAAGAACATAACTACTATAATACTGCCCCCTATGTACAAGAATATAACTACTATAATACTGCTCCTATGTACAAGAATATAACTGCTATAATACTGCCCCCTATGTACAAGAATATAACTACTATAATACTGCTCCTATGTACAAGAATATAACTACTATAATACTGCTCCTATGTACAAGAACATAACTACTATAATACTGCCCCCTATGTACAAGAATATAACTACTATAATACTGCTCCTATGTACAAGAATATAACTACTATAATACTGCCCCTATGTACAAGAACATAACTACTATAATACTGCCCTTATGTACAAGAATATAACTACTATAATACTGCTCCTATGTACAAGAATATAACTACTATAATACTGCCCCCTATGAACAAGAATATAACTACTATAATACTGCCCCCTATGTACAAGAATATAACTACTATAATACTGCCCCCTATGTACAAGAATATAACTACTATAATACTGCTCCTATGTACAGGAATATAAATACTATAATACTGCTCCTATGTACAGGAATATAACTACTATAATACTGCTCCTATGTACAAGAATATAACTACTATAATACTGCTTCTATGTACAAGAATATAACTACTATAATACTGCTCCTATGTACAAGAATATTACTACTATAATACTGCCCCTTATGTACAAGAATATAACTACTATAATACTGCTGCTATGTACAAGAATATAATTACTATAATACTGCCCCTATGTACAGGAATATAACTACTATAATACTGCCCCCTATGTACAAGAATATAACTACTATAATACTGCTCCTATGTACAAGAATATAACTACTATAATACTGCTCCTACGTACAAGAATATAACTACTATAATACTGCTCCTATGTACAAGAATATAACTACTATAATACTGCTCTATATGTACAAGAATATAACTACTATAATACTGCCCCCTATGTACAAGAATATAACTACTATAATACTGCTCCTATGTACAAGAATATAACTACTATAATACTGCCCCTATATACAAGAATATAACTACTATAATACTGCCCTCTATGTACAAGAATATAACTACTATAATACTGCCCCCTATGAACAAGAATATAACTACTATTTAATACTGCTCCTATGTACAAGAATATAACTACTATAATACTGCCCCCTATGTACAAGAATATAACTACTATAATACTGCGCCTATGTACAAGAATATAACTACTATAATACTGCCCCTATGTACAATAATATAACTACTATAATACTACCCCCTATCTACAAGAATATAACTACTATAATACTGCTGCTATGTACAAGAATATATCTACTATAATACTGCCCATATGTACAAGAATATAACTACTATAATACTGCTGCTATGTACAAGAATATAACTACTATAATACTGCTCCTATGTACAAGAATATAACTACTATAATACTGCTCCTATGTACAAGAATATAACTACTATAATACTGCCCCTATGTACAAGAATATAACTACTATAATACTGCCCCTATGTACAAGAATATAACTACTATAATACTGCCCCCTATGTACAAGAATATAACTACTATAATACTGCCCAGTATGTACAAGAATATAACTACTATAATACTGCTCCTATATACAAGAATATAACTACTATAATACTGCTCCTATGTACAAGAATATAACTACTATAATACTGCTCCTATGTACAAGAATATAACTACTATAATACTGCCCCCTATGTACAAGAATATAACTACTATAATACTGCTCTTATATACAAGAATATAACTACTATAATACTGCCCCCTATGTAGAAGAATATAACTACTATAATACTGCTCCTATATACAAGAATATAACTACTATAATACTGCTCCTATGTACAAGAATATAACTACTATAATACTGCCCCCTATGTACAAGAATATAACTACTATAATACTGCCCCCTATGTACAAGAATATAACTACTATAATACTGCTCCTATATACAAGAATATAACTACTATAATACTGCCCCCTAGGTACAAGAATATAACTACTATAATACTGCTCCTATATACAAGAATATAACTACTATAATACTGCCCCTATGTACAAGAATATAACTACTATAATACTGCCCCCTATGTACAAGAATATAACTACTATAATACTGCCCCCTATGTACAAGAATATAACTACTATAATACTGCTCCTATATACAAGAATATAACTACTATAATACTGCTCCTATGTACAAGAATATAACTACTATAATACTGCTCCTATGTGCAAGAATATAACTACTATAATACTGCCCCTATGTACAAGAATATAACTACTATAATACTGCCCCCTATGTACAAGAATATGACTACTATAATACTGCCCCTATGTACAAGAATATAACTACTATAATACTGCCCCCTATGTACAAGAATATGACTACTATAATACTGCCCCTATGTACAAGAATATAACTACTATAATACTGCCCCTATGTACAAGAATATAACTACTATAATACTGCTCCTATGTACAAGAATATAACTACTATAATACTGCTCCTATATACAGGAATATAACTACTATAATACTGCCCCTATTTACAAGAATATAACTACTATAATACTGCTCCTATGTGCAAGAATATAAATACTATAATACTGCCACTATGTACAGGAATATAACTACTATAATACTGCTCCTTTGTACAAGAATATAAATACTATAATACTGCTCCTTTGTACAAGAATATAAATACTATAATACTGCCCCTATGTACAAGAATATAACTACTATAATACTGCTCCTATGTGCAAGAATATAAATACTATAATACTGCCCCTATGTGCAAGAATATAACTACTATAATGCTGCCCCTATGTACAAGAATATAACTACTATAATACTGCTCCTATGTACAGGAATATAACTACTATAATACTGCCCCTATATACAGGAATATAACTACTATAATACTGCCCCTATGTACAGGAATATAACTACTATAATACTGCCACTATGTACAGGAATATAACTACTATAATACTGCTCCTTTGTACAAGAATATAAATACTATAATACTGCTCCTTTGTACAAGAATATAAATACTATAATACTGCCCCTATGTACAAGAATATAACTACTATAATACTGCTCCTATGTGCAAGAATATAAATACTATAATACTGCCCCTATGTGCAAGAATATAACTACTATAATACAGCTCCTATGTACAAGAATATAACTACTATAATACTGCTCCTATGTACAGGAATATAACTACTATAATACTGCCCCTATATACAGGAATATAACTACTATAATACTGCCCCTATGTACAAGAATATAACTACTATAATACTGCCCCTATGTGCAAGAATATAAATACTATAATACTGCCCCTATGTACAGGAATATAACTACTATAATACTGCTCCTTTGTACAAGAATATAACTACTATAATACTGCCCCCTATGTACAAGAATATAACTACTATAATACTGCACCTATGTACAAGAATATAACTACTATAATACTGCTCCTATGTACAAGAATATAACTACTATAATACTGCCCCTTATGTACAAGAATATAACTACTATAATACTGCTCCTATGTACAAGAATATAACTACTATAATACTGCCCCTATGTACAGGAATATAACTACTATAATACTGCTCCTATGTACAAGAATATAACTACTATAATACTGCCCCCTATGTATAAGAATATAACAACTATAATACTGCTCCTATGTACAAGAATATAACTACTATAATACTGCCCCTTATGTACAAGAATATAACTACTATAATACTGCTCCTATGTACAAGAATATAACTACTATAATACTGCCCCCTATGTACAAGAATATAACTACTATAATACTGCGCCTATGTACAAGAATATAACTACTATAATACTGCTCCTATGTACAAGAATATAACTTCTATAATACTGCCCCTTATGTACAAGAATATAACTACTATAATACTGCTCCTATGTACAAGAATATAACTACTATAATACTGCTCCTATGTACAGGAATATAACTACTATAATACTGCCCCCTATGTACAAGAATATAACTACTATAAGACTGCCCCCTATGTACAAGAATATAACTACTATAATACTGCACCTATGTACAAGAATATAACTACTATAATACTGCCCCTATGTACAAGAATATAACTACTATAATACTGCTCCTATATACAAGAATATAACTTATATAATACTGCCCCTATGTACAAGAATATAACTTCTATAATACTGCTCCTATGTACAAGAATATAACTACTATAATACTGCTCCTATGTGCAAGAATATAACTACTATAATACTGCCCCTATGTACAAGAATATAACTACTATAATACTGCCCCCTATGTACAAGAATATGACTACTATAATACTGCCCCTATGTACAAGAATATAACTACTATAATACTGCCCCTATGTACAAGAATATAACTACTATAATACTGCTCCTATGTACAAGAATATAACTACTATAATACTGCTCCTATATACAGGAATATAACTACTATAATACTGCTCCTATGTGCAAGAATATAACTACTATAATACTGCCCCCTATGTACAAGAATATAACTACTATAATACTGCCCCTATTTACAAGAATATAACTACTATAATGCTGCTCCTATGTGCAAGAATATAAATACTATAATACTGCCCCTATGTACAGGAATATAACTACTATAATACTGCTCCTTTGTACAAGAATATAAATACTATAATACTGCCCCTATGTGCAAGAATATAAATACTATAATACTGCCCCTATGTACAAGAATATAACTACTATAATACTGCTCCTATGTGCAAGAATATAAATACTATAATACTGCCCCTATGTGCAAGAATATAACTACTATAATACAGCTCCTATGTACAAGAATATAACTACTATAATACTGCTCCTATGTACAGGAATATAACTACTATAATACTGCCCCTATATACAGGAATATAACTACTATAATACTGCCCCTATGTACAAGAATATAACTACTATAATACTGCCCCTATGTGCAAGAATATAAATACTATAATACTGCCCCTATGTACAGGAATATAACTACTATAATACTGCTCCTTTGTACAAGAATATAACTACTATAATACTGCCCCCTATGTACAAGAATATAACTACTATAATACTGCGCCTATGTACAAGAATATAACTACTATAATACTGCTCCTATGTACAAGAATATAACTACAATAATACTGCCCCTTATGTACAAGAATATAACTACTATAATACTGCTCCTATGTACAAGAATATAACTACTATAATACTGCCCCTATGTACAGGAATATAACTACTATAATACTGCTCCTATGTACAAGAATATAACTACTATAATACTGCCCCCTATGTATAAGAATATAACTACTATAATACTGCCCCCTATGTACAAGAATATAACAACTATAAACTGCCCCCTATGTACAAGAATATAACTACTATAATACTGCCCCTATGTACAAGAATATAACTACTATAATACTGCCCCTATGTACAGGAATATAACTACTATAATACTGCTCCTATGTACAAGAATATAACTACTATAATACTGCCCCCTATGTATAAGAATATAACTACTATAATACTGCCCCCTATGTACAAGAATATAACTACTATAATACTGCTCCTATATACAAGAATATAACTACTATAATACTGCCCCCTATGTACAAGAATATAACTACTATAATACTGCCCCCTATGTACAAGAATATAACTACTATAATACTGCTCCTATGTACAAGAATATAACTACTATAATACTGCTCCTATGTACAAGAATATAACTACTATAATAGTGCCCAGTATGTACAAGAATATAACTACTATAATACTGCTCCTATATACAAGAATATAACTACTATAATACTGCCCCCTATGTACAAGAATATAACTACTATAATACTGCTCCTATGTACAAGAATATAACTACTATAATACTGCTCCTATGTACAAGAATATAACTACTATAATACTGCTCCTATATACAAGAATATAACTACTATAATACTGCTCCTATGTACAAGAATATAACTACTATAATACTGCTCCTATGTACAAGAATATAACTACTATAATACTGCCCCCTATGTACAAGAATATAACTACTATAATACTGCTCCTATATACAAGAATATAACTACTATAATACTGCTCCTATGTACAAGAATATAACTACTATAATACTGCTCCTATGTACAAGAATATAACTACTATAATACTGCCCCCTATGTACAAGAACATAACTACTATAATACTGCCTCCTATGTACAAGAATATAACTACTATAATACTGCCTCTATGTACAAGAATATAACTACTATAATACTGCTCCTATGTACAAGAATATAACTACTATAATACTGCCCCTATGTACAAGAATATAACTACTATAATACTGCTCCTATGTACAAGAATATAACTACTATAATACTGCTCCTATGTGCAAGAATATAACTACTATAATACTGCCCCTATGTACAAGAATATAAATACTATAATACTGCCCCTATGTACAAGAATATAACTACTATAAAACTGCCCCTATGTACAAGAATATAACTACTATAATACTGCCCCTATGTACAAGAATATAACTACTATAATACTGCCCCTATGTACAAGAATATAACTACTATAATACTGCTCCTATGTACAAGAATATAACTACTATAATATTGCCCCTATATACAGGAATATAACTACTATAATACTGCCCCTATGTACAAGAATATAACTACTATAATACTGCCCCTATGTGCAAGAATATAACTACTATAATACTGCCCCTATGTACAGGAATATAACTACTATAATACTGCTCCTTTGTACAAGAATATAACTACTATAATACTGCCCCCTATGTACAAGAATCTAACTACTATAATACTGCTCCTATGTACAAGAATATAACTTCTATAATACTGCCCCTTATGTACAAGAATATAACTACTATAATACTGCTCCTATGTACAAGAATATAACTACTATAATACTGCCCCTATGTATAACAATATAACTACTATAATACTGCTCCTATGTACAAGAATATAACTACTATAATACTTCTCCTATGTACTAGAATATAACTACTATAATACTTCTCCCTATGTACAGGAATATAACTACTAGAATACTGCCCCTATGTACAGGAATATAACTACTATAATACTTCTCCTATGTACAAGAATATAACTACTATAATACTGCCCCCTATGTATAAGAATATAACTACTATAATACTGCCCCCTATGTACAAGAATATAACTACTATAATACTGCACCCTATGTACAATAATATAACTACTATAATACTGTGCCTATGTACAAGAATATAACTACTATAATACTGCTCCTATGTACAAGAATATAACTACTATAATACTGCCCCTTATGTACAAGAATATAAATACTATAATACTGCTCCTATGTACAAGAATATAACTACTATAATACTGCGCCTATGTACAAGAATATAACTACTATAATACTGCCCCTATGTTCAAGAATATAACTACTATAATACTGCCCCCTATGTACAAGAATATAACTACTATAATACTGCCCCCTATGTACAAGAATATAACTACTATAATACTGCCCCCTATGTACAAGAATATAACTACTATAATACTGCCCCCTATGTACAAGAATATAACTACTATAATACTGCCCCCTACTTACAAGAATATAACTACTACAATACTGCTCCTATGTACAAGAATATAACTACTATAATACTGCTCCCTATGTATAAGAATATAACTACTATAATACTGCCCCCTATGTACAAGAATATAACTACTATAATACTGCCCTTATGTACAAGAATATAACTACTATAATACTGCTCCTATGTACAAGAATATAACTACTATAATACTGCCCCCTATGAACAAGAATATAACTACTATAATACTGCTCCTATGTACAAGAATATAACTACTATAATACTGCCCCCTATGTACAAGAATATAACTACTATAATACTGCCCCTATGTACAAGAACATAACTACTATAATACTGCCCCCTATGTACAAGAATATAACAACTATAATACTGTCCCTATGTACAAGAATATAACTACTATAATACTGCTCCTATGTACAAGAATATAACAACTATAATACTGTCCCTATGTACAAGAATATAACTACTATAATACTGCTCCTATGTACAAGAATATAACTACTATAATACTGGCCCTATGTACAAGAATATAACTACTATAATACTGATCCTATGTACAAGAATATAACTACTATAATACTGCCCCCTATGTACAAGAATATAACTACTATAATACTTCCCTTATGTACAAGAATATAACTACTATAATACTGCTCCTATGTACAAGAATATAACTACTATAATACTGCCCCCTATGAACAAGAATATAACTACTATAATACTGCCCCTATGTACAAGAACATAACTACTATAATACTGCCCCCTATGTACAAGAATATAACTACTATAATACTGCTCCTATGTACAAGAATATAACTGCTATAATACTGCCCCCTATGTACAAGAATATAACTACTATAATACTGCTCCTATGTACAAGAATATAACTACTATAATACTGCTCCTATGTACAAGAACATAACTACTATAATACTGCCCCCTATGTACAAGAATATAACTACTATAATACTGCTCCTATGTACAAGAATATAACTACTATAATACTGCCCCTATGTACAAGAACATAACTACTATAATACTGCCCCTATGTACAAGAACATAACTACTATAATACTGCCCCCTATGTACAAGAATATAACTACTATAATACTGCTCCTATGTACAGGAATATAACTACTATAATACTGCCCCTATGTACAAGAATATAACTACTATAATACTGCCTCCTATGTGCAAGAATATAACTACTATAATACTGCTCCTATGTACAAGAATATAACTACTATAATACTGCCCCCTATGTACAAGAATATAACTACTATAATACTGCCCTTATGTACAAGAATATAACTACTATAATACTGCTCCTATGTACAAGAATATAACTACTATAATACTGCCCCCTATGTACAAGAATATAACTACTATAATACTGCCCCTATGTACAAGAACATAACTACTATAATACTGCCCCCTATGTACAAGAATATAACTACTATAATACTGCTCCTATGTACAAGAATATAACTACTATAATACTGCCGCCTATGTACAAGAATATATCTACTATAATACTGCCCCCTATGTACAAGAACATAACTACTATAATACTGCCCCCTATGTACAAGAATATAACTACTATAATACTGCTCCTATGTACAGGAATATAACTACTATAATACTGCCCCCTATGTACAAGAATATAACTACTATAATACTGCCCCTATGTACAAGAATATAACTACTATAATACTACCCCCTATGTACAAGAATATAACTACTATAATACTGCGCCTATGTACAAGAATATAACTACTATAATACTGCTCCTATGTACAAGAATATAACTACTATAATACTGCCCCTTATGAACAAGAATATAACTACTATAATACTGCTCCTATGTACAAGAATATAACTACTATAATACTGCGCCTATGTACAAGAATATAACTACTATAATACTGCCCCTATGTACAAGAATAAAACTACTATAATACTGCGCCTATGTACAAGAATATAACTACTATAATACTGCCCCCTATGTACAAGAATATAACTACTATAATACTGCCCCCTATGTACAAGAATATAACTACTATAATACTGCCCCCTATGTACAAGAATATAACTACTATAATACTGCCCCTATGTACAAGAATATAACTACTATAATACTGCTCCCTATGTATAAGAATATAACTACTATAATACTGCCCCCTATGTACAAGAATATAACTACTATAATACTGCCCCTATGTACAAGAATATAACTACTATAATACTGCTCCTATGTACAAGAATATAACTACTATACTACTGCCCCCTATCTACAAGAATATAAATACCATAATACTGCCCCCTATGTACAAGAATATAACTACTATAATACTGCTCCCTATGTATAAGAATATAACTACTATAATACTGCCCCCTATGTACAAGAATATAACTACTATAATACTGCGCCTATGTACAAGAATATAACTACTATAATACTGCTCCTATGTACAAGAATATCACTACTATAACACTGACCCTATGTGCAAGAATATAACTACTATAATACTGCTCCCTATGTACAGGAATATAACTACTATAATACTGCTCCTATGTACAAGAATATAACTACTATAATACTGCCCCTGTGTACAAGAATATAACTACTATAATACTGCCCCTATGTAAAAGAATATAACTACTATAATACTGCCCCTTATGTACAAGAATATAACTACTATAATACTGCTCCTATGTACAAGAATATAACTACTATAATACTGCCCCTATGTACAGGAATATAACTATTATAATACTGCTCCTATGTACAAGAATATAACTACTAAAATACTGCCTCTATGTACAAGAATATAACTACTATAATACTGCCCCTTATGTACAAGAATATAACTACTATAATCCTGCGCCTATGTACAAGAATATAACTACTATAATACTGCGCCTATGTACAAGAATATAACTACTATAATACTGCTCCTATGTACAAGAATATAACTACTATAATACTGCTCCTATGTGCAAGAATATAACTACTATAACACTGACCCTATGTGCAAGAATATAACTACTATAATACTGCCCTCTATGTACAGGAATATAACTACTATAATACTGCTCCCTATGTACAGGAATATAACTACTATAATACTGCTCCTATGTACAAGAATATAACTACTATAATACTGCCCCTGTGTACAAGAATATAACTACTATAATACTGCCCCTATGTAAAAGAATATAACTACTATAATACTGCCCCTTATGTACAAGAATATAACTACTATAATACTGCTCCTATGTACAAGAATATAACTACTATAATACTGCCCCCTATGTACAAGAATATAACTACTATAATACTGCCCCTATGTACAGGAATATAACTACTATAATACTGCTCCTATGTACAAGAATATAACTACTAAAATACTGCCTCTATGTACAAGAATATAACTACTATAATACTGACCCTTATGTACAAGAATATTAACTACTATAATCCTGCGCCTATGTACAATTATATAACTACTATAATACTGCCCCCTATGTACAAGAATATAACTACTATAATACTGCCCCTATGTACAAGAATATAACTACTATAATACTCCTCCTATGAACAAGAATATAACTACTATAATACTGCCCCCTATGAACAAGAATATAACTACTATAATACTGCTCCCTATATACAAGAATAGAACTACTATAATACTGCTCCCTATGTACAAGAATATAACTACTATAATACTGCTCCTATGTACAAGAATATAACTACTATAATACTGCTCCTATGTACAAGAATATAACTACTATAATACTGCCCCCTATGAACAAGAATATAACTACTATAATACTGCTCCCTATATACAAGAATAGAACTACTATAATACTGCCCCCTATGTACAAGAATATAACTACTATAATACTGCTCCTATGTACAAGAATATAACTACTATAATACTGCTCCTATGTACAAGAATATAACTACTATAATACTGCTCCTATGTACAAGAATATAACTACTATAATACTGCCCCTATGTACAGGAATATAACTACTATAATACTGCTCCTATGTACAAGAATATAACTACTATAATACTGCCCCTTATGTACAAGAATATAACTACTATAATACTGCCCCTATGTACAAGAATATAACTATTATAATACTGCTCCTATGTACAAGAATATAACTACTATAATACTGCCCCTATGTGCAAGAATATAACTACTATAATACTGCCCCTATGTACAAGAATATAACTACTATATTACTGCCCCTATGTACAAGAATATAACTACTATAATACTGCCCCCTATGTACAAGAATATAACTACTATAATACTGCCCCTATGTACAAGAATATAACTACTATAATACTGCTCCTATGTACAAGAATATAACTATTATAATACTGCTCCTATGTACAAGAATATAACTACTATAATACTGCCCCCTATGTACAAGAATATAACTACTATAATACTGCCCCTATGTACAAGAATATAACTACTATAATACTGCCCCTATGTACAAGAATATAACTACTATAATACTGCTCCTATGTACAAGAATATAACTACTATAATACTGCAACTATGTACAAGAATATAACTACTATAATACTGCCCCTATGTACAGGAATATAACTATTATAATACTGCTCCTATGTACAAGAATATAACTACTATAATACTGCCCCTATGTACAAGAATATAACTACTATAATACTGCCCCTATGTACAAGAATATAACTACTATAATACTGCCCCTATGTACAAGAATATAACTACTATAATACTGCCCCCTATGTACAAGAATATAACTACTATAATACTGCCCCTATGTACAAGAATATAACTACTATAATACCGCTCCTATGTACAAGAATATAACTACTATAATACTGCCCCTATGTACAAGAATATAACTACTATAATACTGCCCCTATGTACAAGAATATAACTACTATAATACTGCTCCTATGTACAAGAATATAACTACTATAATACTGCCCCTATGTACAAGAATATAACTACTATAATACTGCCCCTATGTACAAGAATATAACTACTATAATACTGCCCCTATGTACAAGAATATAACTACTATAATACTGACCCTATGTACAAGAATATAACTACTATAATACTGCCCCTATGTACAAGAACATAACTACTATAATACTGCCCCTATGTACAAGAACATAACTACTATAATACTGCCCCCTATGTACAAGAATATAACTACTATAATACTGCTCCTATGTACAGGAATATAACTACTATAATACTGCCCCTATGTACAAGAATATAACTACTATAATACTGCCTCCTATGTGCAAGAATATAACTACTATAATACTGCCCCCTATGTACAAGAATATAACTACTATAATACTGCTCCTATGTACAAGAATATAACTACTATAATACTGCCCCCTATGTACAAGAATATAACTACTATAATACTGCCCTTATGTACAAGAATATAACTACTATAATACTGCTCCTATGTACAAGAATATAACTATTATAATACTGCCCCCTATGTACAAGAATATAACTACTATAATACTGCCCCCTATGTACAAGAATATAACTACTATAATACTGCTCCTATGTACAAGAATATAACTACTATAATACTACCGCCTATGTACAAGAATATATCTACTATAATACTGCCCCTATGTACAAGAACATAACTACTATAATACTGCCCCCTATGTACAAGAATATAACTACTATAATACTGCTCCTATGTACAGGAATATAACTACTATAATACTGCCCCCTATGTACAAGAATATAACTACTATAATACTGCCCCTATGTACAAGAATATAACTACTATAATACTACCCCCTATGTACAAGAATATAACTACTATAATACTGCGCCTATGTACAAGAATATAACTACTATAATACTGCTCCTATGTACAAGAATATAACTACTATAATACTGCCCCTTATGAACAAGAATATAACTACTATAATACTGCTCCTATGTACAAGAATATAACTACTATAATACTGCGCCTATGTACAAGAATATAACTACTATAATACTGCCCCTATGTACAAGAATATAACTACTATAATACTGCGCCTATGTACAAGAATATAACTACTATAATACTGCCCCCTATGTACAAGAATATAACTACTATAATACTGCCCCCTATGTACAAGAATATAACTACTATAATACTGCCCCCTATGTACAAGAATATAACTACTATAATACTGCCCCTATGTACAAGAATATAACTAATATAATACTGCTCCCTATGTATAAGAATATAACTACTATAATACTGCCCCCTATGTACAAGAATATAACTACTATAATACTGCCCCTATGTACAAGAATATAACTACTATAATACTGCTCCTATGTACAAGAATATAACTACTATAATACTGCCCCCTATCTACAAGAATATAAATACCATAATACTGCCCCCTATGTACAAGAATATAACTACTATAATACTGCTCCCTATGTATAAGAATATAACTACTATAATACTGCCCCCTATGTACAAGAATATAACTACTATAATACTGCCCCTATGTACAAGAATATAACTACTATAATACTGCTCCTATGTACAAGAATATAACTACTATAATACTGCCCCCTATCTACAAGAATATAAATACCATAATACTGCCCCCTATGTACAAGAATATAACTACTATAATACTGCTCCCTATGTATAAGAATATAACTACTATAATACTGCCCCCTATGTACAAGAATATAACTACTATAATACTGCTCCTATGTACAAGAATATCACTACTATAACACTGACCCTATGTGCAAGAATATAACTACTATAATACTGCTCCCTATGTACAGGAATATAACTACTATAATACTGCTCCTATGTACAAGAATATAACTACTATAATACTGCCCCTGTGTACAAGAATATAACTAATATAATACTGCTCCCTATGTATAAGAATATAACTACTATAATACTGCCCCCTATGTACAAGAATATAACTACTATAATACTGCCCCTATGTACAAGAATATAACTACTATAATACTGCTCCTATGTACAAGAATATAACTACTATAATACTGCCCCCTATCTACAAGAATATAAATACCATAATACTGCCCCCTATGTACAAGAATATAACCACTATAATACTGCTCCCTATGTATAAGAATATAACTAATATAATACTGCTCCCTATGTATAAGAATATAACTACTATAATACTGCCCCCTATGTACAAGAATATAACTACTATAATACTGCCCCCTATGTACAAGAATATAACTACTATAATACTGCCCCCTATGTACAAGAATATAACTACTATAATACTGCCCCTATGTACAAGAATATAACTAATATAATACTGCTCCCTATGTATAAGAATATAACTACTATAATACTGCCCCCTATGTACAAGAATATAACTACTATAATACTGCCCCCTATGTACAAGAATATAACTACTATAATACTGCCCCCTATGTACAAGAATATAACTACTATAATACTGCCCCCTATGTACAAGAATATAACTACTATAATACTGCGCCTATGTACAAGAATATAACTACTATAATACTGCCCCCTATGTACAAGAATATAACTACTATAATACTGCCCCCTATGTACAAGAATATAACTACTATAATACTGCCCCCTATGTACAAGAATATAACTACTATAATACTGCTCCCTATGTATAAGAATATAACTACTATAATACTGCCCCCTATGTACAAGAATATAACTACTATAATACTGCCCCTATGTACAAGAATATAACTACTATAATACTGCTCCTATGTACAAGAATATAACTACTATAATACTGCTCCTATGTACAAGAATATAACTACTATAATACTGCTCCTATGTACAAGAATATAACTACTATAATACTGCCCCTATGTACAAGAATATAACTACTATAATACTGCCCCCTATGTACAAGAATATAACTACTATAATACTGCGCCTATGTACAAGAATATAACTACTATAATACTGCTCCTATGTACAAGAATATAACTACTATAATACTGCTCCTATGTACAAGAATATAACTACTATAATACTGCTCCTATGTACAAGAATATAACTACTATAATACTGCTCCTATGTACAAGAATATAACTACTATAATACTGCCCCTATGTACAAGAATATAACTACTATAATGCTGCCCCCTATCTACAAGAATATAAATACCATAATACTGCCCCCTATGTACAAGAATATAACTACTATAATACTGCTCCCTATGTATAAGAATATAACTACTATAATACTGCCCCCTATGTACAAGAATATAACTACTATAATACTGCCCCTATGTACAAGAATATAACTACTATAATACTGCTCCTATGTACAAGAATATAACTACTATAATACTGCCCCCTATCTACAAGAATATAAATACCATAATACTGCCCCCTATGTACAAGAATATAACTACTATAATACTGCTCCCTATGTATAAGAATATAACTACTATAATACTGCCCCCTATGTACAAGAATATAACTACTATAATACTGCTCCTATGTACAAGAATATCACTACTATAACACTGACCCTATGTGCAAGAATATAACTACTATAATACTGCTCCCTATGTACAGGAATATAACTACTATAATACTGCTCCTATGTACAAGAATATAACTACTATAATACTGCCCCTGTGTACAAGAATATAACTACTATAATACTGCCCCTATGTAAAAGAATATAACTACTATAATACTGCCCCTATGTAAAAGAATATAACTACTATAATACTGCCCCTTATGTACAAGAATATAACTACTATAATACTGCTCCTATGTACAAGAATATAACTACTATAATACTGCCCCTATGTACAGGAATATAACTATTATAATACTGCTCCTATGTACAAGAATATAACTACTATAATACTGCCCCTTATGTACAAGAATATAACTACTATAATCCTGCGCCTATGTACAAGAATATAACTACTATAATACTGCGCCTATGTACAAGAATATAACTACTATAATACTGCTCCTATGTACAAGAATATCACTACTATAACACTGACCCTATGTGCAAGAATATAACTACTATAATACTGCTCCCTATGTACAGGAATATAACTACTATAATACTGCTCCTATGTACAAGAATATAACTACTATAATACTGCCCCTGTGTACAAGAATATAACTACTATAATACTGCCCCTATGTAAAAGAATATAACTACTATAATACTGCCCCTTATGTACAAGAATATAACTACTATAATACTGCTCCTATGTACAAGAATATAACTACTATAATACTGCCCCTATGTACAGGAATATAACTACTATAATACTGCTCCTATGTACAAGAATATAACTACTAAAATACTGCCTCTATGTACAAGAATATAACTACTATAATACTGCTCCTATGTACAAGAATATAACTACTATAATACTGCCCCTATGTACAAGAATATAACTACTAAAATACTGCTCCTATGTACAAGAATATAACTACTATAATACTGCTCCTATGTACAAGAATATAACTACTATAATACTGCTCCTATGTACAAGAATATAACTACTAAAATACTGCTCCTATGTACAAGAATATAACTACTATAATACTGCTCCTATGTACAAGAATATAACTACTATAATACTGCCCCTATGTACAGGAATATAACTACTATAATACTGCTCCTATGTACAAGAATATAACTACTAAAATACTGCCTCTATGTACAAGAATATTAACTACTATAATCCTGCGCCTATGTACAATTATATAACTACTATAATACTGCCCCCTATGTACAAGAATATAACTACTATAATACTGCCCCTATGTACAAGAATATAACTACTATAATACTCCTCCTATGAACAAGAATATAACTACTATAATACTGCCCCCTATGAACAAGAATATAACTACTATAATACTGCTCCCTATATACAAGAATAGAACTACTATAATACTGCCCCCTATGTACAAGAATATAACTACTATAATACTGCTCCTATGTACAAGAATATAACTACTATAATACTGCTCCTATGTACAAGAATATAACTACTATAATACTGCCCCCTATGAACAAGAATATAACTACTATAATACTGCTCCCTATATACAAGAATAGAACTACTATAATACTGCCCCCTATGTACAAGAATATAACTACTATAATACTGCTCCTATGTACAAGAATATAACTACTATAATACTGCTCCTATGTACAAGAATATAACTACTATAATACTGCTCCTATGTACAAGAATATAACTACTATAATACTGCGCCTATGTACAAGAATATAACTACTATAATACTGCCCCTTATGTACAAGAATATAACTACTATAATACTGCCCCTATGTACAAGAATATAACTATTATAATACTGCTCCTATGTACAAGAATATAACTACTATAATACTGCCCCTATGTGCAAGAATATAACTACTATAATACTGCCCCTATGTACAAGAATATAACTACTATAATACTGCCCCTATGTACAAGAATATAACTACTATAATACTGCCCCCTATGTACAAGAATATAACTACTATAATACTGCCCCTATGTACAAGAATATAACTACTATAATACTGCTCCTATGTACAAGAATATAACTATTATAATACTGCTCCTATGTACAAGAATATAACTACTATAATACTGCCCCTATGTACAAGAATATAACTACTATAATACTGCCCCTATGTACAAGAATATAACTATTATAATACTGCTCCTATGTACAAGAATATAACTACTATAATACTGCCCCTATGTACAAGAATATAACTACTATAATACTGCCCCTATGTACAAGAATATAACTACTATAATACTGCCCCTATGTACAAGAATATAACTACTATAATACTGCCCCCTATGTACAAGAATATAACTACTATAATACTGCCCCTATGTACAAGAATATAACTACTATAATACTGCTCCTATGTACAAGAATATAACTACTATAATACTGCCCCTATGTACAAGAATATAACTACTATAATACTGCCCCCTATGTACAAGAATATAACTACTATAATACTGCCCCTATGTACAAGAATATAACTACTATAATACTGCCCCTATGTACAAGAATATAACTACTATAATACTGCTCCTATGTACAAGAATATAACTACTATAATACTGCCCCTATGTACAAGAATATAACTACTATAATACTGCCCCTATGTACAAGAATATAACTACTAAAATACTGCCCCTATGTACAAGAATATAACTACTATAATACTGACCCTATGTACAAGAATATAACTACTATAATACTGCTCCTATGTACAAGAATATAACTACTATAATACTGCACCTATGTAAAAGAATATAACTACTATAATACTGCTCCTATGTACAGGAATATAACTACTATAATACTGCCCCCTATGTACAAGAATATAACTACTATAATACTGCCCCTATGTACAAGAATATAACTACTATAATACTGATCCTATGTACAAGAATATAACTACTATAATACTGCTCCTATGTACAGGAATATAACTACTATAATACTGCCCCCTATGTACAAGAATATAACTACTATAATACTGCTCCTATGTACAAGAATATAACTACTATAATAGTGCCCCTATGTACAAGAATATAACTACTATAACACTGCTCCTATGTACAAGAATATAACTACTATAATACTGCCTCCTATGTACAAGAATATAACTACTATAATACTGCTCCTATGTACAAGAATATAACTACTATAATACTGCTCCTATATACAAGAATATAACTACTATAATACTGCCCCCTATGTACAAGAATATAACTACTATAATACTGCCCCCTATGTACAGGAATATAACTACTATAATACTGCCCCCTATGTACAAGAATATAACTACTATAATACTGCCCCTATGTACAGGAATATAACTACTATAATACTGCTCCTATGTACAAGAATATAACTACTATAATACTGCCCCCTATGTACAGGAATATAACTACTATAAAACTGCCCCTATGTACAGGAATATAACTACTATAATACTGCCCCTATGTACAGGAATATAACTACTATAATACTGCTCCTATGTACAAGAATATAACTACTATAATACTGCTCCCTATGTACAGGAATATAACTACTATAATACAGCCCCTATGTACAAGAATATAACTATTATAATACTGCGCCTATGTACAAGAATATAACTACTATAATACTGCCCCTATGTACAAGAATATAACTATTATAATACTGCTCCTATGTACAAGAATATAACTGCTATAATACTGCCCCTATGTACAAGAATATAACTACTATAATACTGCCCCTATGTACAAGAATATAACTACTATAATACTGCCCCCTATGTACAGGAATATAACTACTATAATACTGCCCCCTATGTACAAGAATATAACTACTATAATACTGCCCCTATGTACAGGAATATAACTACTATAATACTGCTCCCTATGTACAAGAATATAACTACTATAATACTGCCCCTATGTACAGGAATATAACTACTATAATACTGCTCCTATGTACAAGAATATAACTACTATAATACTGCCCCCTATGTACAGGAATATAACTACTATAAAACTGCCCCTATGTACAGGAATATAACTACTATAATACTGCCCCTATGTACAGGAATATAACTACTATAATACTGCTCCTATGTACAAGAATATAACTACTATAATACTGCTCCCTATGTACAGGAATATAACTACTATAATACAGCCCCTATGTACAAAAATATAACTATTATAATACTGCTCCTATGTACAAGAATATAACTATTATAATACTGCCCCTATGTACAAGAATATAACTATTATAATACTGCTCCTATGTACAAGAATATAACTGCTATAATACTGCCCCTATGTACAAGAATATAACTACTATAATACTGCCCCTATGTACAAAAATATAACTACTATAATACTGCCCCTATGTACAAGAATATAACTACTATAATACTGCCCCCTATATACAAGAATATAACTACTATAATACTGCCCCTATGTACAAGAATATAACTACTATAATACTGCTCCTATGTACAAGAATATAACTACTATAATACTGCTCCCCATGTACAAGAATATAACTACTATAATACTGCCCCTATGCACAAGAATATAACTACTATAATACTGCCCCTATGTACAAGAATATAACTACTATAATACTGCCCCTATGTACAAGAATATAACTACTATAATACTGCCCGTATGTACAAGAATATAACTACTATAATACTGCTCCTATGTACAAGAATATAACTACTATAATACTGCCCCTATGTACAAGAATATAACTACTATAATACTGCCCCTATGTACAAGAATATAACTACTATAATACTGCCCCTATGTACAAGAATATAACTACTATAATACTGCCCCTATGTACAAGAATATAACTACTATAATACTGCTCCTATGTACAAGAATATAACTACTATAATACTGCCCCCTATGTACAAGAATATAACTACTATAATACTGATCCTATGTACAAGAATATAACTACTATAATACTGCCCCTATGTACAAGAATATAACTACTATAATACTGCCCCTATGTACAAGAATATACCTACTATAATACTGATCCTATGTACAGGAATATAACTACTATAATACTGCCCCCTATGTACAAGAATATAACTACTATAATACTGCCCCTATGTACAAGAATATAACTACTATAATACTGATCCTATGTACAAGAATATAACTACTATAATACTGCCCCCTATGTACAAGAATATAACTACTATAATACTGATCCTATGTACAAGAATATAACTACTATAATACTGCCCCTATGTACAAGAATATAACTACTATAATACTGATCCTATGTACAAGAATATAACTACTATAACACTGCGCCTATGTACAAGAATATAACGACTATAATACTGCCCCCTAGGTACAGGAATATAACTACAATAATACTGCCCCCTATGTACAAGAATATAACTACTATAATACTGCTCCTATGTACAGGAATATAACTACTATAATACTGCCCCCTATGTACAAGAATATAACTACTATAATACTGCCCCTATGTACAAGAATATAACTACTATAATACTGCCCCTACGTACAAGAATATAACTACTATAATACTGCTCCTATGTACAGGAATATAACTACTATAATACTGCTCCCTATGTACAAGAATATAACTACTATAATACTGCCCCTACGTACAAGAATATAACTACTATAATAATGCTCCTATGTACAAGAATATAACTACTATAATACTGCCCCTATGTACAAGAATATAAGTACTATAATACTGCTCCTATGTACAAGAATATAAGTACTATAATACTGCCCCCTATGTACAAGAATATAACTACTATAATACTGCCCCCTATGTACAAGAATATAACTACTATAATACTGCTCCTATATACAAGAATATAACTACTATAATACTGCCCCCTATGCACAAGAATATAACTACTATAATACTGCTCCTATGTACAGGAATATAACTACTATAATACTGCTCCTTTGTACAGGAATATAACTACTATAATACTGCTCCTATGTACAGGAATATAACTACTATAATACTGCTCCTATGTACAGGAATATAACTACTATAGTACTGCCCCTATGTACAAGAATATAACTACTATAATACTGCCCCCTATATAAAAGAATATAACTACTATAATACTGCTCCTATGTACAAGAATATAACTACTATAATACTGCTCCTATGTACAAGAATATAACTACTATAATACTGCCCCTATATACAAGAATATAACTACTATAATACTGCCCCTATATACAAGAATATATCTACTATAATACTGCCCCCTATGTACAAGAATATAACTACTATAATACTACCCCTATGTACAAGATAATAACTACTATAATACTGCCCCTATATACAAGAATATAACTACTATAATACTGCCCCCTATATAAAAGAATATAACTACTATAATACTGCTCCTATGTACAAGAATATAACTACTATAATACTGCCCCTATATACAAGAATATAACTACTATAATACTGCCCCCTATGTACAAGAATATAACTACTATAATACTGCCCCTATGTACAAGAATATAACTACTATAATACTGATCCTATGTACAAGAATATAACTACTATAATACTGCCCCCTATGTACAAGAATATAACTACTATAATACTGATCCTATGTACAAGAATATAACTACTATAATACTGCCCCTATATACAAGAATATAACTACTATAATACTGCTCTCTATGTATGAGAATATTGCTACTATAATACTGCCCTCTATGTACAAGAATATAACTACTATAATACTGCCCCCTATGTACAAGAATATAACTACTATAATACTGCCCCCTATGTACAAGAATATAACTACTATAATACTGCTCCTATGTACAAGAATATAACTACTATAATACTGCTCCTATGTACAGGAATATAACTACTATAATACTGCTCCTATGTACAGGAATATAACTACTATAATACTGCCCCTATGTACAAGAATATACCTACTATAATACTGCCCCTATGTACAAGAATATAACTACTATAATACTGCCCCTATATACAAGAATATAACTACTATAATACTGCTCCCTATGTACGAGAATATAACTACTATAATACTGCTCCTATGTACAAGAATATAACTACTATAATACTGCCCCTATGTACAAGAATATAACTACTATAATACTGCTCCTATGTACAAGAATATAACTACTATAATACTGCCTCCTATGTACAAGAATATAACTACTATAATATTGCTCCTATGTACAAGAATATAACTACTATAATACTGCTCCTATATACAAGAATATAACTACTATAATACTGCCCCCTATGTACAAGAATATAACTACTATAATACTGCCCCCTATGTACAGGAATATAACTACTATAATACTGCCCCTATGTACAGGAATATAGCTACTATAATACTGCTCCTATGTACAAGAATATAACTACTATAATACTGCCCCCTATGTACAGGAATATAACTACTATAAAACTGCCCCTATGTACAGGAATATAACTACTATAATACTGCCATTATGTACAGGAATATAACTACTATAATACTGCTCCTATGTACAAGAATATAACTACTATAATACTGCTCCCTATGTACAGGAATATAACTGCTATAATACTGCCCCTATGTACAAGAATATAACTATTATAATACTGCTCCTATGTACAAGAATATAACTATTATAATACTGCCCCTATGTACAAGAATATAACTATTATAATACTGCTCCTATGTACAAGAATATAACTACTATAATACTGCCCCTATGTACAAGAATATAACTACTATAATACTGCCCCTATGTACAAGAATATAACTACTATAATACTGCCCCTATGTACAAGAATATAACTACTATAATACTGCCCCCTATGTACAAGAATATAACTACTATAATACTGCTCCTATGTACAAGAATATAACTACTATAATACTGCTCCCTATGTACAAGAATATAACTACTATAATACTGCTCCTATGTACAAGAATATAACTACTATAATACTGCCCCCTATGTACAAGAATATATCTACTATAATACTGCTCCTATGTACAAGAATATAACTACTATAATACTGCCCCCTATATACAAGAATATAACTACTATGATACTGCTCCTATGTACAAGAATATAACTACTATAATACTGCTCCCTATGTACAAGAATATAACTACTATAATACTGCTCCTATGTACAAGAATATAACTACTATAATACTGCCCCCTATGTACAAGAATATATCTACTATAATACTGCTCCTATGTACAAGAATATAACTACTATAATACTGCTCCTATGTACAAGAATATAACTACTATAATACTGCTCCTATGTACAAGAATATAACTACTATAATACTGCACCCTATGTACAAGAATATAACTACTATAATACTGCCCCTATGTACAAGAATATAACTACTATAATACTGCCCCCTATGTACAAGAATATAACTACTATAATACTGCTCCTATGTACAAGAATATAACTACTATAATACTGCTCCCTATGTACAAGAATATAACTACTATAATACTGCTCCTATGTACAAGGATATAACTACTATAATACTGCCCCCTATGTACAAGAATATATCTACTATAATACTGCTCCTATGTACAAGAATATAACTACTATAATACTGCCCCCTATATACAAGAATATAACTACTATAATACTGCCCCTATGTACAAGAATATAATTACTATAATACTGCTCCTATGTACAAGAATATAACTACTATAATACTGCTCCTATGTACAAGAATATAACTACTATAATACTGCTCCCCATGTACAAGAATATAACTACTATAATACTGCCCCTATGTACAAGAATATAACTACTATAATACTGCCCCTATGTACAAGAATATAACTACTATAATACTGCCCCTATGTACAAGAATATAACTACTATAATACTGCCCCTATGTACAAGAATATAACTACTATAATACTGCTCCTATGTACAAGAATATAACTACTATAATACAGCCCCTATGTACAAGAATATAACTACTATAATACTGCCCCTATGTACAAGAATATAACTACTATAATACTGCCCCTATGTACAAGAATATAACTACTATAATACTGCCCCTATGTACAAGAATATAACTACTATAATACTGCTCCTATGTACAAGAATATAACTACTATAATACTGCAACTATGTACAAGAATATAACTACTATAATACTGCTCCTATGTACAGGAATATAACTACTATAATACTGCCCCCTATGTACAAGAATATAACTACTATAATACTGCCCCTATGTACAAGAATATAACTACTATAATACTGATCCTATGTACAAGAATATAACTACTATAATACTGCTCCTATGTACAGGAATATAACTACTATAATACTGCCCCCTATGTACAAGAATATAACTACTATAATACTGCCCCTATGTACAAGAATATAACTACTATAATACTGATCCTATGTACAAGAATATAACTACTATAATACTGCCCCTATGTACAAGAATATAACTACTATAATACTGATCCTATGTACAAGAATATAACTACTATAATACTGCTCCTATGTACAGGAATATAACTACTATAATACTGCCCCCTACGTACAAGAATAAAACTACTATAATACTGCTCCTATGTACAAGAATATAACTACTATAATACTGCCCCCTATGTACAAGAATATAACTACTATAATACTGCTCCTATGTACAAGAATATAACTACTATAATACTGCTCCTATGTACAAGAATATAACTACTATAATACTGCTCCTATATACAAGAATATAACTACTATAATACTGCTCCTATATACAAGAATATAACTACTATAATACTGCCCCCTATGTACAAGAATATAACTACTATAATACTGCTCCTATGTACAGGAATATAACTACTATAATGCTGCTCCTATGTACAGGAATATAACTACTATAATACTGCTCCTATGTACAGGAATGTAACTACTATAGTACTGCCCCTATGTACAAGAATATAACTACTATAATACTGCCCCTATGTACAAGATAATAACTACTATAATACTGCCCCCTATATACAAGAATATAACTACTATAATACTGCTCCTATGTACAAGAATATAACTACTATAATACTGCCCCCTATGTACAAGAATATAACTACTATAATACTGCCCCTATATACAAGAATATAACTACTATAATACTGCCCCCTATGTACAAGAATATAACTACTATAATACTACCCCTATGTACAAGATAATAACTACTATAATACTGACCCCTATATACAAGAATATAACTACTATAATACTGCTCCTATGTACAAGAATATAACTACTATAATACTGCCCCTATATACAAGAATATAACTACTATAATACTGCCCCTATATACAAGAATATAACTACTATAATACTGCTCCCTATGTACGAGAATATTACTACTATAATACTGCCCTCTATACACAAGAATATAACTACTATAATACTGCCCCTATATACAAGAATATAACTACTATAATACTGCCCCTATATACAAGAATATAACTACTATAATACTGCCCCTATATACAAGAATATAACTACTATAATACTGCCCCTATATACAAGAATATAACTACTATAATACTGCTCTCTATGTATGAGAATATTGCTACTATAATACTGCCCTCTATGTACAAGAATATAGCTACTATAATACTGCCCTCTATGTACAAGAATATAACTACTATAATACTGCCCCCTATGTACAAGAATATAACTACTATAATACTGCCCCCTATGTACAAGAATATAACTACTATAATACTGCTCCCTATGTACAAGAATATAACTACTATAATACTGCTCCCTATGTATAAGAATATAACTACTATAATACTGCCCCCTATATACAAGAATATAACTACTATAATACTGCCCCCTATGTACAAAAATATAACTACTATAATACTGCTCCTATGTACAAGAATATAACTACTATAATACTGCTCCTATGTACAGGAATATAACTACTATAATACTGCTCCTATGTACAGGAATATAACTACTATAATACTGCCCCTATGTACAAGAATATACCTACTATAATACTGCCCCTATGTACAAGAATATAACTACTATAATACTGCCCCTATATACAAGAATATAACTACTATAATACTGCCCCTATATACAAGAATATAACTACTATAATACTGCTCCCTATGTACGAGAATATAACTACTATAATACTGCCCTCTATGTACAAGAATATAGCTACTATAATACTGCCCTCTATGTACAAGAATATAACTACTATAATACTGCCCCCTATGTACAAGAATATAACTACTATAATACTGCTCCCCTATGTACAAGAATATAACTACTATAATACTGCTCCTATGTACAAGAATATAACTACTATAATACTGCCCCCTATGTACAAGAATATAACTACTATAATACTGCCCCCTATGTACAAGAATATAACTACTATAAAACTGCCCCTATGTACAAGAATATAACTACTATAATACTGCCCCTATGTACAAGAATATAACTACTATAATACTGCCCCTATATAGAAGAATATAACTACTATAATACTGCCCCTATATACAAGAATATAACTACTATAATACTGCTCCCTATGTACGAGAATATAACTACTATAATACTGCCCTCTATGTAAAAGAATATAGCTACTATAATACTGCCCTCTATGTACAAGAATATAACTACTATAATACTGACCCCTATGTACAAGAATATAACTACTATAATACTGCCCCCTATGTACAAGAATATAACTACTATAATACTGCCCCTATGTACAAGAATATAACTACTATAATACTGCCCCTATGTACAAGAATATAACTACTATAATACTGCTCCTATGTACAAGAATATAACTACTATAATACTGCCCCCTATGTACAAGAATATAACTACTATAATACTGCCCCCTATGTACAAGAATATAACTACTATAAAACTGCCCCTATGTACAAGAATATAACTACTATAATACTGCCCCCTATGTACAAGAATATAACTACTATAATACTGCTCCTATGTACAGGAATATAACTACTATAATACTGCTCCTATGTACAGGAATATAACTACTATAATACTTCTCCTATCTACAAGAATATAACTACTATAATACTGCCCCCTATGTACAAGAATATAACTACTATAATACTGCTCCTATGTACAAGAATATAACTACTATAATACTGCTCCTATGTACAAGAATATAACTACTATAATACTGCTCCTATGTACAAGAATATAACTACTATAATACTGCTCCTATGTACAAGAATATAACTACTATAATACTGCTCCTATGTACAAGAATATAACTACTATAATACTGCCCCCTATGTACAAGAATATAACTACTATAATACTGCTCCTATGTACAAGAATATAACTACTATAATACTGCTCCTATGTACAGGAATATAACTACTATAATACTGCTCCTATGTACAAGAATATAACTACTATAATACTTTCCCTATGTACAAGAATATAACTACTATAATACTGCTCCTAAGGACAGGAATATAACTACTATAATACTGCTCCTATGTACAGGAATATAACTACTATAATACTGCTCCTATGTACAGGAATATAACTACTATAATACTGCTCCCTATGTACAAGAATATAACTACTATAATACTGCTCCTATGTACAAGAATATAACTACTATAATACTTTCCCTATGTACAAGAATATAACTACTATAATACTGCCCTCTATGTACAAGAATATAGCTACTATAATACTGCCCTCTATGTACAAGAATATAACTACTATAATACTGCCCCCTATGTACAAGAATATAACTACTATAATACTGCTCCCCTATGTACAAGAATATAACTACTATAATACTGCTCCTATGTACAAGAATATAACTACTATAATACTGCCCCCTATGTACAAGAATATAACTACTATAATACTGCCCCCTATGTACAAGAATATAACTACTATAAAACTGCCCCTATGTACAAGAATATAACTACTATAATACTGCCCCCTATGTACAAGAATATAACTACTATAATACTGCTCCTATGTACAAGAATATAACTAGTATAATACTGCTCCTATGTACAGGAATATAACTACTATAATACTGCTCCTATGTACAAGAATATAACTACTATAATACTGCCCCCTATGTACAAGAATATAACTACTATAATACTGCTCCTATGTACAAGAATATAACTACTATAATACTGCTCCTATGTACAGGAATATAACTACTATAATACTGCTCCTATGTACAAGAATATAACTACTATAATACTGCCCTCTATGTACAAGAATATAACTACTATAATACTGCTCCTATGTACAGGAATATAACTACTATAATACTGCTCCTATGTACAGGAATATAACTACTATAATACTGCTCCCTATGTACAAGAATATAACTACTATAATACTGCTCCTATGTACAAGAATATAACTACTATAATACTGCTCCTATGTACAGGAATATAACTATTATAATACTGCTCCAATGTACAAGAATATAACTACTATAATACTGCTCCTATGTACAAGAATATAACTACTATAATACTGCTCCCTATGTACAAGAATATAACTACTATAATACTGCTCCCTATGTACAAGAATATAAGTACTATAATACTGCTCCCTATGTACAAGAATATAACTACTACAATACTGCCCCTATGTACAAGAATATAACTACTATAATACTGCCCCCTATGTACAAGAATTTAACTACTATAATACAGCCCCTATGTACAAGAATATAACTACTATAATACTGCCCCCTATGTACAAGAATATAACTACTATAATACTGCTCCTATGTACAAGAATATAACTACTATAATACTGCACCCTATGTACAAGAATATAACTACTATAATACTGCCCCTATGTACAAGAATATAACTACTATAATACTGCCCCCTATGTACAAGGATATAACTACTATAATACTGCTCCTATGTACAAGAATATAACTACTATAATACTGCACCCTATGTACAAGAATATAACTACTATAATACTGCCCCCTATGTACAGGAATATAACTACTATAATACTGCTCCTATGTACAGGAATATAACTACTATAATACTGTCCCTATGTACAAGAATATAACTACTATAATACTGCTCCCTATGAACGAGAATATAACTACTATAATACTGCCCTCTATGTACAAGTATATAGCTACTGTAATACTGCCCTCTATGTAGAAGAATATAACTACTATAATACTGCCCCCTATGTACAAGAATATAACTACTATAATACTGCTCCCCTATGTACAAGAATATAACTACTATAATACTGCTCCTATGTACAAGAATATAACTACTATAATACTGCCCCCTATGTACAAGAATATAACTACTATAATACTGCTCCCTATGTACAAGAATATAACTACTATAATACTGCCCCGTATGTACAAGAATATAACTACTATAATACTACCCCTATGTACAAGAATATAACTACTATAATACTGCCCCTATGTATAAGAATATAACTACTAGAATACTGCCCCCTATGTACAAGAATATAACTACTATAATACTGCCGCTATGCACAAGAATATAACTATTATAATACTGCCCCCTATGTACAAGAATATAACTACTATAATACTGCTCCTATGTACAAGAATATAACTACTATAATACTGCCCCTATATACAAGAATATAACTACTATAATACTGCCCCCTATGTACAAGAATATAACTACTATAATACTGCCCCCTATGTACAAGAATATAACTACTATAATACTGCCCCTATGTACAAGAATATAACTACTATAATACTGCCCCCTATGTACAAGAATATAACTACTATAATACTGCTCCTATGTACAGGAATATAACTACTATAAAACTGCCCCCTATGCACAAGAATATAACTACTATAATACTGCTCCTATGTACAAGAATATAACTACTATAAAACTGCCCCCTATGCACAAGAATATAACTACTATAATACTGCCCCTATGTACAAGAATATAACTACTATAATACTGCCCCTATGTACAGGAATATAACTACTATAATACTGTCCCTATGTACAAGAATATAAATACTATAATACTGCTCCCTATGAACGAGAATATAACTACTATAATACTGCCCTCTATGTACAAGTATATAGCTACTATAATACTGCCCTCTATGTAGAAGAATATAACTACTATAATACTGCCCCCTATGTACAAGAATATAACTACTATAATACTGCTCCCCTATGTACAAGAATATAACTACTATAATACTGCTCCTATGTACAAGAATATAACTACTATAATACTGCCCCCTATGTACAAGAATATAACTACTATAATACTGCTCCCTATGTACAAGAATATAACTACTATAATACTGCCCCGTATGTACAAGAATATAACTACTATAATACTGCCCCGTATGTACAAGAATATAACTACTATAATACTACCCCTATGTATAAGAATATAACTACTAGAATACTGCCCCCTATGTACAAGAATATAACTACTATAATACTGCCGCTATGCACAAGAATATAACTACTATAATACTGCCCCCTATGTACAAGAATATAACTACTATAATACTGCTCCTATGTACAAGAATATAACTACTATAATACTGCCCCTATATACAAGAATATAACTACTATAATACTGCCCCCTATGTACAAGAATATAACTACTATAATACTGCCCCCTATGTACAAGAATATAACTACTATAATACTGCCCCTATGTACAAGAATATAACTACTATAATACTGCCCCCTATGTACAAGAATATAACTACTATAATACTGCTCCTATGTACAGGAATATAACTACTATAAAACTGCCCCCTATGCACAAGAATATAACTACTATAATACTGCTCCTATGTACAAGAATATAACTACTATAAAACTGCCCCCTATGCACAAGAATATAACTACTATAATACTGCCCCTATGTACAAGAATATAACTACTATAATACTGCCCCCTATGTACAAGAATATAACTACTATAATACTGCTCCTATGTACAAGAATAACTACTGTAATACTGCCCCTATGTACAAGAAAATAACTACTATAATACTGCCCCTATGTACAAGAATATAACCACTATAATACTGCTCCTATGTACAAGAATATAACTACTATAATACTGCTCCATTGTACAAGAATATAACTACTATAATACGGCTCCTATGTACAAGAATATAACTACTATAATACTGCTCCTATGTACAAGAATATAACTACTATAATACTGCCCCCTATGTACAAGAATATAACTACTATAATACTGCTCCTATGTACAAGAATATAACTACTATAATACTGCCCCCTATGTACAAGAATACAACTACTATAATACTGCTCCTATGTACAAGAATATAACTACTATAATACTGCTCCTATGTACAGGAATATAACTACTATAATACTGCTCCTATGTACAAGAATATAACTACTATAATACTGCTCCTATGTACAGGAATATAACTACTATAATACTGCCCCTATGTACAAGAATATAACTACTATAATACTGCTCCTATGTACAAGAATATAACTACTATAATACTGCTCCTATGTACAGGAATATAACTACTATAATACTGCCCCTATGTACAAGAATATAACTACTATAATACTGCCCCCTATGTACAAGAATATAACTACTATAATACTGCTCCTATGTACAAGAATATAACTACTGTAATACTGCCCCTATGTACAAGAATATAACTACTATAATACTGCTCCTATGTACAGGAATATAACTACTATAATACTGCCCCTATGTACAAGAATATAACTACTATAATATTGCTCCTATGTATAAGAATATAACTACTATAATACTGCCCCCTATGTACAAGAATATAACTACTATAATACTGCCCCCTATGTACAAGAATATAACTACTATAATATTGCTCCTATGTATAAGAATATAACTACTATAATACTGCCCCCTATGTACAAGAATATAACTACTATAATACTGCCCCCTATGTACAAGAATATAACTACTATAATACTGCCCCCTATGTACAAGAATATAACTACTATAATACTGCTCCTATGTACAAGAATATAACTACTATAATACTGCTCCTATGTACAGGAATATAACTACTATAATACTGCCCCCTATGTACAAGAATATAACTACTATAATACTGCCCCCTATGTACAAGAATATAACTACTATAATACTGCCCCCTATGTACAAGAATATAACTACTATAATATTGCTCCTATGTACAAGAATATAACTACTGTAATACTACCCCTATGTACAAGAATATAACTACTATAATACTGCCCCTATGTACAAGAATATAACTACTATAATACTGCTCCTATGTACAGGAATATAACTACTATAATACTGCCCCCTATGTACAAGAATATAACTACTATAATATTGCTCCTATGTACAAGAATATAACTACTGTAATACTGCCCCTATGTACAAGAATATAACTACTATAATACTGCTCCTATGTACAGGAATATAACTACTATAATACTGCCCCTATGTACAAGAATATAACTACTATAATACTGCTCCTATGTACAAGAATATAACTACTATAATACTGCCCCCTATGTACAAGAATATAACTACTATAATACTGCCCTATGTACAAGAATATAACTACTATAATACTGCTCCTATGTACAAGAATATAACTACTATAATACTGCCCCCTATGTACAAGAATATAACTACTATAATACTGCTCCTAAGGACAGGAATATAACTACTATAATACTACTCCTATGTACAGGAATATAACTACTATAATACTGCTCCTATGTACAGGAATATAACTACTATAATACTGCTCCCTATGTACAAGAATATAACTACTATAATACTGCCCCCTATGTACAAGAATATAACTACTATAATACTTTCCCTATGTACAAGAATATAACTACTATAATACTGCTCCTATGTACAGGAATATAACTACTATAATACTGCTCCTATGTACAAGAATATAACTACTATAATACTGCTCCTATGTACAAGAATATAACTACTATAATACTGCTCCCTATGTACAAGAATATAACTACTATAATACTGCTCCCTATGTACAAGAATATAAGTACTATAATACTTTCCCTATGTACAAGAATATAACTACTATAATACTGCTCCTATGTACAGGAATATAACTACTATAATACTGCTCCTATGTACAAGAATATAACTACTATAATACTGCTCCTATGTACAAGAATATAACTACTATAATACTGCTCCCTATGTACAAGAATATAACTACTATAATACTGCTCCCTATGTACAAGAATATAAGTACTATAATACTGCTCCCTATGTACAAGAATATAACTACTACAATACTGCCCCTATGTACAAGAATATAACTACTATAATACTGCCCCCTATGTACAAGAATTTAACTACTATAATACTGCCCCTATGTACAAGAATATAACTACTATAATACTGCCCCCTATGTACAAGAATATAACTACTATAATACTGCTCCTATGTACAAGAATATAACTACTATAATACTGCACCCTATGTACAAGAATATAACTACTATAATACTGCCCCTATGTACAAGAATATAACTACTATAATACTGCCCCCTATGTACAAGAATATAACTACTATAATACTGCTCCTATGTACAAGAATATAACTACTATAATACTGCACCCTATGTACAAGAATATATCTACTATAATACTGCCCCCTATGTACAGGAATATAACTACTATAATACTGCTTCTATGTACAGGAATATAACTACTATAATACTGTCCCTATGTACAAGAATATAACTACTATAATACTGCTCCCTATGAACGAGAATATAACTACTATAATACTGCCCTCTATGTACAAGTATATAACTACTATAATACTGCTCCCCTATGTACAAGAATATAACTACTATAATACTGCTCCTATGTACAAGAATATAACTACTATAATACTGCCCCCTATGTACAAGAATATAACTACTATAATACTGCTCCCTATGTACAAGAATATAACTACTATAATACTGCTCCCCTATGTACAAGAATATAACTACTATAATACTGCTCCCTATGAACGAGAATATAACTACTATAATACTGCCCTCTATGTAGAAGAATATAACTACTATAATACTGCCCCCTATGTACAAGAATATAACTACTATAATACTGCTCCCCTATGTACAAGAATATAACTACTATAATACTGCTCCTATGTACAAGAATATAACTACTATAATACTGCCCCCTATGTACAAGAATATAACTACTATAATACTGCTCCCTATGTACAAGAATATAACTACTATAATACTGCCCCGTATGTACAAGAATATAACTACTATAATACTACCCCTATGTACAAGAATATAACTACTATAATACTGCCCCTATGTATAAGAATATAACTACTAGAATACTGCCCCCTATGTACAAGAATATAACTACTATAATACTGCCCCTATGCACAAGAATATAACTACTATAATACTGCCCCCTATGTACAAGAATATAACTACTATAATACTGCTCCTATGTACAAGAATATAACTACTATAATACTGCCCCTATGTACAAGAATATAACTACTATAATACTGCCTCCTATGTACAAGAATATAACTACTATAATACTGCCCCCTATGTACAAGAATATAACTACTATAATACTGCCCCCTATGTACAAGAATATAACTACTATAATACTGCCCCGTATGTACAAGAATATAACTACTATAATACTACCCCTATGTACAAGAATATAACTACTATAATACTGCCCCTATGTATAAGAATATAACTACTAGAATACTGCCCCCTATGTACAAGAATATAACTACTATAATACTGCCCCTATGCACAAGAATATAACTACTATAATACTGACCCCTATGTACAAGAATATAACTACTATAATACTGCCCCTATATACAAGAATATAACTACTATAATACTGCCCCCTATGTACAAGAATATAACTACTATAATACTGCCCCCTATGTACAAGAATATAACTACTATAATACTGCCCCTATGTACAAGAATATAACTACTATAATACTGCCCCTATGTACAAGAATATAACTACTATAATACTGCCCCCTATGTACAAGAATATAACTACTATAATACTACCCCTATGTACAAGAATATAACTACTATAATACTGCCCCCTATGTACAAGAATATAACTACTATAATACTGCCCCTATGTACAAGAATATAACTACTATAATACTGCCCCTATGCACAAGAATATAACAACTATAATACTGACCCCTATGTACAAGAATATAACTACTATAATACTGCCCCTATATACAAGAATATAACTACTATAATACTGCCCCCTATGTACAAGAATATAACTACTATAATACTGCCCCCTATGTACAAGAATATATCTACTATAATACTGCCCCCTATGTACAAGAATATAACTACTATATTACTGCCCCTATGTACAAGAATATAACTACTATAATACTGCCCCCTATGTACAAGAATATAACTACTATAATACTACCCCTATGTACAAGAATATAACTACTATAATACTGCCCCCTATGTACAAGAATATAACTACTATAATACTGCCCCTATGTATAAGAATATAACTACTAGAATACTGCCCCCTATGTACAAGAATATAACTACTATAATACTGCCCCTATGCACAAGAATATAACTACTATAATACTGCCCCCTATGTACAAGAATATAACTACTATAATACTGCTCCTATGTACAAGAATATAACTACTATAATACTGCCCCTATATACAAGAATATAACTACTATAATACTGCCCCCTATGTACAAGAATATAACTACTATAATACTGCCCCCTATGTACAAGAATATAACTACTATAATACTGCCCCTATGTACAAGAATATAACTACTATAATACTGCCCCCTATGTACAAGAATATAACTACTATAATACTACCCCTATGTACAAGAATATAACTACTATAATACTGCCCCTATGTATAAGAATATAACTACTAGAATACTGCCCCCTATGTACAAGAATATAACTACTATAATACTGCCCCTATGCACAAGAATATAACTACTATAATACTGCCCCCTATGTACAAGAATATAACTACTATAATACTGCTCCTATGTACAAGAATATAACTACTATAATACTGCCCCTATATACAAGAATATAACTACTATAATACTGCCCCCTATGTACAAGAATATAACTACTATAATACTGCCCCCTATGTACAAGAATATAACTACTATAATACTGCCCCTATGTACAAGAATATAACTACTATAATACTGCCCCCTATGCACAAGAATATAACTACTATAATACTGCTCCTATGTACAAGAATATAACTACTGTAATACTGCCCCTATGTACAAGAAAATAACTACTATAATACTGCCCCTATGTACAAGAATATAACTACTATAATACTGCTCCTATGTACAAGAATATAACTACTATAATACTGCTCCATTGTACAAGAATATAACTACTATAATACGGCTCCTATGTACAAGAATATAACTACTATAATACTGCTCCTATGTACAAGAATATAACTACTATAATACTGTCCCCTATGTACAAGAATATAACTACTATAATACTGCCCCTATGTACAAGAATATAACTACTATAATACTGCCCCCTATGTACAAGAATATAACTACCATAATACTGCTCCTATGTACAAGAATATAACTACTATAATACTGCCCCCTATGTACAAGAATACAACTACTATAATACTGCTCCTATGTACAGGAATATAACTACTATAATACTGCTCCTATGTACAGGAATATAACTACTATAATACTGCCCCTATGTACAAGAATATAACTACTATAATACTGCTCCTATGTACAAGAATATAACTACTATAATACTGCTCCTATGTACAAGAATATAACTACTATAATACTGCCCCTATATACAAGAATATAACTACTATAATACTGCCCCCTATGTACAAGAATATAACTACTATAATACTGCCCCCTATGTACAAGAATATAACTACTATAATACTGCCCCTATGTACAAGAATATAACTACTATAATACTGCCCCCTATGCACAAGAATATAACTACTATAATACTGCTCCTATGTACAAGAATATAACTACTGTAATACTGCCCCTATGTACAAGAATATAACTACTATAATACTGCCCCCTATGTACAAGAATATAACTACTATAATACTGCCCCTATGTACAAGAATATAACTACTATAATACTGCCCCCTATGCACAAGAATATAACTACTATAATACTGCTCCTATGTACAAGAATATAACTACTATAATACTGCTCCTATGTACAAGAATATAACTACTATAATACTGTCCCCTATGTACAAGAATATAACTACTATAATACTGCCCCCTATGTACAAGAATATAACTACTATAATACTGCTCCTATGTACAAGAATATAACTACTATAATACTGCCCCTATATACAAGAATATAACTACTATAATACTGCCCCCTATGTACAAGAATATAACTACTATAATACTGCTCCTATGTACAAGAATATAACTACTATAATACTGCTCCTATGTACAAGAATATAACTACTATAATACTGCCCCTATATACAAGAATATAACTACTATAATACTGCCCCCTATGTACAAGAATATAACTACTATAATACTGCCCCCTATGTACAAGAATATAACTACTATAATACTGCCCCTATGTACAAGAATATAACTACTATAATACTGCCCCCTATGCACAAGAATATAACTACTATAATACTGCTCCTATGTACAAGAATATAACTACTGTAATACTGCCCCTATGTACAAGAATATAACTACTATAATACTGCCCCCTATGTACAAGAATATAACTACTATAATACTGCCCCTATGTACAAGAATATAACTACTATAATACTGCCCCCTATGCACAAGAATATAACTACTATAATACTGCTCCTATGTACAAGAATATAACTACTATAATACTGCTCCTATGTACAAGAATATAACTACTATAATACTGTCCCCTATGTACAAGAATATAACTACTATAATACTGCCCCCTATGTACAAGAATATAACTACTATAATACTGCCCCCTATGTACAAGAATATAACTACCATAATACTGCTCCTATGTACAAGAATATAACTACTATAATACTGCCCCCTATGTACAAGAATACAACTACTATAATACTGCTCCTATGTACAGGAATATAACTACTATAATACTGCTCCTATGTACAGGAATATAACTACTATAATACTGCCCATATGTACAAGAATATAACTACTATAATACTGCTCCTATGTACAAGAATATAACTACTATAATACTGCTCCTATGTACAAGAATATAACTACTATAATACTGCCCCTATATACAAGAATATAACTACTATAATACTGCCCCCTATGTACAAGAATATAACTACTATAATACTGCCCCCTATGTACAAGAATATAACTACTATAATACTGCCCCTATGTACAAGAATATAACTACTATAATACTGCCCCCTATGCACAAGAATATAACTACTATAATACTGCTCCTATGTACAAGAATATAACTACTGTAATACTGCCCCTATGTACAAGAAAATAACTACTATAATACTGCCCCCTATGTACAAGAATATAACTACTATAATACTGCCCCCTATGTACAAGAATATAACTACTATAATACTGCTCCTATGTACAGGAATATAACTACTATAATACTGCCCCCTATGTACAAGAATATAACTACTATAATACTGCTCCTATGTACAAGAATATAACTACTGTAATACTGCCCCTATGTACAAGAATATAACTACTATAATACTGCCACTATGTACAAGAATATAACTACTATAATACTGCTCCTATGTACAGGAATATAACTACTATAATACTGCCCCTATGTACAAGAATATAACTACTATAATACTGCTCCTATGTACAAGAATATAACTACTATAATACTGCCCCCTATGTACAAGAATATAACTACTATAATACTGCTCCTATGTACAAGAATATAACTACTATAATACTGCTCCTATGTACAAGAATATAACTACTATAATACTGCCCCCTATGTACAAGAATATAACTACTATAATACTGCCCCCTATGCACAAGAATATAACTACTATAATACTGCCCCCTATGTACAAGAATATAACTACTATAATACTGCTCCTATGTACAAGAATATAACTACTATAATACTGCTCCTATGTACAGGAATATAACTAATATAATACTGCCCCCTATGTACAAGAATATAACTACTATAATACTGCCCTCTATGTACAAGAATATAACTACTATAATACTGCCCCCTATGTACAAGAATATAACTACTATAATACTGCCCCCTATGTACAAGAATATAACTACTATAATACTGCTCCTATGTACAAGAATATAACTACTATAATACTGCCCCCTATGAACAAGAATATAACTACTATAATACTGCTCCTATGTACAAGAATATAACTACTATAATACTGCTCCTATATACAAGAACATAACTACTATAATACTGCTCCTATGTACAGGAATATAACTAATATAATACTGCCCCTATGTACAAGAATATAACTACTATAATATTGCTCCTATGTACAAGAATATAACTACTATAATACTGCCCCTATGTACAAGAATATAACTACAGTAATACTACCCCTATGTACAAGAATATAACTACTATAATACTGCCCCTATGTACAAGAATATAACTACTGTAATACTACCCCTATGTACAAGAATATAACTACTATAATACTGCCCCTATGTACAAGAATATAACTACTGTAATACTACCCCTATGTACAAGAATATAACTACTATAATACTGCTCCTATGTACAGGAATATAACTACTATAATACTGCTCCTATGTACAAGAATATAACTACTGTAATACTACCCCTATGTACAAGAATATAACTACTATAATACTGCCCCTATGTACAAGAATATAACTACTATAATACTGCTCCTATGTACAGGAATATAACTACTATAATACTGCCCCCTATGTACAAGAATATAACTACTATAATATTGCTCCTATGTACAAGAATATAACTACTGTAATACTGCCACTATGTACAAGAATATAACTACTATAATACTGCTCCTATGTACAGGAATATAACTACTATAATACTGCCCCTATGTACAAGAATATAACTACTATAATACTGCTCCTATGTACAAGAATATAACTACTATAATACTGCCCCGTATGTACAAGAATATAACTACAATAAAAATGCCCCTATGTACAAGAATATAACTACTATAATACTGCCCCCTATGTACAAGAATATAACTACTATAATACTGCTCCTATGTACAAGAATATAACTACTATAATACTGCTCCTATGTACAAGAATATAACTACTATAATACTGCTAATATGTACAAGAATATAACTACTATAATACTGCCCCCTATGTACAAGAATATAACTACAATAAAAATGCCCCTATGTACAAGAATATAACTACTATAATACTGCTCCTATGTACAGGAATATAACTACTATAATACTGCTCCTATATACAAGAATATAACTACTATAATACTGCTCCCTATGTACAAGAATATAACTACTATAATACTGCCCCTATGTACAAGAATATAACTACTATAATACTGCTAATATGTACAAGAATATAACTACTATAATACTGCTCCTATGTACAGGAATATAACTACTATAATACTGCCCCCTATGTACAAGAATATAACTACTACAATACTGCCCCTATGTACAGGAATATAACTACTATAATACTGCCCCTATGTACAAGAATATAACTACTATAATACTGCTCCTATGTACAAGAATATAACTACTATAATACTGCTCCTATGTACAAGAATATAACTACTATAATACTGCCCCCTATGTACAAGAATATAACTACAATAAAAATGCCCCTATGTACAGGAATATAACTACTATAATACTGCTCCTATGTACAGGAATATAACTACTATAATACTGCCCCTATGTACAAGAATATAACTACTATAATACTGCTCCTATGTACAAGAATATAACTACTATAATACTGCCCCCTATGTACAAGAATATAACTACAATAAAAATGCCCCTATGTACAAGAATATAACTACTATAATACTGCCCCCTATGTACAAGAATATAACTACTATAATACTGCTCCTATGTACAAGAATATAACTACTATAATACTGCCCCCTATGTACAGGAATATAACTACTATAATACTGCTCCTATGTACAGGAATATAACTACTATAATACTGCCCCTATGTACAAGAATATAATTACTATAATACTGCTCCTATGTACAGGAATATAACTACTATAATACTGCCCCCTATGTACAAGAATATAACTACTATAATACTGCCCCCTATGTACAAGAATATAACTACAATAAAAATGCCCCTATGTACAAGAATATAACTACTATAATACTGCTCCTATGTACAGGAATATAACTACTATAATACTGCTCCTATGTACAGGAATATAACTACTATAATACTGCCCCTATGTACAAGAATATAATTACTATAATACTGCTCCTATGTACAGGAATATAACTATTATAATACTGCTCCTATGTACAAGAATATAACTACTATAATACTGCTCCTATGTACAGGAATATAACTACTATAATACTGCTCCTATGTACAGGAATATAACTACTATAATACTGCCCCTATGTACAAGAATATAATTACTATAATACTGCTCCTATGTACAGGAATATAACTACTATAATAGTGCCCCCTATGTACAAGAATATCACTACTATAATACTGCTCCTATGTACAGGAATATAACTACTATAATACTGCTCCTAAGTACAAGAATATAACTAGTATAAGACTGCCCCCTATGTACAAGAATATAACTACAATAATACTGCCCCCTATGTACAAGAATATAACTACTATAATACTGCTCCTATGTACAGGAATATAACTACTATAATACTGCTCCTATGTACAGGAATATAACTACTATAATACTGCTCCTATGTACAGGAATATAACTACTATAATACTGCCCCTATGTACAAGAATATAATTACTATAATACTGCTCCTATGTACAGGAATATAACTACTATAATAGTGCCCCCTATGTACAAGAATATCACTACTATAATACTGCTCCTATGTACAGGAATATAACTACTATAATACTGCTCCTAAGTACAAGAATATAACTAGTATAATACTGCCCCCTATGTACAAGAATATAACTACTATAATACTGCCCCCTATGTACAAGAATATAACTACTATAATACTGCCCCATATGTACAAGAATATAACTACTATAATACTGCTCCTATGTACAAGAATATAACTACTATAATACTGCTCCTATGTACAGGAATATAACTACTATAATACTGCTCCTATGTACAAGAATATAACTACTATAATACTGCCCCTATGTACAAGAATATAACTACTATAATACTGCTCCTATGTACAAGAATATAACTACTATAATACTGCCCCTATGTACAAGAATATAACTACTATAATACTGCCCCATATGTACAAGAATATAACTACTATAATACTGCTCCTATGTACAAGAATATAACTACTATAATACTGCCCCATATGTACAAGAATATAACTACTATAATACTGCTCCTATGTACAAGAATATAACTACTATAATACTGCCCCATATGTACAAGAAAATAACTACTATAATACTGCTCCTATGTACAAGAATATAACTACTATAATACTGCCCCCTATGTACAAGAATATAACTACTATAATACTGCTCCTATGTACAAGAATATAACTACTATAATACTGCCCCTATGTACAAGAATATAACTACTATAATACTGCTCCTATGTACAGGAATATAACTACTATAATACTGCTCCTATGTACAAGAATATAACTACTTTAATACTGCTAGTATGTATAGTAATATAACTACTATAATACTGCTCCCTATGTACAAGAATATAACTACTATAATACTGCCCCCTATGTACAAGAATATAACTACTATAATACTGCTCCTATGTACAAGAATATAACTACTATAATACTGCCCCCTATGTACAAGAATATAACTACTATAATACTGCTCCCTATGTACAAGAATATAACTACTATAATACTGCCCCATATGTACAAGAATATAACTACTATAATACTGCCCCTATGTACAAGAATATAACTACTATAATACTGCCCCTATGTATAAGAATATAACTACTAGAATACTGCCCCCTATGTACAAGAATATAACTACTATAATACTGCCCCTATGCACAAGAATATAACTACTATAATACTGCTCCTATGTACAAGAATATAACTACTATAATACTGCCCCTATATACAAGAATATAACTACTATAATACTGCTCCTATGTACAAGAATATAACTACTATAATACTACCCCTATGTACAAGAATATAACTACTATAATACTACCCCTATGTACAAGAATATAACTACTATAATACTGCCCCCTATGTACAAGAATATAACTACTATAATAGTGCTCCTATGTACAAGAAAATAACTACTATAATACTGCCCCCTATGTACAAGAATATAACTACTATAATACTGCCCCTATGTACAAGAATATAACTACTATAATACTGCTCCTTTGTACAGGAATATAACTACTATAATACTGCCCCCTATGTACAAGAATATAACTACTATAATACTGCTCCTATGTACAAGAATATAACTACTATAATACTGCCCCCTATGTACAAGAATATAACTACTATAATACTGCTCCTATGTACAAGAATCTAACTACTATAATACTGCGCCCTATGTACAAGAATATAACTACAATAATACTCCCCCTATGTACAAAAATATAACTACTATAATACTGCTCCTATGTACAAGAATATAACTACTATAATACTGCTCCCTATGTACAAGGATATAACTAGTATAATACTGCTCCTATGTACAAGAATATAACTACTATAATACTGCCCTCTATGTACAAGAATATAGCTACTATAATACCGCCCCCTATGTACAAGAATATAACTACTATAATACTGCCCCTATGTACAAGAATATAACTACTATAATACTGCCCCTATGTACAAGAATATAACTACTATAATACTGCTCCTATGTACAGGAATATAACTACTATAATACTGCTCCTATGTACAGGAATATAACTACTATAATACTTCTCCTATGTACAGGAATATAACTACTATAATACTGCCCCTATGTACAAGAATATAACTACTATAATACTGCCCCTATGTACAAGAATATAACTACTATGATACTGCCCCCTATGTACAAGAATATAACTACTATAATACTGCCCCCTATGTACAGGAATATAACTACTATAATACTGCTCCTATGTACAAGAATATAACTAATATAATACTGCTACCTATGTACGAGAATATAACTACTATAATACTGCCCTCTATGTACAAGAATATAGCTACTATAATACTGCCCCCTATGTACAAGAATATAACTACTATAATACTGCTCCTATGTACAAGAATATAACTAATATAATACTGCTACCTATGTACGAGAATATAACAACTATAATACTGCCCTCTATGTACAAGAATATAGCTACTATAATACTGCTCCTATGTACAGGAATATAACTACTATAATACTGCCCCTATGTACAGGAATATAACTACTATAATACTGCCCCCATGTACAAGAATATAACTACTATAATACTGCTCCTATGTACAAGAATATAACTACTATAATACTGCTCCTATGTACAGGAATATAACTACTATAATACTGCCCCTATGTACAAGAATATAACTACTATAATACTGCCCCTATGTACAAGAATATAACTACTATAATACTGCTCCTATGTACAAGAATATAACTACTATAATACTGCCCCTATGTACAAGAATATAACTACTATAATACTGCTCCTATGTACAAGAATATAACTACTATAATACTGCTCCTATGTACAAGAATATAACTACTGTAATACTGCCCCCTATGTACCAGAATATAACTACTATAATACTGCCCCCTATGTACAAGAATATAACTACTATAATACTGCTCCTATGTACAAGAATATAACTACTATAATACTGCCCCTATGTACAAGAATATAACTACTATAATACTGCTCCTATGTACAGGAATATAACTACTATAATACTGCTCCTATGTACAAGAATATAACTACTATAATACTGCTCCTATGTACAGGAATATAACTACTATAATACTGCTCCTATGTACAAGAATATAACTACTATAATACTGCCCCTATGTACAAGAATATAACTACTATAATACTGCTCCTATGTACAAGAATATAACTACTATAATACTGCCCCTATGTACAAGAATATAACTACTATAATACTGCCCCATATGTACAAGAATATAACTACTATAATACTGCTCCTATGTACAAGAATATAACTACTATAATACTGCTCCTATGTACAAGAATATAACTACTATAATACTGCTCCTATGTACAAGAATATAACTACTATAATACTGCCCCTATGTACAAGAATATAACTACTATAATACTGCTCCATTGTACAAGAATATAACTACTATAATACGGCTCCTATGTACAAGAATATAACTACTATAATACTGCTCCTATGTACAAGAATATAACTACTATAATACTGTCCCCTATGTACAAGAATATAACTACTATAATACTGCCCCTATGTACAAGAATATAACTACTATAATACTGCCCCCTATGTACAAGAATATAACTACCATAATACTGCTCCTATGTACAAGAATATAACTACTATAATACTGCCCCCTATGTACAAGAATACAACTACTATAATACTGCTCCTATGTACAGGAATATAACTACTATAATACTGCTCCTATGTACAGGAATATAACTACTATAATACTGCCCCTATGTACAAGAATATAACTACTATAATACTGCTCCTATGTACAAGAATATAACTACTATAATACTGCTCCTATGTACAAGAATATAACTACTATAATACTGCCCCTATATACAAGAATATAACTACTATAATACTGCCCCCTATGTACAAGAATATAACTACTATAATACTGCCCCCTATGTACAAGAATATAACTACTATAATACTGCCCCTATGTACAAGAATATAACTACTATAATACTGCCCCCTATGCACAAGAATATAACTACTATAATACTGCTCCTATGTACAAGAATATAACTACTGTAATACTGCCCCTATGTACAAGAATATAACTACTATAATACTGCCCCCTATGTACAAGAATATAACTACTATAATACTGCCCCTATGTACAAGAATATAACTACTATAATACTGCCCCCTATGCACAAGAATATAACTACTATAATACTGCTCCTATGTACAAGAATATAACTACTATAATACTGCTCCTATGTACAAGAATATAACTACTATAATACTGTCCCCTATGTACAAGAATATAACTACTATAATACTGCCCCCTATGTACAAGAATATAACTACTATAATACTGCCCCCTATGTACAAGAATATAACTACCATAATACTGCTCCTATGTACAAGAATATAACTACTATAATACTGCCCCCTATGTACAAGAATACAACTACTATAATACTGCTCCTATGTACAGGAATATAACTACTATAATACTGCTCCTATGTACAGGAATATAACTACTATAATACTGCCCATATGTACAAGAATATAACTACTATAATACTGCTCCTATGTACAAGAATATAACTACTATAATACTGCTCCTATGTACAAGAATATAACTACTATAATACTGCCCCTATATACAAGAATATAACTACTATAATACTGCCCCCTATGTACAAGAATATAACTACTATAATACTGCCCCCTATGTACAAGAATATAACTACTATAATACTGCCCCTATGTACAAGAATATAACTACTATAATACTGCCCCCTATGCACAAGAATATAACTACTATAATACTGCTCCTATGTACAAGAATATAACTACTGTAATACTGCCCCTATGTACAAGAAAATAACTACTATAATACTGCCCCCTATGTACAAGAATATAACTACTATAATACTGCCCCCTATGTACAAGAATATAACTACTATAATACTGCTCCTATGTACAGGAATATAACTACTATAATACTGCCCCCTATGTACAAGAATATAACTACTATAATACTGCTCCTATGTACAAGAATATAACTACTGTAATACTGCCCCTATGTACAAGAATATAACTACTATAATACTGCCACTATGTACAAGAATATAACTACTATAATACTGCTCCTATGTACAGGAATATAACTACTATAATACTGCCCCTATGTACAAGAATATAACTACTATAATACTGCTCCTATGTACAAGAATATAACTACTATAATACTGCCCCCTATGTACAAGAATATAACTACTATAATACTGCTCCTATGTACAAGAATATAACTACTATAATACTGCTCCTATGTACAAGAATATAACTACTATAATACTGCCCCCTATGTACAAGAATATAACTACTATAATACTGCCCCCTATGCACAAGAATATAACTACTATAATACTGCCCCCTATGTACAAGAATATAACTACTATAATACTGCTCCTATGTACAAGAATATAACTACTATAATACTGCTCCTATGTACAGGAATATAACTAATATAATACTGCCCCCTATGTACAAGAATATAACTACTATAATACTGCCCTCTATGTACAAGAATATAACTACTATAATACTGCCCCCTATGTACAAGAATATAACTACTATAATACTGCCCCCTATGTACAAGAATATAACTACTATAATACTGCTCCTATGTACAAGAATATAACTACTATAATACTGCCCCCTATGAACAAGAATATAACTACTATAATACTGCTCCTATGTACAAGAATATAACTACTATAATACTGCTCCTATATACAAGAACATAACTACTATAATACTGCTCCTATGTACAGGAATATAACTAATATAATACTGCCCCTATGTACAAGAATATAACTACTATAATATTGCTCCTATGTACAAGAATATAACTACTATAATACTGCCCCTATGTACAAGAATATAACTACAGTAATACTACCCCTATGTACAAGAATATAACTACTATAATACTGCCCCTATGTACAAGAATATAACTACTGTAATACTACCCCTATGTACAAGAATATAACTACTATAATACTGCCCCTATGTACAAGAATATAACTACTGTAATACTACCCCTATGTACAAGAATATAACTACTATAATACTGCTCCTATGTACAGGAATATAACTACTATAATACTGCTCCTATGTACAAGAATATAACTACTGTAATACTACCCCTATGTACAAGAATATAACTACTATAATACTGCCCCTATGTACAAGAATATAACTACTATAATACTGCTCCTATGTACAGGAATATAACTACTATAATACTGCCCCCTATGTACAAGAATATAACTACTATAATATTGCTCCTATGTACAAGAATATAACTACTGTAATACTGCCACTATGTACAAGAATATAACTACTATAATACTGCTCCTATGTACAGGAATATAACTACTATAATACTGCCCCTATGTACAAGAATATAACTACTATAATACTGCTCCTATGTACAAGAATATAACTACTATAATACTGCCCCGTATGTACAAGAATATAACTACAATAAAAATGCCCCTATGTACAAGAATATAACTACTATAATACTGCCCCCTATGTACAAGAATATAACTACTATAATACTGCTCCTATGTACAAGAATATAACTACTATAATACTGCTCCTATGTACAAGAATATAACTACTATAATACTGCTAATATGTACAAGAATATAACTACTATAATACTGCCCCCTATGTACAAGAATATAACTACAATAAAAATGCCCCTATGTACAAGAATATAACTACTATAATACTGCTCCTATGTACAGGAATATAACTACTATAATACTGCTCCTATATACAAGAATATAACTACTATAATACTGCTCCCTATGTACAAGAATATAACTACTATAATACTGCCCCTATGTACAAGAATATAACTACTATAATACTGCTAATATGTACAAGAATATAACTACTATAATACTGCTCCTATGTACAGGAATATAACTACTATAATACTGCCCCCTATGTACAAGAATATAACTACTACAATACTGCCCCTATGTACAGGAATATAACTACTATAATACTGCCCCTATGTACAAGAATATAACTACTATAATACTGCTCCTATGTACAAGAATATAACTACTATAATACTGCTCCTATGTACAAGAATATAACTACTATAATACTGCCCCCTATGTACAAGAATATAACTACAATAAAAATGCCCCTATGTACAGGAATATAACTACTATAATACTGCTCCTATGTACAGGAATATAACTACTATAATACTGCCCCTATGTACAAGAATATAACTACTATAATACTGCTCCTATGTACAAGAATATAACTACTATAATACTGCCCCCTATGTACAAGAATATAACTACAATAAAAATGCCCCTATGTACAAGAATATAACTACTATAATACTGCCCCCTATGTACAAGAATATAACTACTATAATACTGCTCCTATGTACAAGAATATAACTACTATAATACTGCCCCCTATGTACAGGAATATAACTACTATAATACTGCTCCTATGTACAGGAATATAACTACTATAATACTGCCCCTATGTACAAGAATATAATTACTATAATACTGCTCCTATGTACAGGAATATAACTACTATAATACTGCCCCCTATGTACAAGAATATAACTACTATAATACTGCCCCCTATGTACAAGAATATAACTACAATAAAAATGCCCCTATGTACAAGAATATAACTACTATAATACTGCTCCTATGTACAGGAATATAACTACTATAATACTGCTCCTATGTACAGGAATATAACTACTATAATACTGCCCCTATGTACAAGAATATAATTACTATAATACTGCTCCTATGTACAGGAATATAACTATTATAATACTGCTCCTATGTACAAGAATATAACTACTATAATACTGCTCCTATGTACAGGAATATAACTACTATAATACTGCTCCTATGTACAGGAATATAACTACTATAATACTGCCCCTATGTACAAGAATATAATTACTATAATACTGCTCCTATGTACAGGAATATAACTACTATAATAGTGCCCCCTATGTACAAGAATATCACTACTATAATACTGCTCCTATGTACAGGAATATAACTACTATAATACTGCTCCTAAGTACAAGAATATAACTAGTATAAGACTGCCCCCTATGTACAAGAATATAACTACAATAATACTGCCCCCTATGTACAAGAATATAACTACTATAATACTGCTCCTATGTACAGGAATATAACTACTATAATACTGCTCCTATGTACAGGAATATAACTACTATAATACTGCTCCTATGTACAGGAATATAACTACTATAATACTGCCCCTATGTACAAGAATATAATTACTATAATACTGCTCCTATGTACAGGAATATAACTACTATAATAGTGCCCCCTATGTACAAGAATATCACTACTATAATACTGCTCCTATGTACAGGAATATAACTACTATAATACTGCTCCTAAGTACAAGAATATAACTAGTATAATACTGCCCCCTATGTACAAGAATATAACTACTATAATACTGCCCCCTATGTACAAGAATATAACTACTATAATACTGCCCCATATGTACAAGAATATAACTACTATAATACTGCTCCTATGTACAAGAATATAACTACTATAATACTGCTCCTATGTACAGGAATATAACTACTATAATACTGCTCCTATGTACAAGAATATAACTACTATAATACTGCCCCTATGTACAAGAATATAACTACTATAATACTGCTCCTATGTACAAGAATATAACTACTATAATACTGCCCCTATGTACAAGAATATAACTACTATAATACTGCCCCATATGTACAAGAATATAACTACTATAATACTGCTCCTATGTACAAGAATATAACTACTATAATACTGCCCCATATGTACAAGAATATAACTACTATAATACTGCTCCTATGTACAAGAATATAACTACTATAATACTGCCCCATATGTACAAGAAAATAACTACTATAATACTGCTCCTATGTACAAGAATATAACTACTATAATACTGCCCCCTATGTACAAGAATATAACTACTATAATACTGCTCCTATGTACAAGAATATAACTACTATAATACTGCCCCTATGTACAAGAATATAACTACTATAATACTGCTCCTATGTACAGGAATATAACTACTATAATACTGCTCCTATGTACAAGAATATAACTACTTTAATACTGCTAGTATGTATAGTAATATAACTACTATAATACTGCTCCCTATGTACAAGAATATAACTACTATAATACTGCCCCCTATGTACAAGAATATAACTACTATAATACTGCTCCTATGTACAAGAATATAACTACTATAATACTGCCCCCTATGTACAAGAATATAACTACTATAATACTGCTCCCTATGTACAAGAATATAACTACTATAATACTGCCCCATATGTACAAGAATATAACTACTATAATACTGCCCCTATGTACAAGAATATAACTACTATAATACTGCCCCTATGTATAAGAATATAACTACTAGAATACTGCCCCCTATGTACAAGAATATAACTACTATAATACTGCCCCTATGCACAAGAATATAACTACTATAATACTGCTCCTATGTACAAGAATATAACTACTATAATACTGCCCCTATATACAAGAATATAACTACTATAATACTGCTCCTATGTACAAGAATATAACTACTATAATACTACCCCTATGTACAAGAATATAACTACTATAATACTACCCCTATGTACAAGAATATAACTACTATAATACTGCCCCCTATGTACAAGAATATAACTACTATAATAGTGCTCCTATGTACAAGAAAATAACTACTATAATACTGCCCCCTATGTACAAGAATATAACTACTATAATACTGCCCCTATGTACAAGAATATAACTACTATAATACTGCTCCTTTGTACAGGAATATAACTACTATAATACTGCCCCCTATGTACAAGAATATAACTACTATAATACTGCTCCTATGTACAAGAATATAACTACTATAATACTGCCCCCTATGTACAAGAATATAACTACTATAATACTGCTCCTATGTACAAGAATCTAACTACTATAATACTGCGCCCTATGTACAAGAATATAACTACAATAATACTCCCCCTATGTACAAAAATATAACTACTATAATACTGCTCCTATGTACAAGAATATAACTACTATAATACTGCTCCCTATGTACAAGGATATAACTAGTATAATACTGCTCCTATGTACAAGAATATAACTACTATAATACTGCCCTCTATGTACAAGAATATAGCTACTATAATACCGCCCCCTATGTACAAGAATATAACTACTATAATACTGCCCCTATGTACAAGAATATAACTACTATAATACTGCCCCTATGTACAAGAATATAACTACTATAATACTGCTCCTATGTACAGGAATATAACTACTATAATACTGCTCCTATGTACAGGAATATAACTACTATAATACTTCTCCTATGTACAGGAATATAACTACTATAATACTGCCCCTATGTACAAGAATATAACTACTATAATACTGCCCCTATGTACAAGAATATAACTACTATGATACTGCCCCCTATGTACAAGAATATAACTACTATAATACTGCCCCCTATGTACAGGAATATAACTACTATAATACTGCTCCTATGTACAAGAATATAACTAATATAATACTGCTACCTATGTACGAGAATATAACTACTATAATACTGCCCTCTATGTACAAGAATATAGCTACTATAATACTGCCCCCTATGTACAAGAATATAACTACTATAATACTGCTCCTATGTACAAGAATATAACTAATATAATACTGCTACCTATGTACGAGAATATAACAACTATAATACTGCCCTCTATGTACAAGAATATAGCTACTATAATACTGCTCCTATGTACAGGAATATAACTACTATAATACTGCCCCTATGTACAGGAATATAACTACTATAATACTGCCCCCATGTACAAGAATATAACTACTATAATACTGCTCCTATGTACAAGAATATAACTACTATAATACTGCTCCTATGTACAGGAATATAACTACTATAATACTGCCCCTATGTACAAGAATATAACTACTATAATACTGCCCCTATGTACAAGAATATAACTACTATAATACTGCTCCTATGTACAAGAATATAACTACTATAATACTGCCCCTATGTACAAGAATATAACTACTATAATACTGCTCCTATGTACAAGAATATAACTACTATAATACTGCTCCTATGTACAAGAATATAACTACTGTAATACTGCCCCCTATGTACCAGAATATAACTACTATAATACTGCCCCCTATGTACAAGAATATAACTACTATAATACTGCTCCTATGTACAAGAATATAACTACTATAATACTGCCCCTATGTACAAGAATATAACTACTATAATACTGCTCCTATGTACAGGAATATAACTACTATAATACTGCTCCTATGTACAAGAATATAACTACTATAATACTGCTCCTATGTACAGGAATATAACTACTATAATACTGCTCCTATGTACAAGAATATAACTACTATAATACTGCCCCTATGTACAAGAATATAACTACTATAATACTGCTCCTATGTACAAGAATATAACTACTATAATACTGCCCCTATGTACAAGAATATAACTACTATAATACTGCCCCATATGTACAAGAATATAACTACTATAATACTGCTCCTATGTACAAGAATATAACTACTATAATACTGCTCCTATGTACAAGAATATAACTACTATAATACTGCTCCTATGTACAAGAATATAACTACTATAATACTGCCCCTATGTACAAGACTATAACTACTATAATACTGCCCCTATGTACAAGAATATAACTACTATAATACTGCTCCTATGTACAAGAATATAACTACTATAATACTGCCCCTATGTACAAGAATATAACTACTATAATACTGCTCCTATGTACAGGAATATAACTACTATAATACTGCTCCTATGTACAAGAATATAACTACTTTAATACTGCTCCTATGTACAGGAATATAACTACTATAATACTGCTCCTATGTACAAGAATATAACTACTTTAATACTACTCCTATGTATAGTAATATAACTACTATAATACTGCTCCCTATGTACAAGAATATAACTACTATAATACTGCCCCCTATGTACAAGAATATAACTACTATAATACTGCTCCTATGTACAAGAATATAACTACTATAATACTGCCCCCTATGTACAAGAATATAACTACTATAATACTGCTCCCTATGTACAAGAAAATAACTACTATAATACTGCCCCATATGTACAAGAATATAACTACTATAATACTGCCCCTATGTACAAGAATATAACTACTATAATACTGCCCCTATGTATAAGAATATAACTACTAGAATACTGCCCCCTATGTACAAGAATATAACTACTATAATACTGCCCCTATGCACAAGAATATAACTACTATAATACTGCTCCTATGTACAAGAATATAACTACTATAATACTGCTCCCTATGTACAAGAATATAACTACTATAATACTGCCCCCTATGTACAAGAATATAACTACTATAATACTGCCCCCTATGTACAAGAATATAACTACTATAATACTGCCCCTATGTACAGGAATATAACTACTATAATACTGCCCCCTATGTACAAGAATATAACTACTATAATACTGCCCCTATGTACAAGAATATAACTACTATAATACTGCCCCCTATGTACAAGAATATAACTACTATAATACTGCTCCTATGTACAGGAATATAACTACTATAATACTGCCCCCTATGCACAAGAATATAACTACTATAATACTGCTCCTATGTACAAGAATATAACTACTGTAATACTGCTCCTATGTACAGGAATATAACTACTGTAATACTGCCCCTATGTACAAGAATATAACTACTATAATACTGCTCCTATGTACAGGAATATAACTACTATAATACTGCTCCTATGTACAAGAATATAACTACTATAATACTGCCCCCTATGTACAAGAATATAACTACTATAATACTGCCCCTATGTACAAGAATATAACTACTATAATACTGCCTCCTATGTACAAGAGTATAACTACTATAATACTGCTCCTATGTACAAGAATATAACTACTATAATACTGCTCCTATGTACAAGAATATAACTACTATAATACTGCCCCCTATGTACAAGAATACAACTACTATAATACTGCTCCTATGTACAGGAATATAACTACTATAATACTGCCCCTATGTACAGGAATATAACTACTATAATACTGCCCCCATGTAAAAGAATATAACTACTATAATACTGCTCCTATGTACAAGAATATAACTACTATAATACTCCTCCTATGTACAGGAATATAACTACTATAATAGTGCCCCTATGTACAAGAATATAACTACTATAATACTGCCCCCTATGTACAAGAATATAACTACTATAATACTGCTCCTATGTACAGGAATATAACTACTATAATACTGCCCCCTATGTACAAGAATATAACTACTATAATACTGCTCCTATGTACAAGAATATAACTACTATAATACTGCTCCTAGGTACAAGAATATAACTACTATAATACTGCTCCTATGTACAAGAATATAACTACTATAATACTGCTCCTATGTACAAGAATATAACTACTATAATACTGCTCCTATGTACAAGAATATAACTACTATAATACTGCCCCCTATGTACAAGAATATAACTACTATAATACTGCTCCTATGTACAAGAATATAACTACTATAATACTGCTCCTATGTACAGGAATATAACTACTATAATACTGCCCCTATGTACAAGAATATAACTACTATAATACTGCTCCTATGTACAAGAATATAACTACTATAATACTGCCCCTATGTACAAGAATATAACTACTATAATACTGCTCCTATGTACAAGAATATAACTACTATAATACTGCTCCTATGTACAAGAATATAACTACTATAATACTGCCCCCTATGTAAAAGAATATAACTACTATAATACTGCCCCCTATGTACAAGAATATAACTACTATAATACTGCCCCCTATGTACAGGAATATAACTACTATAATACTGCCCCTATGTACAAGAATATAACTACTATAATACTGCTCCTATGTACAGGAATATAACTACTATAATACTGCCCCCTATGTACAAGAATATAACTACTATAATATTGCTCCTATGTACAAGAATATAACTACTGTAATACTGCCCCTATGTACAAGAATATAACTACTATAATACTGCTCCTATGTACAGGAATATAACTACTATAATACTGCCCCTATGTACAGGAATATAACTACTATAATACTGCCCCCATGTAAAAGAATATAACTACTATAATACTGCTCCTATGTACAAGAATATAACTACTATAATACTGCTCCTATGTACAGGAATATAACTACTATAATAGTGCCCCTATGTACAAGAATATAACTACTATAATACTGCCCCCTATGTACAAGAATATAACTACTATAATACTGCTCCTATGTACAGGAATATAACTACTATAATACTGCCCCCTATGTACAAGAATATAACTACTATAATACTGCTCCTATGTACAAGAATATAACTACTATAATACTGCTCCTAGGTACAAGAATATAACTACTATAATACTGCTCCTATGTACAAGAATATAACTACTATAATACTGCTCCTATGTACAAGAATATAACTACTATAATACTGCTCCTATGTACAAGAATATAACTACTATAATACTGCCCCCTATGTACAAGAATATAACTAATATAATACTGCTCCTATGTACAAGAATATAACTACTATAATACTGCTCCTATGTACAGGAATATAACTACTATAATACTGCCCCCTATGTACAAGAATATAACTACTATAATACTGCCCCCTATGTACAAGAATATAACTACTATAATACTGCCCCCTATGTACAAGAATATAACTACTATAATACTGCCCCTATGTACAAGAATATAACTACTATAATACTGCTCCTATGTACAGGAATATAACTACTATAATACTGCCCCCTATGTACAAGAATATAACTACTATAATATTGCTCCTATGTACAAGAATATAACTACTGTAATACTGCCCCTATGTACAAGAATATAACTACTATAATACTGCTCCTATGTACAGGAATATAACTACTATAATACTGCCCCTATGTACAAGAATATAACTACTATAATACTGCTCCTATGTACAAGAATATAACTACTATAATACTGCCCCCTATGTACAAGAATATAACTACTATAATACTGCTCCTATGTACAAGAATATAACTACTATAATACTGCCCCCTATGTACAAGAATATAACTACTATAATAGTGCTCCTATGTACAAGAAAATAACTACTATAATACTGCCCCCTATGTACAAGAATATAACTACTATAATACTGCCCCTATGTACAAGAATATAACTACTATAATACTGCTCCTATGTACAGGACTATAACTACTATAATACTGCCCCCTATGTACAAGAATATAACTACTATAATACTGCTCCTATGTACAAGAATATAACTACTATAATACTGCTCCTATGTACAGGAATATAACTACTATAATACTGCTCCCTATGTACAAGAATATAACTACTATAATACTGCCCCCTATGTACAAGAATATAACTACTATAATACTGCTCCTATGTACAAGAATCTAACTACTATAATACTGCGCCCTATGTACAAGAATATAACTACAATAATACTCAACCTATGTACAAAAATATAACTACTATAATACTGCTCCTATGTACAAGAATATAACTACTATAATACTGCTCCCTATGTACAAGGATATAACTAGTATAATACTGCTCCTATGTACAAGAATATAACTACTATAATACTGCCCTCTATGTACAAGAATATAGCTACTATAATACCGCCCCCTATGTACAAGAATATAACTACTATAATACTGCCCCTATGTACAAGAATATAACTACTATAATACTGCCCCTATGTACAAGAATATAACTACTATAATACTGCTCCTATGTACAGGAATATAACTACTATAATACTGCTCCTATGTACAGGAATATAACTACTATAATACTGCTCCTATGTACAGGAATATAACTACTATAATACTGCTCCTATGTACAGGAATATAACTACTATAATACTGCCCCTATGTACAAGAATATAACTACTATAATACTGCCCCCTATGTACAAGAATATAACTACTATAATACTGCTCCTATGTACAGGAATATAACTACTATAATACTGCCCCCTATGTACAAGAATATAACTACTATAATACTGCTCCTATGTACAAGAATATAACTACTATAATACTGCTCCTAGGTACAAGAATATAACTACTATAATACTGCTCCTATGTACAAGAATATAACTACTATAATACTGCTCCTATGTACAAGAATATAACTACTATAATACTGCTCCTATGTACAAGAATATAACTACTATAATACTGCCCCCTATGTACAAGAATATAACTACTATAATACTGCTCCTATGTACAAGAATATAACTACTATAATACTGCTCCTATGTACAGGAATATAACTACTATAATACTGCCCCCTATGTACAAGAATATAACTACTATAATACTGCCCCCTATGTACAAGAATATAACTACTATAATACTGCCCCCTATGTACAAGAATATAACTACTATAATACTGCCCCTATGTACAAGAATATAACTACTATAATACTGCTCCTATGTACAGGAATATAACTACTATAATACTGCCCCCTATGTACAAGAATATAACTACTATAATATTGCTCCTATGTACAAGAATATAACTACTGTAATACTGCCCCTATGTACAAGAATATAACTACTATAATACTGCTCCTATGTACAGGAATATAACTACTATAATACTGCCCCTATGTACAAGAATATAACTACTATAATACTGCTCCTATGTACAAGAATATAACTACTATAATACTGCCCCCTATGTACAAGAATATAACTACTATAATACTGCTCCTATGTACAAGAATATAACTACTATAATACTGCCCCCTATGTACAAGAATATAACTACTATAATAGTGCTCCTATGTACAAGAAAATAACTACTATAATACTGCCCCCTATGTACAAGAATATAACTACTATAATACTGCCCCTATGTACAAGAATATAACTACTATAATACTGCTCCTATGTACAGGACTATAACTACTATAATACTGCCCCCTATGTACAAGAATATAACTACTATAATACTGCTCCTATGTACAAGAATATAACTACTATAATACTGCTCCTATGTACAGGAATATAACTACTATAATACTGCTCCCTATGTACAAGAATATAACTACTATAATACTGCCCCCTATGTACAAGAATATAACTACTATAATACTGCTCCTATGTACAAGAATCTAACTACTATAATACTGCGCCCTATGTACAAGAATATAACTACAATAATACTCAACCTATGTACAAAAATATAACTACTATAATACTGCTCCTATGTACAAGAATATAACTACTATAATACTGCTCCCTATGTACAAGGATATAACTAGTATAATACTGCTCCTATGTACAAGAATATAACTACTATAATACTGCCCTCTATGTACAAGAATATAGCTACTATAATACCGCCCCCTATGTACAAGAATATAACTACTATAATACTGCCCCTATGTACAAGAATATAACTACTATAATACTGCCCCTATGTACAAGAATATAACTACTATAATACTGCTCCTATGTACAGGAATATAACTACTATAATACTGCTCCTATGTACAGGAATATAACTACTATAATACTGCTCCTATGTACAGGAATATAACTACTATAATACTGCTCCTATGTACAGGAATATAACTACTATAATACTGCCCCTATGTACAAGAATATAACTACTATAATACTGCCCCTATGTACAAGAATATAACTACTATGATACTGCCCCCTATGTACAAGAATATAACTACTATAATACTGCCCCCTATGTACAGGAATATAACTACTATAATACTGCTCCTATGTACAAGAATATAACTAATATAATACTGCTACCTATGTACGAGAATATAACTACTATAATACTGCCCTCTATGTACAAGAATATAGCTACTATAATACTGCCCCCTATGTACAAGAATATAACTACTATAATACTGCTCCTATGTACGAGAATATAACTACTATAATACTGCCTTCTATGTACAAGAATATAGCTACTATAATACTGCTCCTATGTACAGGAATATAACTACTATAATACTGCCCCTATGTACAGGAATATAACTACTATAATACTGCCCCCATGTACAAGAATATAACTACTATAATACTGCTCCTATGTACAAGAATATAACTACTATAATACTGCTCCTATGTACAGGAATATAACTACTATAATACTGCCCCTATGTACAAGAATATAACTACTATAATACTGCCCCTATGTACAAGAATATAACTACTATAATACTGCTCCTATGTACAAGAATATAACTACTATAATACTGCCCCTATGTACAAGAATATAACTACTATAATACTGCTCCTATGTACAAGAATATAACTACTATAATACTGCTCCTATGTACAAGAATATAACTACTATAATACTGCTCCTATGTACAAGAATATAACTACTATAATACTGCCCCTATGTACAAGAATATAACTACTATAATACTGCCCCCTATGTACAAGAATATAACTATTATAATACTGCCCCTATGTACAAGAATATAACTACTATAATACTGCTCCTATATACAAGAATATAACTACTATAATACTGCCCCTATGTACAAGAATACAACTACTATAATACTGCTCCTATGTACAGGAATATAACTACTATAATACTGCTCCTATGTACAGGAATATAACTACTATAATACTGCCCCTATGTACAAGAATATAACTACTATAATACTGCTCCTATGTACAAGAATATAACTACTATAATACTGCTCCTATGTACAAGAATATAACTACTATAATACTGCCCCTATATACAAGAATATAACTACTATAATACTGCCCCCTATGTACAAGAATATAACTACTATAATACTGCCCCCTATGTACAAGAATATAACTACTATAATACTGCCCCTATGTACAAGAATATAACTACTATAATACTGCCCCCTATGCACAAGAATATAACTACTATAATACTGCTCCTATGTACAAGAATATAACTACTGTAATACTGCCCCTATGTACAAGAATATAACTACTATAATACTGCCCCCTATGTACAAGAATATAACTACTATAATACTGCCCCTATGTACAAGAATATAACTACTATAATACTGCCCCCTATGCACAAGAATATAACTACTATAATACTGCTCCTATGTACAAGAATATAACTACTATAATACTGCTCCTATGTACAAGAATATAACTACTATAATACTGTCCCCTATGTACAAGAATATAACTACTATAATACTGCCCCCTATGTACAAGAATATAACTACTATAATACTGCCCCCTATGTACAAGAATATAACTACCATAATACTGCTCCTATGTACAAGAATATAACTACTATAATACTGCCCCCTATGTACAAGAATACAACTACTATAATACTGCTCCTATGTACAGGAATATAACTACTATAATACTGCTCCTATGTACAGGAATATAACTACTATAATACTGCCCCTATGTACAAGAATATAACTACTATAATACTGCTCCTATGTACAAGAATATAACTACTATAATACTGCTCCTATGTACAAGAATATAACTACTATAATACTGCCCCTATATGCAAGAATATAACTACTATAATACTGCCCCCTATGTACAAGAATATAACTACTATAATACTGCCCCCTATGTACAAGAATATAACTACTATAATACTGCCCCTATGTACAAGAATATAACTACTATAATACTGCCCCCTATGCACAAGAATATAACTACTATAATACTGCTCCTATGTACAAGAATATAACTACTGTAATACTGCCCCTATGTACAAGAAAATAACTACTATAATACTGCCCCCTATGTACAAGAATATAACTACTATAATACTGCCCCCTATGTACAAGAATATAACTACTATAATACTGCTCCTATGTACAGGAATATAACTACTATAATACTGCCCCCTATGTACAAGAATATAACTACTATAATACTGCTCCTATGTACAAGAATATAACTACTGTAATACTGCCCCTATGTACAAGAATATAACTACTATAATACTGCCACTATGTACAAGAATATAACTACTATAATACTGCTCCTATGTACAGGAATATAACTACTATAATACTGCCCCTATGTACAAGAATATAACTACTATAATACTGCTCCTATGTACAAGAATATAACTACTATAATACTGCCCCCTATGTACAAGAATATAACTACTATAATACTGCTCCTATGTACAAGAATATAACTACTATAATACTACTCCTATGTACAAGAATATAACTACTATAATACTGCCCCCTATGTACAAGAATATAACTACTATAATACTGCCCCCTATGTACAAGAATATAACTACTATAATACTGCCCCCTATGTACAAGAATATAACTACTATAATACTGCTCCTATGTACAAGAATATAACTACTATAATACTGCTCCTATGTACAGGAATATAACTAATATAATACTGCCCCCTATGTACAAGAATATAACTACTATAATACTGCCCTCTATGTACAAGAATATAACTACTATAATACTGCCCCCTATGTACAAGAATATAACTACTATAATACTGCCCCCTATGTACAAGAATATAACTACTATAATACTGCTCCTATGTACAAGAATATAACTACTATAATACTGCCCCCTATGAACAAGAATATAACTACTATAATACTGCTCCTATGTACAAGAATATAACTACTATAATACTGCTCCTATATACAAGAACATAACTACTATAATACTGCTCCTATGTACAGGAATATAACTAATATAATACTGCCCCTATGTACAAGAATATAACTACTATAATATTGCTCCTATGTACAAGAATATAACTACTATAATACTGCCCCTATGTACAAGAATATAACTACAGTAATACTACCCCTATGTACAAGAATATAACTACTATAATACTGCCCCTATGTACAAGAATATAACTACTGTAATACTACCCCTATGTACAAGAATATAACTACTATAATACTGCCCCTATGTACAAGAATATAACTACTGTAATACTACCCCTATGTACAAGAATATAACTACTATAATACTGCTCCTATGTACAGGAATATAACTACTATAATACTGCTCCTATGTACAAGAATATAACTACTGTAATACTACCCCTATGTACAAGAATATAACTACTATAATACTGCCCCTATGTACAAGAATATAACTACTATAATACTGCTCCTATGTACAGGAATATAACTACTATAATACTGCCCCCTATGTACAAGAATATAACTACTATAATATTGCTCCTATGTACAAGAATATAACTACTGTAATACTGCCACTATGTACAAGAATATAACTACTATAATACTGCTCCTATGTACAGGAATATAACTACTATAATACTGCCCCTATGTACAAGAATATAACTACTATAATACTGCTCCTATGTACAAGAATATAACTACTATAATACTGCCCCGTATGTACAAGAATATAACTACAATAAAAATGCCCCTATGTACAAGAATATAACTACTATAATACTGCCCCCTATGTACAAGAATATAACTACTATAATACTGCTCCTATGTACAAGAATATAACTACTATAATACTGCTCCTATGTACAAGAATATAACTACTATAATACTGCTAATATGTACAAGAATATAACTACTATAATACTGCCCCCTATGTACAAGAATATAACTACTATAATACTGCTCCTATGTACAAGAATATAACTACAATAAAAATGCCCCTATGTACAAGAATATAACTACTATAATACTGCTCCTATGTACAGGAATATAACTACTATAATACTGCTCCTATATACAAGAATATAACTACTATAATACTGCTCCCTATGTACAAGAATATAACTACTATAATACTGCCCCTATGTACAAGAATATAACTACTATAATACTGCTAATATGTACAAGAATATAACTACTATAATACTGCTCCTATGTACAGGAATATAACTACTATAATACTGCCCCCTATGTACAAGAATATAACTACTACAATACTGCCCCTATGTACAGGAATATAACTACTATAATACTGCCCCTATGTACAAGAATATAACTACTATAATACTGCTCCTATGTACAAGAATATAACTACTATAATACTGCTCCTATGTACAAGAATATAACTACTATAATACTGCCCCCTATGTACAAGAATATAACTACAATAAAAATGCCCCTATGTACAGGAATATAACTACTATAATACTGCTCCTATGTACAGGAATATAACTACTATAATACTGCCCCTATGTACAAGAATATAACTACTATAATACTGCTCCTATGTACAAGAATATAACTACTATAATACTGCCCCCTATGTACAAGAATATAACTACAATAAAAATGCCCCTATGTACAAGAATATAACTATATAATACTGCCCCCTATGTACAAGAATATAACTACTATAATACTGCTCCTATGTACAAGAATATAACTACTATAATACTGCCCCCTATGTACAGGAATATAACTACTATAATACTGCTCCTATGTACAGGAATATAACTACTATAATACTGCCCCTATGTACAAGAATATAATTACTATAATACTGCTCCTATGTACAGGAATATAACTACTATAATACTGCGCCTATGTACAAGAATATAACTACTATAATACTGCTCCTATGTACAGGAATATAACTACTATAATACTGCCCCCTATGTACAAGAATATAACTACTATCATACTGCCCCCTATGTACAAGAATATAACTACAATAAAAATGCCCCTATGTACAAGAATATAACTACTATAATACTGCTCCTATGTACAGGAATATAACTACTATAATACTGCTCCTATGTACAGGAATATAACTACTATAATACTGCCCCTATGTACAAGAATATAATTACTATAATACTGCTCCTATGTACAGGAATATAACTATTATAATACTGCTCCTATGTACAAGAATATAACTACTATAATACTGCTCCTATGTACAGGAATATAACTACTATAATACTGCTCCTATGTACAGGAATATAACTACTATAATACTGCCCCTATGTACAAGAATATAATTACTATAATACTGCTCCTATGTACAGGAATATAACTACTATAATAGTGCCCCCTATGTACAAGAATATCACTACTATAATACTGCTCCTATGTACAGGAATATAACTACTATAATACTGCTCCTAAGTACAAGAATATAACTAGTATAAGACTGCCCCCTATGTACAAGAATATAACTACAATAATACTGCCCCCTATGTACAAGAATATAACTACTATAATACTGCTCCTATGTACAGGAATATAACTACTATAATACTGCTCCTATGTACAGGAATATAACTACTATAATACTGCTCCTATGTACAGGAATATAACTACTATAATACTGCCCCTATGTACAAGAATATAATTACTATAATACTGCTCCTATGTACAGGAATATAACTACTATAATAGTGCCCCCTATGTACAAGAATATCACTACTATAATACTGCTCCTATGTACAGGAATATAACTACTATAATACTGCTCCTAAGTACAAGAATATAACTAGTATAATACTGCCCCCTATGTACAAGAATATAACTACTATAATACTGCCCCCTATGTACAAGAATATAACTACTATAATACTGCCCCATATGTACAAGAATATAACTACTATAATACTGCTCCTATGTACAAGAATATAACTACTATAATACTGCTCCTATGTACAGGAATATAACTACTATAATACTGCTCCTATGTACAAGAATATAACTACTATAATACTGCCCCTATGTACAAGAATATAACTACTATAATACTGCTCCTATGTACAAGAATATAACTACTATAATACTGCCCCTATGTACAAGAATATAACTACTATAATACTGCCCCATATGTACAAGAATATAACTACTATAATACTGCTCCTATGTACAAGAATATAACTACTATAATACTGCCCCATATGTACAAGAATATAACTACTATAATACTGCTCCTATGTACAAGAATATAACTACTATAATACTGCCCCATATGTACAAGAAAATAACTACTATAATACTGCTCCTATGTACAAGAATATAACTACTATAATACTGCCCCCTATGTACAAGAATATAACTACTATAATACTGCTCCTATGTACAAGAATATAACTACTATAATACTGCCCCTATGTACAAGAATATAACTACTATAATACTGCTCCTATGTACAGGAATATAACTACTATAATACTGCTCCTATGTACAAGAATATAACTACTTTAATACTGCTCCTATGTATAGTAATATAACTACTATAATACTGCTCCCTATGTACAAGAATATAACTACTATAATACTGCCCCCTATGTACAAGAATATAACTACTATAATACTGCTCCTATGTACAAGAATATAACTACTATAATACTGCCCCCTATGTACAAGAATATAACTACTATAATACTGCTCCCTATGTACAAGAATATAACTACTATAATACTGCCCCATATGTACAAGAATATAACTACTATAATACTGCCCCTATGTACAAGAATATAACTACTATAATACTGCCCCTATGTATAAGAATATAACTACTAGAATACTGCCCCCTACGTACAAGAATATAACTACTATAATACTGCCCCTATGCACAAGAATATAACTACTATAATACTGCTCCTATGTACAAGAATATAACTACTATAATACTGCCCCTATATACAAGAATATAACTACTATAATACTGCTCCTATGTACAAGAATATAACTACTATAATACTACCCCTATGTACAAGAATATAACTACTATAATACTACCCCTATGTACAAGAATATAACTACTATAATACTGCCCCCTATGTACAAGAATATAACTACTATAATAGTGCTCCTATGTACAAGAAAATAACTACTATAATACTGCCCCCTATGTACAAGAATATAACTACTATAATACTGCCCCTATGTACAAGAATATAACTACTATAATACTGCTCCTATGTACAGGAATATAACTACTATAATACTGCCCCCTATGTACAAGAATATAACTACTATAATACTGCTCCTATGTACAAGAATATAACTACTATAATACTGCCCCCTATGTACAAGAATATAACTACTATAATACTGCTCCTATGTACAAGAATCTAACTACTATAATACTGCGCCCTATGTACAAGAATATAACTACAATAATACTCCCCCTATGTACAAAAATATAACTACTATAATACTGCTCCTATGTACAAGAATATAACTACTATAATACTGCTCCCTATGTACAAGGATATAACTAGTATAATACTGCTCCTATGTACAAGAATATAACTACTATAATACTGCCCTCTATGTACAAGAATATAACTACTATAATACTGCCCCTATGTACAAGAATATAACTACTATAATACTGCCCCTATGTACAAGAATATAACTACTATAATACTGCTCCTATGTACAGGAATATAACTACTATAATACTGCTCCTATGTACAGGAATATAACTACTATAATACTTCTCCTATGTACAGGAATATAACTACTATAATACTGCCCCTATGTACAAGAATATAACTACTATAATACTGCCCCTATGTACAAGAATATAACTACTATGATACTGCCCCCTATGTACAAGAATATAACTACTATAATACTGCCCCCTATGTACAGGAATATAACTACTATAATACTGCTCCTATGTACAAGAATATAACTAATATAATACTGCTACCTATGTACGAGAATATAACTACTATAATACTGCCCTCTATGTACAAGAATATAGCTACTATAATACTGCCCCCTATGTACAAGAATATAACTACTATAATACTGCTCCTATGTACAAGAATATAACTAATATAATACTGCTACCTATGTACGAGAATATAACAACTATAATACTGCCCTCTATGTACAAGAATATAGCTACTATAATACTGCTCCTATGTACAGGAATATAACTACTATAATACTGCCCCTATGTACAGGAATATAACTACTATAATACTGCCCCCATGTACAAGAATATAACTACTATAATACTGCTCCTATGTACAAGAAGATAACTACTATAATACTGCTCCTATGTACAGGAATATAACTACTATAATACTGCCCCTATGTACAAGAATATAACTACTATAATACTGCCCCCTATGTACAAGAATATAGCTACTATAATACTGCTCCCTATGTACAAGAATATAACTACTATAATACTGCCCTATGTACAAGAATATAACTACTATAATACTGCTCCTATGTACAAGAATATAACTACTATAATACTGCTCCTATGTACAAGAATATAACTACTATAATACTGCCCCTATGTACAAGAATATAACTACTATAATACTGCTCCTATGTACAAGAATATAACTACTATAATACTGCCCCTATGTACAAGAATATAACTACTATAATACTGCTCCTATGTACAAGAATATAGCTACTATAATACTGCTCCTATGTACAAGAATATAACTACTGTAATACTGCCCCCTATGTACCAGAATATAACTACTATAATACTGCCCCCTATGTACAAGAATATAACTACTATAATACTGCTCCTATGTACAAGAATATAACTACTATAATACTGCCCCTATGTACAAGAATATAACTACTATAATACTGCTCCTATGTACAGGAATATAACTACTATAATACTGCTCCTATGTACAAGAATATAACTACTATAATACTGCTCCTATGTACAGGAATATAACTACTATAATACTGCTCCTATGTACAAGAATATAACTACTATAATACTGCCCCTATGTACAAGAATATAACTACTATAATACTGCTCCTATGTACAAGAATATAACTACTATAATACTGCCCCTATGTACAAGAATATAACTACTATAATACTGCCCCATATGTACAAGAATATAACTACTATAATACTGCTCCTATGTACAAGAATATAACTACTATAATACTGCTCCTATGTACAAGAATATAACTACTATAATACTGCTCCTATGTACAAGAATATAACTAATATAATACTGCCCCTATGTACAAGACTATAACTACTATAATACTGCCCCTATGTACAAGAATATAACTACTATAATACTGCTCCTATGTACAAGAATATAACTACTATAATACTGCCCCTATGTACAAGAATATAACTACTATAATACTGCTCCTATGTACAGGAATATAACTACTATAATACTGCTCCTATGTACAAGAATATAACTACTATAATACTGCTCCTATGTACAGGAATATAACTACTATAATACTGCTCCTATGTACAAGAATATAACTACTTTAATACTGCTCCTATGTATAGTAATATAACTACTATAATACTGCTCCCTATGTACAAGAATATAACTACTATAATACTGCCCCCTATGTACAAGAATATAACTACTATAATACTGCTCCTATGTACAAGAATATAACTACTATAATACTGCCCCCTATGTACAAGAATATAACTACTATAATACTGCTCCCTATGTACAAGAAAATAACTACTATAATACTGCCCCATATGTACAAGAATATAACTACTATAATACTGCCCCTATGTACAAGAATATAACTACTATAATACTGCCCCTATGTATAAGAATATAACTACTAGAATACTGCCCCCTATGTACAAGAATATAACTACTATAATACTGCCCCTATGCACAAGAATATAACTACTATAATACTGCTCCTATGTACAAGAATATAACTACTATAATACTGCTCCCTATGTACAAGAATATAACTACTATAATACTGCCCCCTATGTACAAGAATATAACTACTATAATACTGCCCCCTATGTACAAGAATATAACTACTATAATACTGCCCCTATGTACAAGAATATAACTACTATAATACTGCCCCCTATGTACAAGAATATAACTACTATAATACTGCTCCTATGTACAGGAATATAACTACTATAATACTGCCCCCTATGCACAAGAATATAACTACTATAATACTGCTCCTATGTACAAGAATATAACTACTGTAATACTGCTCCTATGTACAGGAATATAACTACTGTAATACTGCCCCTATGTACAAGAATATAACTACTATAATACTGCTCCTATGTACAGGAATATAACTACTATAATACTGCTCCTATGTACAAGAATATAACTACTATAATACTGCCCCCTATGTACAAGAATATAACTACTATAATACTGCCCCTATGTACAAGAATATAACTACTATAATACTGCCTCCTATGTACAAGAGTATAACTACTATAATACTGCTCCTATGTACAAGAATATAACTACTATAATACTGCTCCTATGTACAAGAATATAACTACTATAATACTGCCCCCTATGTACAAGAATACAACTACTATAATACTGCTCCTATGTACAGGAATATAACTACTATAATACTGCCCCTATGTACAGGAATATAACTACTATAATACTGCCCCCATGTAAAAGAATATAACTACTATAATACTGCTCCTATGTACAAGAATATAACTACTATAATACTCCTCCTATGTACAGGAATATAACTACTATAATAGTGCCCCTATGTACAAGAATATAACTACTATAATACTGCCCCCTATGTACAAGAATATAACTACTATAATACTGCTCCTATGTACAGGAATATAACTACTATAATACTGCCCCCTATGTACAAGAATATAACTACTATAATACTGCTCCTATGTACAAGAATATAACTACTATAATACTGCTCCTAGGTACAAGAATATAACTACTATAATACTGCTCCTATGTACAAGAATATAACTACTATAATACTGCTCCTATGTACAAGAATATAACTACTATAATACTGCTCCTATGTACAAGAATATAACTACTATAATACTGCCCCCTATGTACAAGAATATAACTACTATAATACTGCTCCTATGTACAAGAATATAACTACTATAATACTGCTCCTATGTACAGGACTATAACTACTATAATACTGCCCCTATGTACAAGAATATAACTACTATAATACTGCTCCTATGTACAAGAATATAACTACTATAATACTGCCCCTATGTACAAGAATATAACTACTATAATACTGCTCCTATGTACAAGAATATAACTACTATAATACTGCTCCTATGTACAAGAATATAACTACTATAATACTGCCCCCTATGTACAAGAATATAACTACTATAATACTGCCCCCTATGTACAAGAATATAACTACTATAATACTGCCCCCTATGTACAAGAATATAACTACTATAATACTGCCCCTATGTACAAGAATATAACTACTATAATACTGCTCCTATGTACAGGAATATAACTACTATAATACTGCCCCATATGTACAAGAATATAACTACTATAATATTGCTCCTATGTACAAGAATATAACTACTGTAATACTGCCCCTATGTACAAGAATATAACTACTATAATACTGCTCCTATGTACAGGAATATAACTACTATAATACTGCCCCTATGTACAGGAATATAACTACTATAATACTGCTCCTATGTACAGGAATATAACTACTATAATACTGCTCCTATGTACAAGAATATAACTACTATAATACTGCTCCTATGTACAAGAATATAACTACTATAATACTGCTCCTATGTACAGGAATATAACTACTATAATACTGCTCCTATGTACAAGAATATAACTACTATAATACTGCTCCTATGTACAAGAATATAACTACTATAATACTGCCCCCTATGTACAAAAATATAACTACTATAATACTGCCCCCTATGTACAAGAATATAACTACTATAATACTGCCCCCTATGTACAAGAATATAACTACTATAATACTGCCCCTATGTACAAGAATATAACTACTATAATACTGCTCCTATGTACAGGAATATAACTACTATAATACTGCTCCTATGTACAAGAATATAACTACTATAATACTGCTCCTATGTACAAGAATATAACTACTATAATACTGCCCCTATGTACAAGAATATAACTACTATAATACTGCTCCTATGTACAGGAATATAACTACTATAATACTGCTCCTATGTACAAGAATATAACTACTATAATACTGCCCCCTATGTACAAGAATATAACTACTATAATACTGCCCCTATGTACAAGAATATAACTACTATAATACTGCCCCTATGTACAAGAATATAACTACTATAATACTGCCCCTATGTACAAGAATATAACTACTATAATACTGCTCCTATGTACAAGAATATAACTACTATAATACTGCTCCTATGTACAGGAATATAACTACTATAATAGTGCTCCTATGTACAAGAATATAACTACTATAAGACTGCCCCTATGTACAAGAATATAACTACTATAATACTGCTCCTATGTACAAGAATATAACTAGTATAATACTGCTCCTATGTACAAGAATATAACTACTATAATACTGCCCCCTATGTACAAGAATATAACTACTATAATACTGCCCCCTATGTACAAGAATATAACTACTATAATACTGCCCCCTATGTACAAGAATATAACTACTATAATACTGCCCCTATGTACAAGAATATAACTACTATAATACTGCTCCTATGTACAGGAATATAACTACTATAATACTGCCCCCTATGTACAAGAATATAACTACTATAATATTGCTCCTATGTACAAGAATATAACTACTATAATACTGCCCCTATGTACAAGAATATAACTACTATAATACTGCTCCTATGTACAAGAATATAACTACTATAATACTGCCCCCTATGTACAAGAATATAACTACTATAATACTGCTCCTATGTACAAGAAAATAACTACTATAATACTGCCCCCTATGTACAAGAATATAACTACTATAATACTGCCCCTATGTACAAGAATATAACTACTATAATACTGCCCCTATGTACAAGAATATAACTACTATAATACTGCTCCTATGTACAGGAATATAACTACTATAATACTGCCCCCTATGTACAAGAATATAACTACTATAATACTGCTCCTATGTACAGGAATATAACTACTATAATACTGCTCCCTATGTACAAGAATATAACTACTATAATACTGCCCCCTATGTACAGGAATATAACTACTATAATACTGCCCTCTATGTACAAGAATATAACTACTATAATACTGCTCCCTATGTACAAGAATATAACTACTATAATACTGCCCCCTGTGTACAAGAATATAACTACTATAATACTGCCCTCTATGTACAAGAATATAGCTACTATAATACCGCCCCCTATGTACAAGAATATAACTACTATAATACTGCCCCTATGTACAAGAATATAACTACTATAATACTGCCCCTATGTACAAGAATATAACTACTATAATACTGCTCCTATGTACAGGAATATAACTACTATAATACTGCTCCTATGTACAGGAATATAACTACTATAATACTGCTCCTATGTACAGGAATATAACTACTATAATACTGCCCCTATGTACAAGAATATAACTACTATAATACTGCCCCTATGTACAAGAATATAACTACTATGATACTGCCCCCTATGTACAAGAATATAACTACTATAATACTGCCCCCTATGTACAGGAATATAACTACTATAATACTGCTCCTATGTACAAGAATATAACTAATATAATACTGCTACCTATGTACGAGAATATAACTACTATAATACTGCCCCCTATGTACAGGAATATAACTACTATAATACTGCTCCTATGTACAAGAATATAACTACTATAATACTGCTCCTATGTACAGGAATATAACTACTATAATACTGCCCCTATGTACAAGAATATAACTACTATAATACTGCTCCTATGTACAAGAATATAACTAATATAATACTGCTACCTATGTACGAGAATATAACTACTATAATACTGCCCTCTATGTACAAGAATATAGCTACTATAATACTGCTCCTATGTACAGGAATATAACTACTATAATACTGCCCCTATGTACAGGAATATAACTACTATTATACTGCCCCCATGTACAAGAATATAACTACTATAATACTGCTCCTATGTACAAGAATATAACTACTATAATACTGCTCCTATGTACAGGAATATAACTACTATAATACTGCCCCTATGTACAAGAATATAACTACTATAATACTGCCCCTATGTACAAGAATATAACTACTATAATACTGCTCCTATGTACAAGAATATAACTACTATAATACTGCCCCTATGTACAAGAATATAACTACTATAATACTGCTCCTATGTACAAGAATATAACTACTATAATACTGCTCCTATGTACAAGAATATAACTACTATAATACTGCCCCTATGTACAAGAATATAACTACTATAATACTGCTCCTATGTACAAGAATATAACTACTATAATACTGCTCCTATGTACAAGAATATAACTACTATAATACTGCCCCTATGTACAAGAATATAACTATTATAATACTGCCCTCTATGTACAAGAATATAACTACTATAATACTGCCCCTATGTACAAGAATATAACTACTATAATACTGCTCCTATATACAAGAATATAACTACTATAATACTGCCCCTATGTACAAGAATATAACTACTATAATACTGCTCCTATATACAAGAATATAACTACTATAATACTGCCCCTATGTACAAGAATATAACTACTATAATACTGCTCCTATGTACAAGAATATAACTACTATAATACTGCTCCTATGTACAAGAATATAACTACTATAATACTGCCCCTATGTACAAGAATATAACTACTATAATACTGCTCCTATATACAAGAATATAACTACTATAATACTGCTCCTATGTACAGGAATATAACTACTATAATACTGCCCCTATGTACAAGAATATAACTACTATAATACTGCTCCTATGTACAAGAATATAACTACTATAATACTGCTCCTATGTACAAGAATATAACTACTATAATACTGCCCCTATGTACAAGAATATAACTACTATAATACTGCTCCTATGTACAGGAATATAACTACTATAATACTGCCCCTATGTACAGGAATATAACTACTATAATACTGCCCCCATGTACAAGAATATAACTACTATAATACTGCTACTATGTACAAGAATATAACTACTATAATACTGCTCCTATGTACAGGAATATAACTACTATAATACTGCCCCTATGTACAAGAATATAACTACTATAATACTGCCCCCTATGTACAAGAATATAACTACTATAATACTGCTCCTATGTACAGGAATATAACTACTATAATACTGCCCCCTATGTACAAGAATATAACTACTATAATACTGCTCCTATGTACAAGAATATAACTACTATAATACTGCTCCTAGGTACAAGAATATAACTACTATAATACTGCCCCTATGTACAAGAATATAACTACTATAATACTGCCCCCTATGTACAAGAATATAACTACTATAATACTGCCCCTATGTACAAGAATATAACTACTATAATACTGCCCCTATGTACAAGAATATAACTACTATAATACTGCCCCTATGTACAAGAATATAACTACTATAATACTGCCCCCTATGTACAAGAATATAACTACTATAATACTGCTCCTATGTACAGGAATATAACTACTATAATACTGCCCCCTATGCACAAGAATATAACTACTATAATACTGCTCCTATGTACAAGAATATAACTATTGTAATACTGCCCCTATGTACAAGAATATAACTACTATAATACTGCTCCTATGTACAGGAATATAACTACTATAATACTGCCCCTATGTACAAGAATATAACTACTATAATACTGCCCCCTATGTACAAGAATATAACTACTATAATACTGCTCCTATGTACAAGAATATAACTACTATAATACTGCCCCCTATGTACAAGAATACAACTACTATAATACTGCTCCTATGTACAGGAATATAACTACTATAATACTGCCCCTATGTACAGGAATATAACTACTATAATACTGCCCCTATGTACAGGAATATAACTACTATAATACTGCCCCCATGTACAAGAATATAACTACTATAATACTGCTCCTATGTACAGGAATATAACTACTATAATACTGCCCCTATGTACAAGAATATAACTACTATAATACTGCCCCCTATGTACAAGAATATAACTACTATAATACTGCTCCTATGTACAGGAATATAACTACTATAATACTGCCCCCTATGTACAAGAATATAACTACTATAATACTGCTCCTATGTACAAGAATATAACTACTATAATACTGCTCCTAGGTACAAGAATATAACTACTATAATACTGCTCCTAGGTACAAGAATATAACTACTATAATACTGCTCCTATCTACAAGAATATAACTACTATAATACTGCTCCTATGTACAAGAATATAACTACTATAATACTGCCCCCTATGTACAAGAATATAACTACTATAATACTGCTCCTATGTACAAGAATATAACTACTATAATACTGCCCCCTATGTACAAGAATATAACTACTATAATACTGCTCCTATGTACAAGAATATAACTACTATAATACTGCTCCTATGTACAGGAATATAACTACTATAATACTGCCCCTATGTACAAGAATATAACTACTATAATACTGCTCCTATGTACAAGAATATAACTACTATAATACTGCCCCCTATGTACAAGAATATAACTACTATAATACTGCTCCTATGTACAAGAATATAACTACTATAATACTGCCCCCTATGTACAAGAATATAACTACTATAATACTGCCCCCTATGTACAAGAATATAACTACTATAATACTGCCCCCTATGTACAAGAATATAACTACTATAATACTGCCCCTATGTACAAGAATATAACTACTATAATACTGCTCCTATGTACAGGAATATAACTACTATAATACTGCCCCCTATGTACAAGAATATAACTACTATAATATTGCTCCTATGTACAAGAATATAACTACTGTAATACTGCCCCTATGTACAAGAATATAACTACTATAATACTGCTCCTATGTACAGGAATATAACTACTATAATACTGCCCCTATGTACAAGAATATAACTACTATAATACTGCTCCTATGTACAAGAATATAACTACTATAATACTGCCCCCTATGTACAAGAATATAACTACTATAATAGTGCTCCTATGTACAAGAATATAACTACTATAATACTGCCCCCTATGTACAAGAATATAACTACTATAATACTGCCCCTATGTACAAGAATATAACTACTATAATACTTCTCCTATGTACAGGAATATAACTACTATAATACTGCCCCCTATGTACAAGAATATAACTACTATAATACTGCTCCTATGTACAAGAATATAACTACTATAATACTGCTCCTATGTACAGGAATATAACTACTATAATACTGCTCCTATGTACAAGAATATAACTACTATAATACTGCCCCCTATGTACAAGAATATAACTACTATAATACTGCTCCTATGTACAAGAATATAACTACTATAATACTGCCCCCTATATACAAGAATATAACTACTATAATACTGCCCCCTATATACAAGAATATAACTACTATAATACTGCCCCCTATGTACAAGAATATAACTACTATAATACTGCTCCTATGTACAAGAATATAACTACTATAATACTGCTCCTCTGTACAGGAATATAACTACTATAATACTGCTCCTATGTACAAAAATATAACTACTATAATACTGCCCCCTATGTACAAGAATATAACTACTATAATACTGCTCCTATGTACAAGAATATAACTACTATAATACTGCTCCTATGTACAGGAATATAACTACTATAATACTGCCCCTATGTACAAGAATATAACTACTATAATACTGCTCCTATGTACAAGAATATAACTACTATAATACTGCCCCCTATGTACAAGAATATAACTACTATAATACTGCTCCTATGTACAAGAATATAACTACTATAATACTGCCCCCTATGTACAAGAATACAACTACTATAATACTGCTCCTATGTACAGGAATATAACTACTATAATACTGCCCCTATGTACAGGAATATAACTACTATAATACTGCCCCCATGTACAAGAATATAACTACTATAATACTGCTACTATGTACAAGAATATAACTACTATAATACTGCTCCTATGTACAGGAATATAACTACTATAATACTGCCCCTATGTACAAGAATATAACTACTATAATACTGCCCCCTATGTACAAGAATATAACTACTATAATACTGCTCCTATGTACAGGAATATAACTACTATAATACTGCCCCCTATGTACAAGAATATAACTACTATAATACTGCTCCTATGTACAAGAATATAACTACTATAATACTGCTCCTAGGTACAAGAATATAACTACTATAATACTGCTCCTATGTACAAGAATATAACTACTATAATACTGCTCCTATGTACAAGAATATAACTACTATAATACTGCTCCTATGTACAAGAATATAACTACTATAATACTGCCCCCTATGTACAAGAATATAACTACTATAATACTGCTCCTATGTACAAGAATATAACTACTATAATACTGCTCCTATGTACAGGAATATAACTACTATAATACTGCCCCTATGTACAAGAATATAACTACTATAATACTGCTCCTATGTACAAGAATATAACTACTATAATACTGCCCCCTATGTACAAGAATATAACTACTATAATACTGCTCCTATGTACAAGAATATAACTACTATAATACTGCCCCCTATGTACAAGAATATAACTACTATAATACTGCCCCCTATGTACAAGAATATAACTACTATAATACTGCCCCCTATGTACAAGAATATAACTACTATAATACTGCCCCTATGTACAAGAATATAACTACTATAATACTGCTCCCTATGTACAAGAATATAACTACTATAATATTGCTCCTATGTACAAGAATATAACCACTGTAATACTGCCCCTATGTACAAGAATATAACTACTATAATACTGCTCCTATGTACAGGAATATAACTACTATAATACTGCTACTATGTACAAGAATATAACTACTATAATACTGCCCCCTATGTACAAGAATATAACTACTATAATACTGCTCCTATGTACAAGAATATAACTACTATAATACTGCCCCCTATGTACAAGAATATAACTACTATAATAGTGCTCCTATGTACAAGAAAATAACTACTATAATACTGCCCCCTATGTACAAGAATATAACTACTATAATACTGCCCCTATGTACAAGAATATAACTACTATAATACTTCTCCTATGTACAGGAATATAACTACTATAATACTGCCCCTATGTACAAGAATATAACTACTATAATACTTCTCCTATGTACAGGAATATAACTACTATAATACTGCCCCCTATGTACAAGAATATAACTACTATAATACTGCTCCTATGTACAAGAATATAACTACTATAATACTGCCCCCATGTACAAGAATATAACTACTATAATACTGCTCCCTATGTACAAGAATATAACTACTATAATACTGCCCCCTATGTACAAGAATATAACTACTATAATACTGCTCCTATGTACAAGAATCTAACTACTATAATACTGCGCCCTATGTACAAGAATATAACTACAATAATACTCCCCCTATGTACAAAAATATAACTACTATAATACTGCTCCTATGTACAAGAATATAACTACTATAATACTGCTCCCTATGTACAAGAATATAACTACTATAATACTGCTCCTATGTACAGGAATATAACTACTATAATACTGCTCCTATGTACAGGAATATAACTACTATAATACTGCCCCTATGTACAAGAATATAACTACTATAATACTGCCCCTATGTACAAGAATATAACTACTATGATACTGCCCCCTATGTACAAGAATATAACTACTATAATACTGCCCCCTATGTACAGGAATATAACTACTATAATACTGCTCCTATGTACAAGAATATAACTAATATAATACTGCTACCTATGTACGAGAATATAACTACTATAATACTGCCCTCTATGTACAAGAATATAGCTACTATAATACTGCCCCCTATGTACAAGAATATAACTACTATAATACTGCTCCTATGTACAAGAATATAACTAATATAATACTGCTACCTATGTACGAGAATATAACTACTATAATACTGCCCTCTATGTACAAGAATATAGCTACTATAATACTGCTCCTATGTACAGGAACATAACTACTATAATACTGCCCCTATGTACAGGAATATAACTACTATAATACTGCCCCCATGTACAAGAATATAACTACTATAATACTGCTCCTATGTACAAGAATATAACTACTATAATACTGCTCCTATGTACAGGAATATAACTACTATAATACTGCCCCTATGTACAAGAATATAGCTACTATAATACTGCCCCTATGTACAAGAATATAACTACTATAATACTGCCCCTATGTACAAGAATATAACTACTATAATACTGCTCCTATGTACAAGAATATAACTACTATAATACTGCCCCTATGTACAAGAATATAACTACTATAATACTGCCCCCTATGTACAAGAATATAACTACTATAATACTGCCCCTATGTACAAGAATATAACTACTATAATACTGCTCCTATATACAAGAATATAACTACTATAATACTGCCCCTATGTACAAGAATATAACTACTATAATACTGCTCCTATGTACAAGAATATAACTACTATAATACTGCTCCTATGTACAAGAATATAACTACTATAATACTGCCCCCTATGTACAAGAATATAACTACTATAATACTGCCCCCTATGTACAAGAATATAACTACTATAATACTGCCCCTATGTACAAGAATATAACTACTATAATACTGCTCCTATGTACAAGAATATAACTACTATAATACTGCCCCTATGTACAAGAATATAACTACTATAATACTGCTCCTATATACAAGAATATAACTACTATAATACTGCTCCTATGTACAGGAATATAACTACTATAATACTGCCCCTATGTACAAGAATATAACTACTATAATACTGCCCCTATGTACAAGAATATAACTACTATAATACTGCTCCTATGTACAAGAATATAACTACTATAATACTGCTCCAATGTACAAGAATATAACTACTATAATACTGCCCCTATGTACAAGAATATAACTACTATAATACTGCTCCTATGTACAGGAATATAACTACTATAATACTGCCCCTATGTACAAGAATATAACTACTATAATACTGCCCCCTATGTACAAGAATATAACTACTATAATACTGCTCCTATGTACAGGAATATAACTACTATAATACTGCCCCCTATGTACAAGAATATAACTACTATAATACTGCTCCTATGTACAAGAATATAACTACTGTAATACTGCCCCTATGTACAAGAATATAACTACTATAATACTGCTCCTATGTACAGGAATATAACTACTATAATACTGCCCCCTATGTACAAGAATATAACTACTATAATACTGCTCCTATGTACAAGAATATAACTACTGTAATACTGCCCCTATGTACAAGAATATAACTACTATAAAACTGCCCCTATGTACAAGAATATAACTACTATAATACTGCTCCTATGTACAAGAATATAACTACTATAATACTGCTCCTATGTACAAGAATATAACTACTATAATACTGCCCCTATATACAAGAATATGACTATTATAATACTGCTCCTATATACAAGAATATAACTACTATAATACTGCCCCTATGTACAAGAATATAACTACTATAATACTGCTCCTATGTACAAGAATATAACTACTATAATACTGCCCCCTATGTACAAGAATATAACTACTATAATACTGCTCCTATGTACAAGAATATAACTACTATAATACTGCCCCCTATGTACAAGAATATAACTACTATAATACTGCCCCCTATGTACAAGAATATAACTACTATAATACTGCCCCTATGTACAAGAATATAACTACTATAATACTGCTCCTATGTACAGGAATATAACTACTATAATACTGCTCCTATGTACAAGAATATAACTACTATAATACTGCTCCTATGTACAAGAATATAACTACTATAATATTGCTCCTATGTACAAGAATATAACTACTGTAATACTGCCCCTATATACAAGAATATAACTACTATAATACTGCCCCTATGTACAAGAATATAACTACTATAATACTGCTCCTATGTACAGGAATATAACTACTATAATACTGCCCCTATGTACAAGAATATAACTACTATAATACTGCCCCCTATGTACAAGAATATAACTACTATAATACTGCCCCTATATACAATAATATAACTACTATAATACTGCCCCCTATGTACAAGAATATAACTACTATAATACTGCCCCCTATGTACAAGAATATAACTACTATAATACTGCTCCTATGTACAAGAATATAACTACTATAATACTGCCCCCTATGTACAAGAATATAACTACTATAATACTGCTCCTATGTACAAGAATATAACTACTATAATACTGCCCCCTATGTACAAGAATATAACTACTATAATACTGCTCCTATGTACAAGAATATAACTGCTATAATACTGCTCCCTATGTACAAGGATATAACTACTATAATACTCCTCCTATGCACATGAATATAACTACTATAATACTGCCCCCTATGTACAAGAATATAACTACTATAATAATGCTCCTATGTACAAGAATATAACTACTATAATACTGCTCCTATGTACAAGAATATAACTACTATAATACTTCCCCTATGTACAAGAATATAACTACTATAATACTGCTCCTATGTACAAGAATATAACTACTATAATACTTCCCCCTATGTACAAGAATATAACTACTATAATACTGCCCTCTATGTACAAGAATATAGCTACTATAATACTGCTCCTATGTACAAGAATATAACTACTATAATACTGCTCCTATGTACAAGAATATAACTACTATAATACTTCCCCCTATGTACAAGAATATAACTACTATAATACTGCTCCCTATGTACAAGAATATAACTACTATAATACTGCCCCTATGTACAAGAATATAACTACTATAATACTGCTCCTATGTACAAGAATATAACTACTATAACACTGCTCCTATGTACAAGAATGTAACTACTATAATACTTCCCCCTATGTACAAGAATATAACTACTATAATACTGCCCCCTATGTACAGGAATATAACTACTATAATACTGCTCCTATGTACAAGAATATAACTACTATAATACTGCCCCTATGTACAAGGATATAACTACTATAATACTGCCCCTATGTACAAGAATATAACTACTATAATACTGCCCCCTATGTACAAGAATATAACTACTATAATACTGCTCCTATGTACAAGAATATAACTACTATAATACTGCTCCTATGTACAAGAATATAACTACTATAATACTTCCCCCTATGTACAAGAATATAACTACTATAATACTGCTCCCTATGTACAAGAATATAACTACTATAATACTGCTGCTATGTACAAGAATATAACTACTATAATACTGCTCCTATGTACAAGAATATAACTACTATAACACTGCTCCTATGTACAAGAATGTAACTACTATAATACTTCCCCCTATGTACAAGAATATAACTACTATAATACTGCCCCCTATGTACAGGAATATAACTACTATAATACTGCCCCTATGTACAAGAATATAACTACTATAATACTGCTCCTATGTACAAGAATATAACTACTATAACACTGCTCCTATGTACAAGAATGTAACTACTATAATACTTCCCCCTATGTACAAGAATATAACTACTATAATACTGCCCCTATGTACAAGATTATAACTACTATAATACTGCTCCTATGTACAAGAATATAACTACTATAATACTGCCCCTATGTACAAGGATATAACTACTATAATACTGCCCCTATGTACAAGAATATAACTACTATAATACTGCCCCCTATGTACAAGAGTATAACTACCATAATACTGCTCCTATGTACAAGAATATAACTACTATAATACTGCCCCTATGTACAAGATTATAACTACTATAATACTGCTCCTATGTACAAGAATATAACTACTATAATACTGCCCCCTATGTACAAGAATATAACTACTATAATACTGCTCCTATGTACAAGAATATAACTACTATAATACTGCTCCTATATACAAGAATATAACTACTATAATACTGCCCCTATGTACAAGAATATAACTACTATAATACTGCTCCTATGTACAAGAATATAACTACTATAATACTGCCCCTATGTACAAGAATATAACTACTATAATACTGCTCCTATATACAAGAATATAACTACTATAATACTGCTCCTATGTACAGGAATATAACTACTATAATACTGCCCCTATGTACAAGAATATAACTACTATAATACTGCCCCTATGTACAAGAATATAACTACTATAATACTGCTCCTATGTACAAGAATATAACTACTATAATACTGCTCCTATGTACAAGAATATAACTACTATAATACTGCCCCTATGTACAAGAATATAACTACTATAATACTGCTCCTATGTACAGGAATATAACTACTATAATACTGCCCCTATGTACAAGAATATAACTACTATAATACTGCCCCCTATGTACAAGAATATAACTACTATAATACTGCTCCTATGTACAGGAATATAACTACTATAATACTGCCCCCTATGTACAAGAATATAACTACTATAATACTGCTCCTATGTACAAGAATATAACTACTATAATACAGCCCCTATATACAAGAATATGACTATTATAATACTGCTCCTATATACAAGAATATAACTACTATAATACTGCCCCCTATGTACAAGAATATAGCTACTATAATACTGCTCCTATGTACAAGAATATAACTACTATAATACTGCCCCCTATGTACAGGAATATAACTACTATAATACTGCTCCTATGTACAAGAATATAACTACTATAATACTGCTCCTATGTACAAGAATATAACTACTATAATACTGCCCCTATATACAAGAATATGACTATTATAATACTGCTCCTATATACAAGAATATAACTACTATAATACTGCTCCTATGTACAAGAATATAACTACTATAATACTGCTCCTATGTACAAGAATATAACTACTATAATACTGCCCCCTATGTACAGGAATATAACTACTATAATACTGCCCCCTATGTACAAGAATATAACTACTATAATACTGCTCCTATGTACAAGAATATAACTACTGTAATACTGCCCCCTATGTACAAGAATATAACTACTATAATACTGCTCCTATGTACAAGAATATAACTACTATAATACTGCTCCTATGTACAAGAATATAACTACTATAATACTGCTCCTATGTACAAGAATATAACTACTATAATACTGCTCCTATGTACAAGAATATAACTACTATAATACTGCTCCTATGTACAAGAATATAACTACTGTAATACTGCCCCTATGTACAAGAATATAACTACTATAATACTGCTCCTATGTACAAGAATATAACTACTATAAAACTGCCCCTATGTACAAGAATATAACTACTATAATACTGCTCCTATGTACAAGAATATAACTACTATAATACTGCTCCTATGTACAAGAATATAACTACTATAATACTGCCCCCTATGTACAAGAATATAACTACTATAATACTGCTCCTATGTACAAGAATATAACTACTATAATACTGCCCCTATGTACAAGAATATAACTACTATAATACTGCTCCTATGTACAAGAATATAACTACTATAAAACTGCCCCTATGTACAAGAATATAACTACTATAATACTGCTCCTATGTACAAGAATATAACTACTATAATACTGCTCCTATGTACAAGAATATAACTACTATAATACTGCTCCTATGTACAAGAATATAACTACTGTAATACTGCCCCTATGTACAAGAATATAACTACTATAATACTGCTCCTATGTACAAGAATATAACTACTATAATACTGCCCCTATGTACAAGAATATAACTACTATAATACTGCTCCTATGTACAAGAATATAACTACTATAATACTGCCCCCTATGTACAAGAATATAACTACTATAATACTGCTCCTATGTACAAGAATATAACTACTATAATACTGCCCCCTATGTACAAGAATATAACTACTATAATACTGCCCCCTATGTACAAGAATATAACTACTATAATACTGCCCCTATGTACAAGAATATAACTACTATAATACTGCTCCTATGTACAGGAATATAACTACTATAATACTGCTCCTATGTACAAGAATATAACTACTATAATACTGCTCCTATGTACAAGAATATAACTACTATAATATTGCTCCTATGTACAAGAATATAACTACTATAATACTGCTCCTATGTACAAGAATATAACTACTATAATACTGCTCCTATGTACAAGAATATAACTACTATAATACTGCCCCCTATGTACAAGAATATAACTACTGTAATACTGCCCCTATGTACAAGAATATAACTACTATAATACTGCTCCTATGTACAGGAATATAACTACTATAATACTGCCCCTATGTACAAGAATATAACTACTATAATACTGCCCCCTATGTACAAGAATATAACTACTATAATACTGCCCCTATATACAATAATATAACTACTATAATACTGCCCCCTATGTACAAGAATATAACTACTATAATACTGCCCCCTATGTACAAGAATATAACTACTATAATACTGCTCCTATGTACAAGAATATAACTACTATAATACTGCCCCCTATGTACAAGAATATAACTACTATAATACTGCTCCTATGTACAAGAATATAACTACTATAATACTGCTCCTATGTACAAGAATATAACTACTATAATACTGCCCCCTATGTACAAGAATATAACTACTATAATACTGCTCCTATGTACAAGAATATAACTACTATAATACTGCTCCCTATGTACAAGGATATAACTACTATAATACTCCTCCTATGTACATGAATATAACTACTATAATACTGCCCCCTATGTACAAGAATATAACTACTATAATAATGCTCCTATGTACAAGAATATAACTACTATAATACTGCTCCTATGTACAAGAATATAACTACTATAATACTTCCCCTATGTACAAGAATATAACTACTATAATACTGCTCCTATGTACAAGAATATAACTACTATAATACTTCCCCCTATGTACAAGAATATAACTACTATAATACTGCCCTCTATGTACAAGAATATAGCTACTATAATACTGCTCCTATGTACAAGAATATAACTACTATAATACTGCTCCTATGTACAAGAATATAACTACTATAATACTGCCCCTATGTACAAGAATATAACTACTATAATACTGCTCCTATGTACAAGAATATAACTACTATAACACTGCTCCTATGTACAAGAATATAACTACTATAATACTGCTCCCTATGTACAAGAATATAACTACTATAATACTGCCCCTATGTACAAGAATATAACTACTATAATACTGCTCCTATGTACAAGAATATAACTACTATAACACTGCTCCTATGTACAAGAATGTAACTACTATAATACTTCCCCCTATGTACAAGAATATAACTACTATAATACTGCCCCCTATGTACAGGAATATAACTACTATAATACTGCCCCTATGTACAAGATTATAACTACTATAATACTGCTCCTATGTACAAGAATATAACTACTATAATACTGCCCCCTATGTACAAGAATATAACTACCATAATACTGCTCCTATGTACAAGAATATAACTACTATAATACTGCTCCTATGTACAAGAATATAACTACTATAATACTGCTCGTATGTACAAGAATATAACTACTATAATACTGCTCCTATGTACAAGAATATAACTACTATAATACTGCCCCCTATGTACAAGAATATAACTACTATAATACTGCCCCCTATGTACAAGAATATAACTACTATAATACTGCCCCTATGTATAAGAATATAACTACTATAATACTGCCCCCTATGTACAAGAATATAACTACTATAATACTGCTCCTATGTACAAGAATATAACTACTATAATACTGCTCCTATGTACAAGAATATAACTACTATAATACTGCTCCTATGTACAAGAATATAACTACTATAATACTGCTCCTATGTACAAGAATATAACTACTATAATACTGCCCCCTGTGTACAAGAATATAACTACTATAATACTGCTCCTATGTACAAGAATATAACTACTATAATACTGCCCCCTATGTACAAGAATATAACTACTATAATACTGCTCCTATGTACAAGAATATAACTACTATAATACTGCCCCCTATGTACAAGAATATAACTACTATAATACTGCTCCTATGTACAAGAATATAACTACTATAATACTGCCCCCTATGTACAAGAATATAACTACTATAATACTGATCCTATGTACAAGAATATAACTACTATAATACTGATCCTATGTACAAGAATATAACTACTATAATACTGCTCCCTATGTACGAGAATATAACTACTATAATACTGCTCCTATATACAAGAATATAACTACTATAATACTGCCCCCTATGTACGAGAATATAACTACTATAATACTGCCCCCTATGTACAAGAATATAACTACTATAATACTGCTCCTATGTACAGGAATATAACTGCTATAATACTGCCCCCTATGTACAAGAATATAACTACTATAATACTGCTCCTATGTACAGGAATATAACTACTATAATACTGCCCCCTATGTACAAGAATATAACTACTATAATACTGCCCCCTATGTACGAGAATATAACTACTATAATACTGCCCCCTATGTACAAGAATATAACTACTATAATACTGCTCCTATGTACAGGAATATAACTGCTATAATACTGCCCCCTATGTACAAGAATATAACTACTATAATACTGCTCCTATGTACAGGAATATAACTGCTATAATACTGCTCCTATGTACAAGAATATAACTACTATAATACTGCCCCTATGTACAAGAATATAACTACTATAATACTGCTCCTATGTACAAGAATATAACTACTATAATACTGCCCCTATGTACAAGAATATAACTACTATAATACTGCCCCCTATGTACAAGAATATAACTACTATAATACTGCTCCTATGTACAGGAATATAACTACTATAATACTGCCCCCTATGTACAAGAATATAACTACTATAATACTGCTCCTATGTACAAGAATATAACTACTATAATACTGCTCCTATGTACAAGAATATAACTACTATAATACTGCCCCTATGTACAAGAATATAACTACTATAATACTGCTCCTATGTACAAGAATATAACTACTATAATACTGCCCGTATGTACAAGAATATAACTACTATAATACTGCTCCTATATACAAGAATATAACTACTATAATACTGCTCCTATACAGTATATATGTATATGTTGTGGAATAAGCAGGGAGTCTAGAACCTTCCGCTTCGGTCTTCTCCTCTGGATCGGTGAAGTCTCCGGGGCAGATGATGTGATAAGACGTGGACTCATCCACCATCGGGATAAGAAATCTCCGGAGATCAAGGTCTCATCCTAGAAATGTTCTGTGCTTAGATAAATGGAGGGGCTGCCGCCTGGAATGTGGAGGGTCCTTGACACATGGGGTCACATCAGCGTAGGACTACAAGGCTCATCATTCACATCCAAGTCCCATATACATAACAGTAATGTTCTAGGGGGACGGAGAGTGGGGGGATAGATCTGACCGGGATACAATGTATCACTGCTGCTCTAGAACCTTCTGGTCAGTCAGGATCTTCGATGATTCCATCCTCTATGGGGTCACGACAGCAATTACCCCTAAAAATAAAAAATTTACCGATTTGTCCTCTGAAGTGAAACGCAATGGTCGCCCAGAAAGGGTGTCACAGCCATTCTCACATATTCCTCTGTCTGTGTCAGTCTTCACTGCAGTTCTGGCATTCTATTCCTAATCCAGGAGCCTCAGGATGAGCACAGCTGATGATGTCCTGATCCAGCAGCAGCTATTCTGGTCTTCACTCAGACTCCGCAAAGACTAAAGAGGTGGAGGAACACAAGACAAGACCACCACTCCAGAAAGCTTCTGATTCCTAATTATACCCCAATTGTTTCACTCTCCAATACATGATCTCCATTCTTGACTCTGACACCGCTAATCTCCTCCATTCTTCACTCTGCCACCGCTGATCTCCTCCATTCTTCACTCTGCCACCGCTGATCTCCTCCATTCTTCACTCTGCCATCGCTAATCTCCTCCATTCTTCACTCTGCCACCGCTGATCTCCTCCATTCTTCACTCTGCCATCGCTAATCTCCTCCATTCTTCACTCTGCCACCGCTGATCTCCTCCATTCTTCACTCTGACACTGCTGATCTCCTCAATTCTTCACTCTGCCACTGCTGATCTCCTCCATTCTTCACTCTGCCACCGCTGATCTCCTCCATTCTTCACTCTGACACCGCTAATCTCCTCCATTCTTCACTCTGCCACCGCTGATCTCCTCCATTCTTCACTCTGCCACCGCTGATCTCCTCCATTCTTCACTCTGACACCGCTAATCTCCTCTATTCTTCACTCTGCCACTTGCTGATCTCCTCAATTCTTCACTCTGACACCGCTGATCTCCTCCATTCTTCACTCTGCCACTGCTGATCTCCTCCATTCTTCACTCTGCCACCGCTGATCTCCTCCATTCTTCACTCTGACACGGCTAATCTCCATTCTTCACTCTGCCACCGCTGATCTCCTCCATTCTTCACTCTGACACCGCTAATCTCCTCCATTCTTCACTCTGCCACTGCTGATCTCCTCTATTCTTCACTCTGCCACCACTGATCTCCTCTATTCTTCACTCTGCCACCGCTGATCTCCATTCTTCACTCTGCCACCGCTGATCTCCTTTATTCTTCACTCTGCCACCGCTGATCTCCTCCATTCTTCACTCTGCCACCGCTGATCTCCAATCTTCACTCTGCCACCGCTGATCTCCTGCATTCTTCTTTCTGCCACCGCTGATATCCTCCATTCTTCACTCTGGCACCGCTGATCTCCTCCATTCCTCTTTCTGTCACTGCTGATCTCCTCCATTCTTCACTCTGCCACCGCTGATCTCCTCCATTCTTCAATCTGATATCGCTGTTCTCCCTTATTCTTCACTCTGCCACCGCTGATCTCCTTTATTCTTCACTCTGCCACCGCTGATCTCCTCGATTCTTCACTCTGCCATCGCTGATCTCCTCCATTTTTCACTCTGCCACCGCTGATCTCCTCCATTCTTCACTCTGCAACCGCTGATCTCCTCCATTCTTCACTCTGCCATCGCTGATCTCCCCCATTCTTCACTCTGCCACCGCTGATCTCCTCTATTCTTCACTCTGACACTGCTGATCTCCTCCATTCTTCACTCTGCCCCCGCTGATCTCCTCCATTCTTCACTCTGCAACCGCTGATCTCCTCCATTCTTCACTCTGCCACCGCTGATCTCCCCCATTCTTCACTCTGCCACCGCTGATCTCCTCTCTTCTTCACTCTGCCACCGCTGATCTCCTCCATTCTTCACTCTGCCATCGCTGATCTCCATTCTTCACTCTGACATCGCTGATCTCCTCTATTCTTCACTCTGCCACCACTGATCTCCTCTATTCTTCACTCTGACACCGCTGATCTCCATTCTTCACTCTGCCACCGCTGATCTCCTTTATTCTTCACTCTGCCACCGCTGATCTCCTTTATTCTTCACTCTGCCACCGCTGATCTCCTTTATTCTTCACTCTGCCACCACTGATCTCCTTTATTCTTCACTCTGCCACCGCTGATCTCCTTTATTCTTCACTCTGCCACCACTGATCTCCTCTATTCTTCACTCTGACACCGCTGATCTCCATTCTTCACTCTGCCACCGCTGATCTCCATTCTTCACTCTGACATCGCTGATCTCCTTTATTCTTCACTCTGCCACCGCTGATCTCCTACATTCTTCACTCTGCCACTGCTGATCTCCTCTCTTCTTCACTGCCACCGCTGATCTCCTCCATTCTTCACTCTGCCACCGCTGATCTCCTGCATTCTTCTTTCTGCCACCGCTGATCTCCTTTATTCTTCACTCTGCCACCGCTGATCTCCATTCTTCACTCTGCCACCGCTGATCTCCATTCTTCACTCTGACATCGCTGATCTCCTTTATTCTTCACTCTGCCACCGCTGATCTCCTTTATTCTTCACTGCCACCGCTGATCTCCATTCTTCACTCTGCCAACGCTGATCTCCATTCTTCACTCTGACATCGCTGATCTCCTTTATTCTTCACTCTGCCACCGCTGATCTCCTCCATTCTTCACTCTGCCACCGCTGATCTCCTGCATTCTTCTTTCTGCCACCGCTGATCTCCTGCATTCTTCTTTCTGCCACCACTGATCTCCTCTCTTCTTCACTCTGCCACCGCTGATCTCCTCCATTCTTCACTCTGCCATCGCTGATCTCCATTCTTCTTTCTGCCACGGCTGATCTCCTCCATTCTTCACTCTGGCACCGCTGATCTCCTCCAATCTTCACTCAGCCACCGCTGAACTCCTCCATTCTTCACTCTGCCACCGCTGATCTCCTCCATTCTTCTTTCTGCCACTGCTGATATCCTCTCTTCTTCACTCTGCCACCGCTGATCTCCTCCATTCTTCACTCTGCCCCCGCTGATCTCCTCCATTCTTAACTCTGCCACCGCTGATCTCCTCCATTCTTCACTCTGCCACTGCTGATCTCCTCCATTCTTCACTCTGCCACCGCTGATCTCCTCCATTCTTCACTATGCCACTGCTGATCTCCTCCATTCTTCACTCTGCCACCGCTGATCTCCTCCATTTTTCAATCTGCCAACGCTGATCTCCTCCATTCTTCTTTCTGCCACCGCTGATCTCCTCCATTCTTTACTCTGGCACCGCTGATCTCCTTTATTCTTCACTCTGCCACCACTGATGTCCTCTATTCTTCATTCTGACACCGCTGATCTCCATTCTTCACTCTGCCACTGCTGATCTCCTCTCTTCTTCACTGCCACCGCTGATCTCCTCCATTCTTCACTCTGCCACCGCTGATCTCCTGCATTCTTCTTTCTGCCACCGCTGATCTCCTGCATTCTTCTTTCTGCCACCGTTGATCTCCTCTTTTCTTCACTCTGCCACCGCTGACCTCCTCCATTCTTCAATCTGGCACCGCTGATCTCCTGCATTCTTCTTTCTGCCACCGTTGATCTCCTCTATTCTTCACTCTGCCACCGCTGATCTCCTCCATTCTTCACTCTGCCACCGCTGATCTCCTCCATTCTTCACTCTGCCATCGCTGATCTCCTCCATTCTTCACTCTGCCACCGCTGATCTCCCCCATTCTTCACTCTGCCATCGCTGATCTCCTCCATTCTTCACTCTGCCATCGCTGATCTCTTCCATTCTGCACTCTGGCACCGCTGATCTCCTTTATTCTTCACTCTGCCACCGCTGATCTCCTCCATTCTTCACTTTGCCATCGCTGATCTCCTCCATTCTGCACTCTGGCACCGCTGATCTCCTGCATTCTTCTTTCTGCCACCGCTGATCTCCTCTCTTCTTCACTCTGCCAAAGCTGATCTCCTCCATTCTTCAATCTGCCAACGCTGATCTCCTCCATTCTTCTTTCTGCCACCGCTGATCTCCTCCATTCTTCACTCTGGCACCGCTGATCTCCTCCAATCTTCACTCAGCTACGGCTGAACTCCTCCATTCTTCACTCTGCCACCGCTGATCTCCTCCATTCTTCTTTCTGCCACTGCTGATATCCTCTCTTCTTCACTCTGCCACCGCTGATCTCCTCCATTCTTCACTCTGCCCCCGCTGATCTCCTCCATTCTTCACTCTGCCACCGCTGATCTCCTCCATTCTTCACTCTGCCACTGCTGATCTCCTCCATTCTTCACTCTGCCACCGCTGATCTCCTCCATTCTTCACTATGCCACTGCTGATCTCCTCCATTCTTCACTCTGCCACCGCTGATCTCCTCCATTCTTCACTATGCCACTGCTGATCTCCTCCATTCTTCACTCTGCCACCGCTGATCTCCTCCATTCTTCACTCTGCCACTGCTGATCTCCTCCATTCTTCACTCTGACACCGCTGATCAGCTCTTTTCTTTACCATCGCTGATCTCCTCCATTCTTCACTCTGCCACCGCTGATCTCCTCCAGTCTTCACTCTGCTACCACTGATATCCTCTTCTCTTCACTCTGCCACCGCTGATCTCCTCCATTCTTCACTCTGGCACCGCTGATCTCCTGCATTCTTCTTTCTGCCACCGCTGATCTCCTCTCTTCTTCACTCTGCCAAAGCTGATCTCCTCCATTTTTCAATCTGCCAACGCTGATCTCCTCCATTCTTCTTTCTGCCACCGCTGATCTCCTCCATTCTTCACTCTGGCACCGCTGATCTCCTCCAATCTTCACTCCGCCACCGCTGAACTCCTCCATTCTTCACTCTGCCACCGCTGATCTCCTCCATTCTTCTTTCTGCCACTGCTGATATCCTCTCTTCTTCACTCTGCCACCGCTGATCTCCTCCATTCTTCACTCTGCCCCCGCTGATCTCCTCCATTCTTCACTCTGCCACCGCTGATCTCCTCCATTCTTCTTTCTGCCACTGCTGATATCCTCTCTTCTTCACTCTGCCACCACTGATCTCCTCAATTCTTCTTTCTGCCACCACTGATCTCCTCCATTCTTCTTTCTGCCACCGCTGATCTCCTCCATTCTTCACTCTGATATCGCTGATCTCCTTTATTCTTCACTCTGCCACCGCTGATCTCCTCCATTCTTCACTCTGACACTGCTGATCTCCTCCATTCTTCACTCTGATATCGCTGATCCCCTCCATTCTTCACTCTGCCACCGCTGATCTCCTCCATTCTTCACTCTGACACTGCTGATCTCCTCCATTCTTCACTCTGATATCGCTGATCCCCTCCATTCTTCACTCTGCCACCGCTGATCTCCTCCATTCTTCACTCTGCCACTGCTGATCTCCTCCATTCTTCACTATGCCACCGCTGATCTCCTCCATTCTTCACTCTGCCACTGCTGATCTCCTCCATTCTTCACTCTGCCACTGCTGATCCCCTCCATTCTTCACTCTGCCACCGCTGATCTCCTCCATTCTTCACTCTGACACTGCTGATCTCCTCCATTCTTCACTCTGATATCGCTGATCTCCTTTATTCTTCACTCTGCCACCGCTGATCTCCTCCATTCTTCACTCTGATATCGCTGATCTCCTCCATTCTTCACTCTGCCACCGCTGATCTCCTCCATTCTTCACTCTGATATCGCTGATCTCCTTTATTCTTCACTCTGCCACCGCTGATCTTCTCCACTCTTCACTCTGCCACCACTGATCTCCTCCATTCTTCACTCTGCCATCGCTGATCTCCTCTATTCTTCACTCTGCCATCGCTGATCTCCTCCATTCTTCACTCTGATATCGCTGATCTCCTCCATTCTTCACTCTGCCATCGCTGATCTCCTCCATTCTTCACTCTGATATCGCTGATCTCCTTTATTCTTCACTCTGCCACCGCTGATCTCCTCCACTCTTCACTCTGCCACCGCTGATCTTCCCCATTCTTCACTCTGCCGCCGCTGATCTCCTTTATTCTTCACTCTGCCACCGCTGATCTTCCCCATTCTTCACTCTGCCGCCGCTGATCTCCTTTATTCTTCACTCTGCCACCGCTGATCTCCATTCTTCACTCTGCCATCGCTGATCTCCTCCATTCTTCACTCTGCCACCGCTGATCTCCTCTATTCTTCACTCTGACTCTGCTGATTTCCCCCATTCTTCACTCTGCCACCGCTGATCTCCTCTAATCTTCACTCTGCCACCGCTGTTCTCCTCCATTCTTCACTCTGCCATCGCTGATCTCCTCCATTCTTCACTCTGCCATCGCTGATCTCCTTTATTCCTCACTCTGCCACCGCTGATCTCCTCCATTCTTCACTCTGCCACCGCTGATCTCCTTTATTCTTCACTCTGCCACTGCTGATCTCCTCCATTCTTCACTCTGCCACCGCTGATCTCCTACATTCTTCACTCTGCCACCGCTGATCTCCTCCATTCTTCACTCTGCCATCGCTGATCTCCTCCATTCTTCACTCTGCCACCGCTGATCTCCTCCATTCTTTGCTCTGCCATCGCTGATCTCCTCCATTCTTCACTCTGCCACCGCTGATCTCCTCCATTCTTCACTCTGCCATCACTGATCTCCTCCATTCTTCAATCTGACAACGCTGATCTCCTCCATTCTTCTTTCTGCCATCGCTGATCTCCTTTATTCTTCACTCTGCCACCGCTGATCTCCTACATTCTTCACTCTGCCATCGCTGATCTCCTCCATTCTTCTTTCTGCCACTGCTGATCTCCTCCATTCTTCAATCTGACAACGTTGATCTCCTCCATTCTTCTTTCTGCCATCGCTGATCTCCTCCATTCTTCACTCTGCCATCGCTGATCTCTTCCATTCTTCACTCTGCCACCGCTGATCTCCTCCATTCTTCACTGTGCCACCGCTGATCTCCTCCATTCTTCACTCTGCCACCGCTGATCTCCTCCATTTTTCACTCTGCCACCGCTGACCTCCTCCATTCTTCACTCTGCCACCGCTGATTTCCTCTCTTCTTCACTCTGCCACTGCTGATCTCTTCCATTCTTCACTCTGCCACCGCTGATCTCTTCCATTCTTCACTCTGCCACCGCTGATCTCCTCTTTTCAAAACTCTACAATCGCTGATCTCCTCCATTCTTCACTCTGCCACCGCTGATCTCCTTTATTCTTCACTCTGCCACCGCTGATCTCCTCCACTCTTCACTCTGCCACCGCTGATCTTCCCCATTCTTCACTCTGCCGCCGCTGATCTCCTTTATTCTTCACTCTGCCACCGCTGATCTTCTCCATCCTTCACTCTGCCACCGCTGATCTCCTCCATTCTTCACTCTGCCATCGCTGATCTTCTCCATCCTTCACTCTGCCACCGCTGATCTCCTCCATTCTTCACTCTGATATCGCTGATCTCCTTTATTCTTCACTCTGCCACCGCTGATCTCCTCCACTCTTCACTCTGCCACCGCTGATCTTCCCCATTCTTCACTCTGCAGCCGCTGATCTCCTTTATTCTTCACTCTGCCACCGCTGATCTTCCCCATTCTTCACTCTGCCGCCGCTGATCTCCTTTATTCTTCACTCTGCCACCGCTGATCTCCATTCTTCACTCTGCCATCGCTGATCTCCTTTATTCTTCACTCTGCCACCGTTGATCTCCTCCATTCTTCACTCTGCCACCGCTGATCTCCCCCATTCTTCACTCTGCCACCGCTGATCTCCTTTATTCTTCACTCTGCCACCGCTGATCTCCATTCTTCACTCTGCCATCGCTGATCTCCTTTATTCTTCACTCTGCCACCGCTGATCTCCTCTATTCTTCACTCTGACTCTGCTGATCTCCCCCATTCTTCACTCTGCCACCGCTGATCTCCTCCATTCTTCACTCTGCCACCGCTGATCTCCCCCATTCTTCACTCTGCCACCGCTGATCTCCTCTATTCTTCACTCTGACTCTGCTGATCTCCCCCATTCTTCACTCTGCCACCGCTGATCTCCCCCATTCTTCACTCTGCCACCGCTAATCTCCTCTAATCTTCACTCTGCCACCGCTGATCTCCTCCATTCTTCACTCTGCCATCGCTGCTCTCCTCCATTCTTCACTCTGCCACCGCTGATCTCCTCCATTCTTCACTCTGCCATCGCTGATCTCCTTTATTCTTCACTCTGCCACCGCTGATCTCCTCCATTCTTCACTCTGCCATCGCTGATCTCCTTTATTCTTCACTCTGCCACCGCTGATCTCCTCTATTCTTCACTCTGACTGTGCTGATCTCCCCCATTCTTCACTCTGCCACCGCTGATCTCTTCCATTCTTCACTCTGCCCCCGCTGATCTCCTCCATTCTTCACTCTGCCACCGCTGATCTCCTCTCTTCTTCACTCTGCCACCGCTGATCTCCTCCATTCTTCACTCTGCCACCGCGGATCTCCTCCATTCTGCACTCTGACACTGCTGATCTCCATTATTCACTCTGCCACCACTGATCTCCTCTATTCTTCACTCTGCCACTGCTGATCTCCATTCTTCACTCTGCCACCGCTGATCTCCTGCATTCTTCTATCTGCCACCGCTGATCTCCTCCATTCTGCACTCTGACACTGCTGATCTCCATTCTTCACTCTGCCACCGCTGATCTCCTGCATTCTTCTTTCTGCCAACGCTGATCTCCTCCAATCTTCTTTCTGCCATCGCTGATCTCCTTTATTCTTCACTCTGCCACCGCTGATCTCCTACATTCTTCACTCTGTCACCGCTGATCTCCTCCATTCTTCACTCTGCCATCGCTGATCTCCTCCATTCTTCACTCTGCCACCGCTGATCTCCTCCATTCTTTGCTCTGCCATCGCTGATTTCCTCCATTCTTCACTCTGCCACCGCTGATCTCCTCCATTCTTCACTCTGCCACCGCTGATCTCCTCCATTCTTCACTCTGCCATCGCTGATCTCCTCCATTCTTCACTCTGCCACCGCTGATCTCCTCCATTCTTCTTTCTGCCATCGCTGATCTCCTTTATTCTTCACTCTGCCACCGCTGATCTCCTACATTCTTCACTCTGCCACCGCTGATCTCCTCCATTCTTCACTCTGCCACCGCTGATCTCCTCCATTCTTCACTCTGCCACCACTGATCTCCTCCATTCTTCACTCTGCCATCGCTGATCTCCTGCATTCTTCACTCTGCCATCGCTGATCTCCTCCATTCTTTTTTCTGCCACCGCTGATCTCCTCCATTCTTCAATCTGAAAACGCTGATCTCCTCCATTCTTCTTTCTGCCACCGCTGATCTCCTCCATTCTTCACTCTGCCACCGCTGATCTCCATTCTTCACTCTGCCACCGCTGATCTCCTCCATTCTTTACTTTGCCATCGCTGATCTCTTCCATTCTTCACTCTGCCACCGCTGATCTCCTCCATTCTTCACTCTGCCACCGCTGATCTCCTCCATTCTTTACTCTGCCACCGCTGATCTCTATTCTTCACTCTGCCACCGCTGATCTCCTCTATTCTTCACTCTCCAATCGCTGATCTCCTCTATTCTTCACTCTGCCACCGCTGATCTCCTCCATTCTTCATTCTCCAAACGCTGATCTCCTCCATTCTTCACTCTGCCACCGCTGATCTCCTCTATTCTTCACTCAGCCATCGCTGATCTCCTCTATTCTTCACTTTGCCACCGCTGATCTCCTCCATTCTTTACTCTGCCACCGCTGATCTCCTCCATTCTTCACTCTGCCATCGCTGATCTCCTCCATTCTTCTTTCTGCCATCGCTGATCTCCTCCATTCTTCTTTATGCCACCGCTGATCTCCTTTACTCTTCACTCTGCCATCGCTGATCTCCTCCATTCTTCACTCTGCCATCGCTGATCTCCTCCATTCTTCAATCTGACAACGTTGATCTCCTCCATTCTTCTTTCTGCCACCGCTGATCTCCTTTACTCTTCACTCTGCCATCGCTGATCTCCTCCATTCTTCACTCTGCCATCGCTGATCTCTTCCATTCTTCACTCTGCCACCGCTGATCTCCTCCATTCTTCACTGTGCCACCGCTGATCTCCTCCATTCTTCACTCTGCCACCGCTGATCTCCTCCATTCTTCACTCTGCCACCGCTGACCTCCTCCATTCTTCACTCTGCCACCGCTGATTTCCTCTCTTCTTCACTCTGCCACTGCTGATCTCTTCCATTCTTCACTCTGCCACCGCTGATCTCCTCCATTCTTCACTCTTCCACCGCTGGTCTCCTCCAGTCTTCACTCTGCCACCGCTGATCTCCTCTTTTCAAAACTCTACAATCGCTGATCTCCTCCATTCTTCACTCTGATATCGCTGATCTCCTTTATTCTTCACTCTGCCACCGCTGATCTCCTCCACTCTTCACTCTGCCACCGCTGATCTTCCCCATTCTTCACTCTGCCGCCGCTGATCTCCTTTATTCTTCACTCTGCCACCGCTGATCTTCTCCATCCTTCACTCTGCCACCGCTGATCTCCTCCATTCTTCACTCTGCCATCGCTGATCTTCTCCATCTTTCACTCTGCCACCGCTGATCTCCTCCATTCTTCACTCTGATATCGCTGATCTCCTTTATTCTTCACTCTGCCACCGCTGATCTCCTCCACTCTTCACTCTGCCACCGCTGATGTTCCCCATTCTTCACTCTGCAGCCGCTGATCTCCTTTATTCTTCACTCTGCCACCGCTGATCTTCCCCATTCTTCACTCTGCCGCCGCTGATCTCCTTTATTCTTCACTCTGCCACCGCTGATCTCCATTCTTCACTCTGCCATCGCTGATCTCCTTTATTCTTCACTCTGCCACCGCTGATCTCATCCATTCTTCACTCTGCCACCGCTGATCTCCCCCATTCTTCACTCTGCCACCGCTGATCTCCTCTATTCTTCACTCTGACTCTGCTGATCTCCCCCATTCTTCACTCTGCCACCGCTGATCTCCTCCATTCTTCACTCTGCCACCGCTGATCTCCCCCATTCTTCACTCTGCCACCGCTGATCTCCTCTATTCTTCACTCTGACTCTGCTGATCTCCCCCATTCTTCACTCTGCCACCGCTGATCTCCTCCATTCTTCACTCTGCCATCGCTGCTCTCCTCCATTCTTCACTCTGCCATCGCTGATCTCCTTTATTCTTCACTCTGCCACCGCTGATCTCCTCCATTCTTCACTCTGCCATCGCTGATCTCCTTTATTCTTCACTCTGCCACCGCTGATCTCCTCTATTCTTCACTCTGACTCTGCTGATCTCCCCCATTCTTCACTCTGCCACCGCTGATCTCTTCCATTCTTCACTCTGCCCCCGCTGATCTCCTCCATTCTTCACTCTGCCACCGCTGATCTCCTCTCTTCTTCACTCTGCCACCGCTGATCTCCTCCATTCTTCACTCTGCCACCGCGGATCTCCTCCATTCTGCACTCTGACACTGCTGATCTCCATTATTCACTCTGCCACCACTGATCTCCTCTATTCTTCACTCTGCCACTGCTGATCTCCATTCTTCACTCTGCCACCGCTGATCTCCTGCATTCTTCTATCTGCCACCGCTGATCTCCTCCATTCTGCACTCTGACACTGCTGATCTCCATTCTTCACTCTGCCACCGCTGATCTCCTGCATTCTTCTTTCTGCCAACGCTGATCTCCTCTATTCTTCACTCTGCCACCACTGATCTCCTTTATTCTTCACTCTGCCATCGCTGATCTCCTCCAATCTTCTTTCTGCCATCGCTGATCTCCTTTATTCTTCACTCTGCCACCGCTGATCTCCTACATTCTTCACTCTGTCACCGCTGATCTCCTCCATTCTTCACTCTGCCATCGCTGATCTCCTCCATTCTTCACTCTGCCACCGCTGATCTCCTCCATTCTTTGCTCTGCCATCGCTGATCTCCTCCATTCTTCACTCTGCCACCGCTGATCTCCTCCATTCTTCACTCTGCCATCGCTGATCTCCTCCATTCTTCACTCTGCCATCGCTGATCTCCTCCATTCTTCACTCTGCCACCGCTGATCTCCTCCATTCTTCACTCTGCCATCGCTGATCTCCTCCATTCTTCACTATGCCACCGCTGATCTCCTCCATTCTTTGCTCTGCCATCGCTGATTTCCTCCATTCTTCACTCTGCCACCGCTGATCTCCTCCATTCTTCACTCTGCCACCGCTGATCTCCTCCATTCTTCACTCTGCCATCGCTGATCTCCTCCATTCTTCACTCTGCCACCGCTGATCTCCTCCATTCTTCTTTCTGCCATCGCTGATCTCCTTTATTCTTCACTCTGCCACCGCTGATCTCCTACATTCTTCACTCTGCCACCGCTGATCTCCTCCATTCTTCACTCTGCCACCGCTGATCTCCTCCATTCTTCACTCTGCCACCACTGATCTCCTCCATTCTTCACTCTGCCATCGCTGATCTCCTGCATTCTTCACTCTGCCATCGCTGATCTCCTCCATTCTTCACTCTGCCATCGCTGATCTCCTGCATTCTTCACTCTGCCATCGCTGATCTCCTCCATTCTTCACTCTGCCACCGCTGATCTCCTCCATTCTTTTTTCTGCCACCGCTGATCTCCTCCATTCTTCAATCTGAAAACGCTGATCTCCTCCATTCTTCTTTCTGCCACCGCTGATCTCCTCCATTCTTCACTCTGCCACCGCTGATCTCCATTCTTCACTCTGCCACCGCTGATCTCCTCCATTCTTTACTTTGCCATCGCTGATCTCTTCCATTCTTCACTCTGCCACCGCTGATCTCCTCCATTCTTCACTCTGCCATCGCTGATCTCCTCCATTCTTTACTCTGCCACCGCTGATCTCTATTCTTCACTCTGCCATCGCTGATCTCCTCTATTCTTCACTCTGCCATCGCTGATCTCCTCCATTCTTTACTCTGCCACCGCTGATCTCTATTCTTCACTCTGCCATCGCTGATCTCCACCATTCTTTACTCTGCCACCGCTGATCTCTATTCTTCACTCTGACACCGCTGATCTCCTCCATTCTTCATTCTCCAAACGCTGATCTCCTCCATTCTTCACTCAGCCATCGCTGATCTCCTCTATTCTTCACTTTGCCACCGCTGATCTCCTCCATTCTTTACTCTGCCACCGCTGATCTCCTCCATTCTTCACTCTGCCATCGCTGATCTCCTCCATTCTTCTTTCTGCCATCGCTGATCTCCTCCATTCTTCTTTATGCCACCGCTGATCTCCTCCATTCTTCTTTCTGCCACCGCTGATCTCCTCCATTCTTCTTTCTGCCACCGCTGATCTCCTTTATTCTTCACTCTACCACCGCTGATCTCCTCCATTCTTCACTCTGCCACTGCTGATCTCCTCCATTCTTCTTTCTGCCACCGCTGATCTCCTTTATTCTTCACTCTGCCACCGCTGATCTCCATTCTTCACTCTGCCATCGCTGATCTCCTCCATTCTTCACTCTGCCATCGCTGATCTCCTCCATTCTTCACTCTGCCACCGCTGATCTCCTCCATTCTTCACTCTGCCATCGCTGATCTCCTCCATTCTTCACTCTGCCACCGCTGATCTCCTCCATTCTTCACTCTGCCACCGCTGATCTCCTCCATTCTTCACTCTGCCACCGCTGATCTCCTCCATTCTTCACTCTGCCACCGCTGATCTCCTCCATTCTTCACTCTGCCACCGCTGATCTCCTCCATTCTTCACTCTGCCACCGCTGATCTCCTCTATTCTTCACTCTGCCACCGCTGATCTCCTTTATTCTTCACTCTGCCATCGCTGATCTCCTCCACTCTTCACTCAGCCATCGCTGATCTCCTCTATTCTTCACTTTGCCACCGCTGATCTCCTCCATTCTTTACTCTGCCACCGCTGATCTCCTCCATTCTTCACTCTGCCATCGCTGATCTCCTCCATTCTTCTTTCTGCCACCGCTGATCTCCTCCATTCTTCACTCTGCCATCGCTGATCTCCTCCATTCTTCTTTCTGCCACCGCTGATCTCCTCCATTCTTCTTTCTGCCACCGCTGATCTCCTCCATTCTTCTTTCTGCCACCGCTGATCTCCTTTATTCTTCACTCTACCACCGCTGATCTCCTCCATTCTTCACTCTGCCACCGCTGATCTCCTCCATTCTTCACTCTGCCACCGCTGATCTCCTCTATTCTTCACTCTGCCACCGCTGATCTCCTTTATTCTTCACTCTGCCACCGGTGATCTCCTTTATTCTTCACTCTGCCACCGCTGATCTCCTCCATTCTTCACTCTGCCACCGCTGATCTCCTCTATTCTTCACTCTGCCACCGCTGATCTCCTTTATTCTTCACTCTGCCACTGCTGATCTCCTCCATTCTTCACTCTGCCACCGCTGATCTCCTCTATTCTTCACTCTGCCACCGCTGATCTCCTCTATTCTTCACTCTGCCACCGCTGATCTCCTTTATTCTTCACTCTGCCACCACTGATCTCCTTTATTCTTCACTCTGCCATCGCTGATCTCCTCCATTCTTCACTCTGCCACCACTGATCTCCTCCATTCTTCACTCTGCCATCGCTGATCTCCTTTATTCTTCACTCTGCCATCGCTGATCTCCTCTATTCTTTACTCTGACTCTGCTGATCTCCTCTATTCTTTACTCTGCCACCGCTGATCTCCCCCATTCTTCACTCTGCCACCGCTGATCTCCTCCATTCTTCACTCTGCCCCCGCTGATCTCCTCCATTCTTCACTCTGCCACCGCTGATCTCCTCTCTTCTTCACTCTGCCACCGCTGATCTCCTCCATTCTTCACTCTGCCACCGCGGATCTCCTCCATTCTGCACTCTGACACTGCTGATCTCCATTATTCACTCTGCCACCACTGATCTCCTCTATTCTTCAATCTGCCACTGCTGATCTCCATTCTTCACTCTGCCACCGCTGATCTCCTCCATTCTTCACTCTGCCACCGCGGATCTCCTCCATTCTGCACTCTGACACTGCTGATCTCCATTATTCACTCTGCCACCACTGATCTCCTGCATTCTTCTTTCTGCCACCTCTGATCTCCTCTATTCTTCACTCTGCCACCACTGATCTCCTTTATTCTTCACTCTGCCACCGCTGATCTCCTCTATTCTTCTTTCTGCCATCGCTGATCTCCTTTATTCTTCTTTCTGCCATCGCTGATCTCCTCCATTCTTCACTCTGCCATCGCTGATCTCCTTTATTCTTCACTCTGCCACCGCTGATCTCCTACATTCTTCACTCTGCCACCGCTGATCTCCTCCATTCTTCACTCTGCCATCGCTGATCTCCTCCATTCTTCACTCTGCCACCGCTGATCTCCTCCATTCTTTGCTCTGCCATCGCTGATCTCCTCCATTCTTCACTCTGCCACCGCTGATCTCCTCCATTCTTCACTCTGCCATCACTGATCTCCTCCATTCTTCAATCTGACAACGCTGATCTCCTCCATTCTTCTTTCTGCCATCGCTGATCTCCTTTATTCTTCACTCTGCCACCGCTGATCTCCTACATTCTTCACTCTGCCATCGCTGATCTCCTCCATTCTTCTTTCTGCCACCGCTGATCTCCTCCATTCTTCAATCTGACAACGCTGATCTCCTCCATTCTTCTTTCTGCCACCGCTGATCTCCTTTACTCTTCACTCTGCCATCGCTGATCTCCTCCATTCTTCACTCTGCCACCGCTGATCTCCTCTATTCTTCACTCTGCCACCGCTGATCTCCTCCATTCTTCACTCTGCCACCGCTGATCTCCTCCATTCTTCACTCTGCCACCGCTGACCTCCTCCATTCTTCACTCTGCCACCGCTGATTTCCTCTCTTCTTCACTCTGCCACCACTGATCTCTTCCATTCTTCACTCTGCCACCGCTGATCTCCTCCATTCTTCACTCCGCCATCGCTGATCCCCTCCATTCTTCACTCTGCCACCGCTGATCTCTTCCATTCTTCACTCTGCCACCGCTGATCTCCTCTTTTCAAAACTCTACAAACGCTGATCTCCTCCATTCTTCACTCTGATATCGCTGATCTCCTTTATTCTTCACTCTGCCACCGCTGATCTCCTCCACTCTTCACTCTGCCACCGCTGATCTTCTCCACCCTTCACTCTGCAGCCGCTGATCTCCTTTATTCTTCACTCTGCCACCGCTGATCTTCCCCATTCTTCACTCTGCCGCCGCTGATCTCCTTTATTCTTCACTATGCCACCGCTGATCTCCATTCTTCACTCTGCCACCGCTGATCTCCTCCATTCTTCACTCTGCCATCGCTGATCTCCTTTATTCTTCACTCTGCCACCGCTGATCTCCTCCATTCTTCACTCTGCCACCGCTGATCTCCCCCATTCTTCACTCTGCCACCGCTGATCTCCTCTATTCTTCACTCTGACTCTGCTGATCTCCCCCATTCTTCACTCTGCCACCGCTGATCTCCTCTAATCTTCACTCTGCCACCGCTGATCTCCTCCATTCTTCACTCTGCCATCGCTGCTCTCCTCCATTCTTCACTCTGCCACCGCTGATCTCCTCCATTCTTCATTCTGCCATCGCTGATCTCCTTTATTCTTCACTCTGCCACCGCTGATCTCCTCCATTCTTCACTCTGCCACCACTGATCTCCCCCATTCTTCACTCTGCCACCGCTGATCTCCTCTATTCTTCACTCTGACTCTGCTGATCTCCCCCATTCTTCACTCTGCCACCGCTGATCTCCTCCATTCTTCACTGTGCCCCAGCTGATCTCCTCCATTCTTCACTCTACCACCGCTGATCTCCTCTCTTCTTCACTCTGCCACCACTGATCTCCTCTATTCTTCACTCTGCCACTGCTGATCTCCATTCTTCACTCTGACACTGCTGATCTCCTTTATTCTTCACTCTGCCATCGCTGATCTCCTCCAATCTTCTTTCTGCCATCGCTGATCTCCTTTATTCTTCACTCTGCCACCGCTGATCTCCTACATTCTTCACTCTGTCACCGCTGATCTCCTCCATTCTTCACTCTGCCATCGCTGATCTCCTCCATTCTTCACTCTGCCACCGCTGATCTCCTCCATTCTTTGCTCTGCCATCGCTGATCTCCTCCATTCTTCACTCTGCCACCGCTGATCTCCTCCATTCTTCACTCTGCCATCGCTGATCTCCTCCATTCTTCACTCTGCCATCGCTGATCTCCTCCATTCTTCACTCTGCCACCGCTGATCTCCTCCATTCTTCACTCTGCCATCGCTGATCTCCTGCATTCTTCACTCTGCCATCGCTGATCTCCTCCATTCTTCACTCTGCCACCGCTGATCTCCTCCATTCTTTTTTCTGCCACCGCTGATCTCCTCCATTCTTCAATCTGAAAACGCTGATCTCCTCCATTCTTCTTTCTGCCACCGCTGATCTCCTCCATTCTTCACTCTGCCACCGCTGATCTCCATTCTTCACTCTGCCACCGCTGATCTCCTCCATTCTTTACTTTGCCATCGCTGATCTCTTCCATTCTTCACTCTGCCACCGCTGATCTCCTCCATTCTTCACTCTGCCATCGCTGATCTCCTCCATTCTTTACTCTGCCACCGCTGATCTCTATTCTTCACTCTGCCATCGCTGATCTCCTCTATTCTTCACTCTGCCATCGCTGATCTCCTCCATTCTTTACTCTGCCACCGCTGATCTCTATTCTTCACTCTGCCATCGCTGATCTCCTCCATTCTTTACTCTGCCACCGCTGATCTCTATTCTTCACTCTGACACCGCTGATCTCCTCCATTCTTCATTCTCCAAACGCTGATCTCCTCCATTCTTCACTCAGCCATCGCTGATCTCCTCTATTCTTCACTTTGCCACCGCTGATCTCCTCCATTCTTTACTCTGCCACCGCTGATCTCCTCCATTCTTCACTCTGCCATCGCTGATCTCCTCCATTCTTCTTTCTGCCATCGCTGATCTCCTCCATTCTTCTTTATGCCACCGCTGATCTCCTCCATTCTTCTTTCTGCCACCGCTGATCTCCTCCATTCTTCTTTCTGCCACCGCTGATCTCCTTTATTCTTCACTCTACCACCGCTGATCTCCTCCATTCTTCACTCTGCCACTGCTGATCTCCTCCATTCTTCTTTCTGCCACCGCTGATCTCCTTTATTCTTCACTCTGCCACCGCTGATCTCCATTCTTCACTCTGCCATCGCTGATCTCCTCCATTCTTCACTCTGCCATCGCTGATCTCCTCCATTCTTCACTCTGCCACCGCTGATCTCCTCCATTCTTCACTCTGCCATCGCTGATCTCCTCCATTCTTCACTCTGCCACCGCTGATCTCCTCCATTCTTCACTCTGCCACCGCTGATCTCCTCCATTCTTCACTCTGCCACCGCTGATCTCCTCCATTCTTCACTCTGCCACCGCTGATCTCCTCCATTCTTCACTCTGCCACCGCTGATCTCCTCCATTCTTCACTCTGCCACCGCTGATCTCCTCTATTCTTCACTCTGCCACCGCTGATCTCCTTTATTCTTCACTCTGCCATCGCTGATCTCCTCCACTCTTCACTCAGCCATCGCTGATCTCCTCTATTCTTCACTTTGCCACCGCTGATCTCCTCCATTCTTTACTCTGCCACCGCTGATCTCCTCCATTCTTCACTCTGCCATCGCTGATCTCCTCCATTCTTCTTTCTGCCACCGCTGATCTCCTCCATTCTTCACTCTGCCATCGCTGATCTCCTCCATTCTTCTTTCTGCCACCGCTGATCTCCTCCATTCTTCTTTCTGCCACCGCTGATCTCCTCCATTCTTCTTTCTGCCACCGCTGATCTCCTTTATTCTTCACTCTACCACCGCTGATCTCCTCCATTCTTCACTCTGCCACCGCTGATCTCCTCCATTCTTCACTCTGCCACCGCTGATCTCCTCTATTCTTCACTCTGCCACCGCTGATCTCCTTTATTCTTCACTCTGCCACCGGTGATCTCCTTTATTCTTCACTCTGCCACCGCTGATCTCCTCCATTCTTCACTCTGCCACCGCTGATCTCCTCTATTCTTCACTCTGCCACCGCTGATCTCCTTTATTCTTCACTCTGCCACTGCTGATCTCCTCCATTCTTCACTCTGCCACCGCTGATCTCCTCTATTCTTCACTCTGCCACCGCTGATCTCCTCTATTCTTCACTCTGCCACCGCTGATCTCCTTTATTCTTCACTCTGCCACCACTGATCTCCTTTATTCTTCACTCTGCCATCGCTGATCTCCTCCATTCTTCACTCTGCCACCACTGATCTCCTCCATTCTTCACTCTGCCATCGCTGATCTCCTTTATTCTTCACTCTGCCATCGCTGATCTCCTCTATTCTTTACTCTGACTCTGCTGATCTCCTCTATTCTTTACTCTGCCACCGCTGATCTCCCCCATTCTTCACTCTGCCACCGCTGATCTCCTCCATTCTTCACTCTGCCCCCGCTGATCTCCTCCATTCTTCACTCTGCCACCGCTGATCTCCTCTCTTCTTCACTCTGCCACCGCTGATCTCCTCCATTCTTCACTCTGCCACCGCGGATCTCCTCCATTCTGCACTCTGACACTGCTGATCTCCATTATTCACTCTGCCACCACTGATCTCCTCTATTCTTCAATCTGCCACTGCTGATCTCCATTCTTCACTCTGCCACCGCTGATCTCCTCCATTCTTCACTCTGCCACCGCGGATCTCCTCCATTCTGCACTCTGACACTGCTGATCTCCATTATTCACTCTGCCACCACTGATCTCCTGCATTCTTCTTTCTGCCACCTCTGATCTCCTCTATTCTTCACTCTGCCACCACTGATCTCCTTTATTCTTCACTCTGCCACCGCTGATCTCCTCTATTCTTCTTTCCGCCATCGCTGATCTCCTTTATTCTTCTTTCTGCCATCGCTGATCTCCTCCATTCTTCACTCTGCCATCGCTGATCTCCTTTATTCTTCACTCTGCCACCGCTGATCTCCTACATTCTTCACTCTGCCACCGCTGATCTCCTCCATTCTTCACTCTGCCATCGCTGATCTCCTCCATTCTTCACTCTGCCACCGCTGATCTCCTCCATTCTTTGCTCTGCCATCGCTGATCTCCTCCATTCTTCACTCTGCCACCGCTGATCTCCTCCATTCTTCACTCTGCCATCACTGATCTCCTCCATTCTTCAATCTGACAACGCTGATCTCCTCCATTCTTCTTTCTGCCATCGCTGATCTCCTTTATTCTTCACTCTGCCACCGCTGATCTCCTACATTCTTCACTCTGCCATCGCTGATCTCCTCCATTCTTCTTTCTGCCACCGCTGATCTCCTCCATTCTTCAATCTGACAACGCTGATCTCCTCCATTCTTCTTTCTGCCACCGCTGATCTCCTTTACTCTTCACTCTGCCATCGCTGATCTCCTCCATTCTTCACTCTGCCACCGCTGATCTCCTCTATTCTTCACTCTGCCACCGCTGATCTCCTCCATTCTTCACTCTGCCACCGCTGATCTCCTCCATTCTTCACTCTGCCACCGCTGACCTCCTCCATTCTTCACTCTGCCACCGCTGATTTCCTCTCTTCTTCACTCTGCCACCACTGATCTCTTCCATTCTTCACTCTGCCACCGCTGATCTCCTCCATTCTTCACTCCGCCATCGCTGATCCCCTCCATTCTTCACTCTGCCACCGCTGATCTCTTCCATTCTTCACTCTGCCACCGCTGATCTCCTCTTTTCAAAACTCTACAAACGCTGATCTCCTCCATTCTTCACTCTGATATCGCTGATCTCCTTTATTCTTCACTCTGCCACCGCTGATCTCCTCCACTCTTCACTCTGCCACCGCTGATCTTCTCCACCCTTCACTCTGCAGCCGCTGATCTCCTTTATTCTTCACTCTGCCACCGCTGATCTTCCCCATTCTTCACTCTGCCGCCGCTGATCTCCTTTATTCTTCACTATGCCACCGCTGATCTCCATTCTTCACTCTGCCACCGCTGATCTCCTCCATTCTTCACTCTGCCATCGCTGATCTCCTTTATTCTTCACTCTGCCACCGCTGATCTCCTCCATTCTTCACTCTGCCACCGCTGATCTCCCCCATTCTTCACTCTGCCACCGCTGATCTCCTCTATTCTTCACTCTGACTCTGCTGATCTCCCCCATTCTTCACTCTGCCACCGCTGATCTCCTCTAATCTTCACTCTGCCACCGCTGATCTCCTCCATTCTTCACTCTGCCATCGCTGCTCTCCTCCATTCTTCACTCTGCCACCGCTGATCTCCTCCATTCTTCATTCTGCCATCGCTGATCTCCTTTATTCTTCACTCTGCCACCGCTGATCTCCTCCATTCTTCACTCTGCCACCACTGATCTCCCCCATTCTTCACTCTGCCACCGCTGATCTCCTCTATTCTTCACTCTGACTCTGCTGATCTCCCCCATTCTTCACTCTGCCACCGCTGATCTCCTCCATTCTTCACTGTGCCCCAGCTGATCTCCTCCATTCTTCACTCTACCACCGCTGATCTCCTCTCTTCTTCACTCTGCCACCACTGATCTCCTCTATTCTTCACTCTGCCACTGCTGATCTCCATTCTTCACTCTGACACTGCTGATCTCCTTTATTCTTCACTCTGCCATCGCTGATCTCCTCCAATCTTCTTTCTGCCATCGCTGATCTCCTTTATTCTTCACTCTGCCACCGCTGATCTCCTACATTCTTCACTCTGTCACCGCTGATCTCCTCCATTCTTCACTCTGCCATCGCTGATCTCCTCCATTCTTCACTCTGCCACCGCTGATCTCCTCCATTCTTTGCTCTGCCATCGCTGATCTCCTCCATTCTTCACTCTGCCACCGCTGATCTCCTCCATTCTTCACTCTGCCATCGCTGATCTCCTCCATTCTTCACTCTGCCATCGCTGATCTCCTCCATTCTTCACTCTGCCACCGCTGATCTCCTCCATTCTTCACTCTGCCATCGCTGATCTCCTCCATTCTTCACTCTGCCACCGCTGATCTCCTCCATTCTTCACTCTGCCATCGCTGATCTTCTCCATTCTTCAATCTGACAACGCTGATCTCCTCCATTCTTCTTTCTGCCATCGCTGATCTTCTTTATTCTTCACTCTGCCACCGCTGATCTCCTACATTCTTCACTCTGCCATCGCTGATCTCCTCCATTCTTCTTTCTGCCACCGCTGATCTCCTCCATTCTTCAATCTGACAACGCTGATCTCCTCCATTCTTCTTTCTGCCACCGCTGATCTCCTCCATTCTTCACTCTGCCATCGCTGATCTCTTCCATTCTTCACTCTGCCACCGCTGATCTCCTCTATTCTTCACTCTGCCACCGCTGATCTCCTCCATTCTTCACTCTGCCATCGCTGATCTCTTCCATTCTTCACTCTGCCACCGCTGATCTCCTCCATTCTTCACTCTGCCATCGCTGATCTCTTCCATTCTTCACTCTGCCACCGCTGATCTCCTCTATTCTTCACTCTGCCACCGCTGATCTCCTCCATTCTTCACTCTCCAATCGCTGATCTCCTCCATTCTTCACTCTGCCACCGCTGATCTCCTTTATTCTTCACTCTGTCACCGCTGATCTCCTCTATTCTTCACTCTGCCACCGCTGATCTCCTTTATTCTTCACTCTGCCACCGGTGATCTCCTTTATTCTTCACTCTGCCATCGCTGATCTCCTCCATTCTTCACTCAGCCATCGCTGATCTCCTCTATTCTTCACTTTGCCACCGCTGATCTCCTCCATTCTTTACTCTGCCACCGCTGATCTCCTCCATTCTTCACTCTGCCATCGCTGATCTCCTCCATTCTTCTTTCTGCCACCGCTGATCTCCTCCATTCTTCACTCTGCCATCGCTGATCTCCTCCATTCTTCTTTATGCCACCGCTGATCTCCTCCATTCTTCTTTCTGCCACCGCTGATCTCCTTTATTCTTCACTCTACCACCGCTGATCTCCTCCATTCTTCACTCTGCCACTGCTAATCTCCTCCATTCTTCTTTCTGCCACCGCTGATCTCCTTTATTCTTCACTCTGCCACCGCTGATCTCCATTCTTCACTCTGCCATCGCTGATCTCCTCCATTCTTCACTCTGCCATCGCTGATCTCCTCCATTCTTCACTCTGCCACCGCTGATCTCCTCCATTCTTCACTCTGCCACCGCTGATCTCCTCCATTCTTCACTCTGCCACCGCTGATCTCCTCCATTCTTCACTCTGCCACCGCTGATCTCCTCCATTCTTCACTCTGCCACCGCTGATCTCCTCCATTCTTCACTCTGCCACCGCTGATCTCCTTTATTCTTCACTCTGCCATCGCTGATCTCCTCTATTCTTCACTCTGCCATCGCTGATCTCCTCCATTCTTCACTCAGCCATCGCTGATCTCCTCTATTCTTCACTTTGCCACCGCTGATCTCCTCCATTCTTCACTCTGCCATCGCTGATCTCCTCCATTCTTCTTTCTGCCACCGCTGATCTCCTCCATTCTTCACTCTGCCATCGCTGATCTCCTCCATTCTTCTTTCTGCCGCCGCTGATCTCCTCCATTCTTCTTTCTGCCACCGCTGATCTCCTCCATTCTTCTTTCTGCCACCGCTGATCTCCTTTATTCTTCACTCTACCACCGCTGATCTCCTCCATTCTTCACTCTGCCACCGCTGATCTCCTCTATTCTTCACTCTGCCACCGCTGATCTCCTCCATTCTTCACTCTGCCACCGCTGATCTCCTCTATTCTTCACTCTGCCACCGCTGATCTCCTTTATTCTTCACTCTGCCACCGGTGATCTCCTTTATTCTTCACTCTGCCACCGCTGATCTCCTCCATTCTTCACTCTGCCACCGCTGATCTCCTCTATTCTTCACTCTGCCACCGCTGATCTCCTCCATTCTTCACTCTGCCATCGCTGATCTCCTTTATTCTTCACTCTACCACCGCTGATCTCCTCCATTCTTCACTCAGCCATCGCTGATCTCCTCTATTCTTCACTTTGCCACCGCTGATCTCCTCCATTCTTTACTCTGCCACCGCTGATCTCCTCCATTCTTCACTCTGCCATCGCTGATCTCCTCCATTCTTCACTCTGCCATCGCTGATCTCCTCCATTCTTCTTTCTGCCACCGCTGATCTCCTCCATTCTTCTTTCTGCCACCGCTGATCTCCTCCATTCTTCTTTCTGCCACCGCTGATCTCCTTTATTCTTCACTCTACCACCGAAGATATCCTCCATTCTTCACTCTGCCACTGCTGATCTCCTCCTTTCTTCTTTCTGCCACCGCTGATCTCCTTTATTCTTCACTCTGCCACCGCTGATCTCCATTCTTCACTCTGCCATCGCTGATCTCCTCCATTCTTCACTCTGCCATCGCTGATCTCCTCCATTCTTCTTTCTGCCACCGCTAATCTCCTCCATTCTTCATTCTGCCATCGCTGATCTCCTCCATTCTTCTTTCTGCCACCGCTGATCTCCTCCATTCTTCTTTCTGCCACCGCTGATCTCCTCCATTCTTCTTTCTGCCACCGCTGATCTCCTCCATTCTTCTTTCTGACACCGCTGATCTCCTTTATTCTTCACTCTACCACCGCTGATCTCCTCCATTCTTCACTCTGCCACCGCTGATCTCCTCCATTCTTCACTCTGCCACCGCTGATCTCCTCTATTCTTCACTCTGCCACCGCTGATCTCCTTTATTCTTCACTCTGCCACCGCTGATCTCCTTTATTCTTCACTCTGCCATCGCTGATCTCCTCCATTCTTCACTCAGCCATCGCTGATCTTCTCTATTCTTCACTTTGCCACCGCTGATCTCCTCCATTCTTTACTCTGCCACCGCTGATCTCCTCCATTCTTCACTCTGCCACAGCTGATCTCCTCCATTCTTCACTCTGCCACCCATGATCTCCTCTATTCTTTACTCTGCCACCGCTGATCTCCTCCATTCTTCACTCTGCCATCTCTGATCTCCTCCATTCTTCTTTCTGCCACCGCTGATCTCCTCCATTCTTCACTCTGCCATCGCTGATCTCCTCCATTCTTCTTTCTGCCACCGCTGATCTCCTCTATTCTTCTTTCTGCCACCGCTGATCTCCTCCATTCTTCTTTCTGCCACCGCTGATCTCCTCCATTCTTCTTTCTGCCACCGCTGATCTCCTCCATTCTTCTTTCTGCCACCGCTGATCTCCTCCATTCTTCTTTCTGCCACCGCTGATCTCCTCCACTCTTCTTTCTGACACCGCTGATCTCCTTTATTCTTCACTCTACCACCGCTGATCTCCTCCATTCTTCACTCTGCCATCGCTGATCTCCTCCATTCTTCACTCTGCCACCGCTGATCTCCTCTATTCTTCACTCTGCCACCGCTGATCTCCTTTATTCTTCACTCTGCCACCGGTGATCTCCTTTATTCTTCACTCTGCCATCGCTGATCTCCTCCATTCTTCACTCAGCCATCGCTGATCTTCTCTATTCTTCACTTTGCCACCGCTGATCTCCTCCATTCTTTACTCTGCCACCGCTGATCTCCTCCATTCTTCACTCTGCCACAGCTGATCTCCTCCATTCTTCACTCTGCCACCCCTGATCTCCTCTATTCTTTACTCTGCCACCGCTGATCTCCTCCATTCTTCACTCTGCCATCTCTGATCTCCTCCATTCTTCTTTCTGCCACCGCTGATCTCCTCCATTCTTCACTCTGCCATCGCTGATCTCCTCCATTCTTCTTTCTGCCACCGCTGATCTCCTCTATTCTTCTTTCTGCCACCGCTGATCTCCTCCATTCTTCTTTCTGCCACCGCTGATCTCCTTTATTCTTCACTCTACCACCGCTGATCTCCTCCATTCTTCTTTCTGCCACCGCTGATCTCCTTTATTCTTCACTCTACCACCGCTGATCTCCTCCATTCTTCACTCTGCCACTGCTGATCTCCTCCATTTTTCTTTCTGCCACCGCTGATCTCCTTTATTCTTCACTCTGCCACCGCTGATCTCCATTCTTCACTCTGCCATCGCTGATCTCCTCCATCCTTCACTCTGCCATCGCTGATCTCCTCCATTCTTCACTCTGCCACCGCTGATCTCCTCTATTCTTCAATCTGACATCGCTGATCTCCTCCATTCTTTTTTCTGCTATCGCTGATCTCCTTTATTCTTCACTCTGCCACCGCTGATCTCCATTCTTCACTCTGCCATCGCTGATCTCCTTTATTCTTCACTCTGCCACCGCTGATCTCCCCCATTCTTCACTCTGACTCTGCTGATCTCCTCCATTCTTCACTCTGCCATCGCTGATCTCCTCCATTCTTCACTCTGCCACCGCTGATCTCCTCTATTCTTCACTCTGACTCTGCTGATCTCCTCCATTCTTCACTCTGCCACCGCTGATCTCCTCCATTCTTCACTCTGCCACCGCTGATCTCCTCTATTCTTCACTCTGCCACGGCTGATCTCCTCCATTCTTCACTCTGCCACCGCTGATCTCCTCCATTCTTCACTCCGCCACCGCTGATCTCCTCCATTCTTCACTTTGCCATCGCTGATCTCCTCCATTCTTCACTCTGCCACCGCTGATCTCCTCCATTCTTCACTTTGCCATCGCTGATCTCCTCCATTCTTCACTCTGCCATCGCTGATCTCCTCCATTCTTCACTCTGCCACCGCTGATCTCCTTCATTCTTCACTCTGCCACCGCTGATCTCCTCCATTCTTCACTCTGCCACCACTGATCTCCTCCATTCTTCACTCTGCCACCACTGATCTCCTCCATTTTTCACTCTGCCATCGCTGATCTCCTCCATTCTTCACTCTGCCATCGCTGATCTCCTCCATTCTTCACTCTGCCACCACTGATCTCCTCCATTCTTCACTCTGCCACCGCTGATCTCCTCCATTCTTCACTCTGCCACCGCTGATCTCCTCCATTCTTCACTCTGCCACCACTGATCTCCTCCATTCTTCACTCTGCCACCGCTGATCTCCTTTATTCTTCACTCTGCCACCGCTGATCTCCTCCATTCTTCACTCTGCCATCGCTAATCTCCTCAATTCTTCACTCTGCCACCGCTGATCTCCTCCATTCTTCACTCTGCCACCGCTGATCTCCTCCATTCTTTACTTTGCCATCGCTGATCTCTTCCATTCTTCACTCTGCCATCGCAGATCTCCTTTATTCTTCACTCTGCCACCGCTGATCTCCTCCATTCTTCACTCTGCCATCGCTGATCTCCTCCATTCTTTACTCTGCCACCGCTGATCTCTATTCTTCACTCTGCCACCGCTGATCTCCTCTATTCTTTACTCTACCATCCCTGATCTCCTCGATTCTTCACTCTGCCACCGCTGATCTCCTCTATTCTTCACTCTGCCACCGCTGATCTCCTCTATTCTTCACTCTCCAATCGCTGATCTCCTCTATTCTTCACTCTGCCACCACTGATCTCCTCCATTCTTCACTCTCCAAACGCTGATCTCCTCCATTCTTCACTCTGCCACCGCTGATCTCCTTTATTCTTCACTCTGCCACCGCTGATCTCCTCTATTCTTCACTCTGCCACCGCTGATCTCCTCCATTCTTCACTCTGCCATCGCTGATCTCCTTTATTCTTCACTCTGCCACCGGTGATCTCCTTTATTCTTCACTCTGCCATCGCTGATCTCCTCCATTCTTCACTCAGCCATCGCTGATCTCCTCTATTCTTCACTTTGCCACCGCTGATCTCCTCCATTCTTTATTCTGCCACCGCTGATCTCCTCCATTCTTCACTCTGCCATCGCTGATCTCCTCCATTCTTCACTCTGCCATCGCTGATCTCCTCCATTCCTCTTTCTGCCACCGCTGATCTCCTCCATTCTTCACTCTGCCATCGCTGATCTCCTCCATTCTTCTTTCTGCCACCGCTGATCTCCTCCATTCTTCACTCTGCCATCGCTGATCTCCTCCATTCTTCTTTCTGACACCGCTGATCTCCTCCATTCTTCTTTCTGCCACCGCTTATCTCCTCCATTCTTCACTCTGCCACCGCTGATCTCCCCCATTTTTCACTCTGCCACCGCTGATCTCCTCCATTCTTCACTCTGCCACCGCTGATCTCCTCTATTCTTCACTCTACCACGGCTGATCTCCTCCATTCTTCACTCTGCCACCGCTGATCTCCTCCATTCTTCACTCCGCCACCGCTGATCTCCTCCATTCTTCACTCTGCCACCGCTGATCTCCTCCATTCTTCACTCTGCCATCGCTGATCTCCTCCATTCTTCACTCTGCCACCGCTGATCTCCTCCATTCTTCACTCTGCCACCGCTGATCTCCTCCATTCTTCACTCTGCCACCACTGATCTCCTCCATTCTTCACTCTGCCACCACTGATCTCCTCCATTCTTCACTCTGCCATCGCTGATCTCCTCCATTCTTCACTCTGCCATCGCTGATCTCCTCCATTCTTCACTCTGCCACCACTGATCTCCTCCATTCTTCACTCTGCCACCGCTGATCTCCTCCATTCTTCACTCTGCCACCACTGATCTCCTCCATTCTTCACTCTGCCATCGCTGATCTCCTGCATTCTTCACTCTGCCACCGCTGATCTCCTCCATTCTTCTTTCTGCCACCGCTGATCTCCTCCATTCTTCTTTCTGCCACCGCTGATCTCCTCCATTCTTCTTTCTGCCACCGCTGATCTCCTTTATTCTTCACTCTACCACCGCTGATCTCCTCCATTCTTCACTCTGCCACTGCTGATCTCCTCCATTCTTCTTTCTGCCACCGCTGATCTCCTTTATTCTTCACTCTGCCACCGCTGATCTCCATTCTTCACTCTGCCATCGCTGATCTCCTCCATTCTTCACTCTGCCATCGCTGATCTCCTCCATTCTTCACTCTGCCACCGCTGATCTCCTCCATTCTTCACTCTGCAACCGCTGATCTCCTCCATTCTTCACTCTGCCACCGCTGATCTCCTCCATTCTTCACTCTGCCACCGCTGATCTCCTCCATTCTTCACTCTGCCACCGCTGATCTCCTCCATTCTTCACTCTGCCACCGCTGATCTCCTCCATTCTTCACTCTGCCACCGCTGATCTCCTCCATTCTTCACTCTGCCACCGCTGATCTCCTCTATTCTTCACTCTGCCACCGCTGATCTCCTTTATTCTTCACTCTGCCATCGCTGATCTCCTCCATTCTTCACTCAGCCATCGCTGATCTCCTCTATTCTTCACTTTGCCACCGCTGATCTCCTCCATTCTTTACTCTGCCATCGCTGATCTCCTCCATTCTTCTTTCTGCCATCGCTGATCTCATCTGTTCTTCACTCTGCCATCACTGATCTCCTCCATTCTTCACTCTGCCATCGCTGATCTCTTCCATTCTTCTTTCTGCCACCGCTGATCTCCTCCATTCTTCTTTCTGCCACCGCTGATCTCCTCCATTCTTCTTTCTGCCACCGCTGATCTCCATTATTCTTCACTCTACCACCGCTGATCTCCTCCATTCTTCACTCTGCCACCGCTGATCTCCTTCATTCTTCACTCTGCCACCGCTGATCTCCTCTATTCTTCACTCTGCCACCGCTGATCTCCTTTATTCTTCACTCTGCCACCGGTGATCTCCTTTATTCTTCACTCTGCCATCGTTGATCTCCTCCATTCTTCACTCAGCCATCGCTGATCTCCTCTATTCTTCACTTTGCCACCGCTGATCTCCTCCATTCTTCACTCTGACATCGCTGATCTCCTCCATTCTTCACTCTGCCACCGCTGATCTCCTCCATTCTTCACTCTGACATCGCTGATCTCCTCCATTCTTCACTCTGCCACCGCTGATCTCCTCCATTCTTCACTCTGCCACCGCTGATCTCCTCCATTCTTTACTCTGCCACCGCTGATCTCCTCCATTCTTCACTCTGCCATCTCTGATCTCCTCCATTCTTCTTTCTGCCACCGCTGATCTCCTCCATTCTTCTTTCTGCCACCGCTGATCTCCTCCATTCTTCTTTCTGCCACCGCTGATCTCCTCCATTCTTCTTTCTGCCACCGCTGATCTCCTTTATTCTTCACTCTACCACCGCTGATCTCCTCCATTCTTCACTCTGCCACTGCTGATCTCCTCCTTTCTTCTTTCTGCCACCGCTGATCTCCTTTATTCTTCACTCTACCACCGCTGATCTCCTCCATTCTTCACTCTGCCACTGCTGATCTCCTCCTTTCTTCTTTCTGCCACCGCTGATCTCCTCCATTCTTCACTCTGACATCGCTGATCTCCTCCATTCTTCACTCTGCCACCGCTGATCTCCTCCATTCTTCACTCTGACATCGCTGATCTCCTCCATTCTTCACTCTGCCACCGCTGATCTCCTCCATTCTTCACTCTGCCACCGCTGATCTCCTCCATTCTTTACTCTGCCACCGCTGATCTCCTCCATTCTTCACTCTGCCATCTCTGATCTCCTCCATTCTTCTTTCTGCCACCGCTGATCTCCTCCATTCTTCACTCTGCCATCGCTGATCTCCTCCATTCTTCTTTCTGCCACCGCTGATCTCCTCCATTCTTCTTTCTGCCACCGCTGATCTCCTCCATTCTTCTTTCTGCCACCGCTGATCTCCTTTATTCTTCACTCTACCACCGCTGATCTCCTCCATTCTTCACTCTGCCACCGCTGATCTCCTCCATTCTTCACTCTGCCACCGCTGATCTCCTCTATTCTTCACTCTGCAACCGCTGATCTCCTTTATTCTTCACTCTGCCACCGGTGATCTCCTTTATTCTTCACTCTGCCACCGCTGATCTCCTTTATTCTTCACTCTGCCACCGCTGATCTCCTCCATTCTTCACTCTGCCACCGCTGATCTCCTCCATTCTTCACTCTGCCACCGCTGATCTCCTCCATTCTTCACTCTGCCACCGCTGATCTCCTCTATTCTTCACTCTGCAACCGCTGATCTCCTTTATTCTTCACTCTGCCACCGCTGATCTCCTTTATTCTTCACTCTGCCACCGCTGATCTCCTCCATTCTTCACTCTGCCATCGCTGATCTCCTCTATTCTTCACTCTGCCACCGCTGATCTCCTTTATTCTTCACTCTGCCACCGCTGATCTCCTCCATTCTTTACTCTGCCACCGCTGATCTCCTCCATTCTTCATTCTGCCATCTCTGATCTCCTCCATTCTTCTTTCTGCCACCGCTGATCTCCTCCATTCTTCTTTCTGCCACCGCTGATCTCCTCCATTCTTCTTTCTGCCACCGCTGATCTCCTTTATTTTTCACTCTACCACCGCTGATCTCCTCCATTCTTCACTCTGCCACTGCTGATCTCCTCCATTCTTCTTTCTGCCACCGCTGATCTCCTTTATTCTTCACTCTGCCACCGCTGATCTCCATTCTTCACTCTGCCATCGCTGATCTCCTCCATTCTTCACTCTGCCATGGCTGATCTCCTCCATTCTTCACTCTGCCACCGCTGATCTCCTCTATTCTTCACTCTGCCACCGCTGATCTCCTTTATTCTTCACTCTGCCATCGCTGATCTCCTCCATTCTTCACTCTGCCACCGCTGATCTCCTCCATTCTTCAATCTGACATCGCTGATCTCCTCTATTCTTCACTCTGCCACCGCTGATCTCCTTTATTCTTCACTCTGCCACCGCTGATCTCCATTCTTCACTCTGCCATCGCTGATCTCCATTCTTCACTCGGCCATCGCTGATCTCCTTTATTCTTCACTCTGCCATCGCTGATCTCCTCCATTCTTCACTCTGCCATCGCTGATCTCCTTTATTCTTCACTCTGCCACCGCTGATCTCCTCCATTCTTCACTCTGCCACTGCTGATCTCCTCCATTCTTCACTCTGCCACCGCTGATCTCCATTCTTCACTCTGCCATCGCTGATCTCCATTCTTCACTCGGCCATCGCTGATCTCCTTTATTCTTCACTCTGCCATCGCTGATCTCCTCCATTCTTCACTCTGCCATCGCTGATCTCCTTTATTCTTCACTCTGCCATCGCTGATCTCCTCCATTCTTCACTCTGCCACTGCTGATCTCCTCCATTCTTCACTCTGCCACCGCTGATCTCCTCCATTCTTCACTCTGCCACCGCTGATCTCCTCCATTCTTCACTCTGCCATCGCTGATCTCCTCCATTCTTCACTCTGCCATCGCTGATCTCCTCCATTCTTCACTCTGCCACCACTGATCTCCTCTATTCTTCACTCTGCCACCGCTGATCTCCTTTATTCTTCACTCTGCCATCGCTGATCTCCTCCATTCTTCACTCAGCCATCGCTGATCTCCTCTATTCTTCACTTTGCCACCGCTGATCTCCTCCATTCTTCACTCTGCCACCACTGATCTCCTCCATTCTTCACTCTACCACCGCTGATCTCCTCTATTCTTCACTTTGCCACCGCTGATCTCCTCCATTCTTCTTTCTCCCACCGCTGATCTCCTCCATTCTTCACTCTGCCATCGCTGATCTCCTCCATTCTTCTTTCTCCCACCGCTGATCTCCTCCATTCTTCTTTCTGCCACAGCTGATCTCCTCCATTCTTCTTTCTGCCACCGCTGATCTCCTTTATTCTTCACTGTACCACCGCTGATCTCCTCCATTCTTCACTCTGCCACCGCTGATCTCCTCCATTCTTCACTCTGCCACCGCTGATCTCCTCTATTCTTCACTCTGCCACCGCTGATCTCCTCTATTCTTCACTCTGCCACCGCTGATCTCCTTTATTCTTCACTCTGCCATCGTTGATCTCCTCCATTCTTCACTCAGCCATCGCTGATCTCCTCTATTCTTCACTTTGCCATCGCTGATCTCCTCCATTCTTTACTCTGCCACCGCTGATCTCCTCCATTCTTCACTCTGCCATCTCTGATCTCCTCCATTCTTCTTTCTGCCACCGCTGATCTCCTCCATTCTTCACTCTGCCATCGCTGATCTCCTCCATTCTTCCTTCTGCCACCGCTGATCTCCTCCATTCTTCTTTCTGCCACCGCTGATCTCCTCCATTCTTCTTTCTGCCACCGCTGATCTCCTTTATTCTTCACTCTACCACCGCTGATCTCCTCCATTCTTCACTCTGCCACTGCTGATCTCCTCCTTTCTTCTTTCTGCCACCGCTGATCTCCTTTATTCTTCACTCTGCCACCGCTGATCTCCATTCTTCACTCTGCCATCGCTGATCTCCATTCTTCACTCTGCCACCGCTGATCTCCTCCATTCTTCACTCTGCCACTGCTGATCTCCTCCTTTATTCTTTCTGCCATCGCTGATCTCCTCCATTCTTCACTCTGCCATCGCTGATCTCCTCCATTCTTCTTTCTGCCACCGCTGATCTCCTCCATTCTTCATTCTGCCATCGCTGATCTCCTCCATTCTTCTTTCTGCCACCGCTGATCTCCTCCATTCTTCTTTCTGCCACCGCTGATCTCCTCCATTCTTCTTTCTGCCACCGCTGATCTCCTCCATTCTTCTTTCTGCCACCGCTGATCTCCTTTATTCTTCACTCTACCACCGCTGATCTCCTCCATTCTTCACTCTGCCACCGCTGATCTCCTCCATTCTTCACTCTGCCACCGCTGATCTCCTCTATTCTTCACTCTGCCACCGCTGATCTCCTTTATTCTTCACTCTGCCACCGGTGATCTCCTTTATTCTTCACTCTGCCATCGCTGATCTCCTCTATTCTTCACTCTGCCACCGCTGATTTCCTTTATTCTTCACTCTGCCACCGGTGATCTCCTTTATTCTTCACTTTGCCACCGCTGATCTCCTCCATTCTTTACTCTGCCACCGCTGATCTCCTCCATTCTTCACTCTGCCACCGCTGATCTCCTCTATTCTTTACTCTGCCACCGCTGATCTCCTCCATTCTTCATTCTGCCATCTCTGATCTCCTCCATTCTTCTTTCTGACACCGCTGATCTCCTCCATTCTACACTCTGCCATCGCTGATCTCCTCCATTCTTCTTTCTGCCACCGCTGATCTCCTCCATTCTTCTTTCTGCCACCGCTGATCTCCTCCATTCTTCTTTCTGCCACCGCTGATCTCCTTTATTTTTCACTCTACCACCGCTGATCTCCTTTATTTTTCACTCTACCACCGCTGATCTCCTCCATTCTTCACTCTGCCACTGCTGATCTCCTCCATTCTTCTTTCTGCCACCGCTGATCTCCTTTATTCTTCACTCTGCCACCGCTGATCTCCATTCTTCACTCTACCATCGGTGATCTCCTCCATTCTTCACTCTGCCACCGCTGATCTCCATTCTTCACTCGGCCATCGGTGATCTCCTTTATTCTTCACTCTGCCATCGCTGATCTCCTTTATTCTTCACTCTGCCACCGCTGATCTCCTCCATTCTTCACTCTGCCACCGCTAATCTCCTCCATTCTTCACTCTGCCATCGCTGATCTCCTCCATTCTTCACTCTGCCACCGCTGATCTCCTCTATTCTTAACTCTGCCACCGCTGATCTCCTCCATTCTTCACTCTGCCACCGCTGATCTCCTCCATTCTTCACTCTGACATCGCTGATCTCCTCCATTCTTCACTCTGCCACCGCTGATCTCCTCCATTCTTCACTCTGCCACCGCTGATCTCCTCCATTCTTTACTCTGCCACCGCTGATCTCCTCCATTCTTCACTCTGCCATCTCTGATCTCCTCCATTCTTCTTTCTGCCACCGCTGATCTCCTCCATTCTTCACTCTGCCATCGCTGATCTCCTCCATTCTTCTTTCTGCCACCGCTGATCTCCTCCATTCTTCTTTCTGCCACCGCTGATCTCCTCCATTCTTCTTTCTGCCACCGCTGATCTCCTTTATTCTTCACTCTACCACCGCTGATCTCCTCCATTCTTCACTCTGCCACTGCTGATCTCATTCTTCACTCTGCCATCGCTGATCTCATTCTTCACTCTGCCATCGCTGATCTCCATTCTTCACTCGGCCATCGCTGATCTCCTTTATTCTTCACTCTGCCATCGCTGATCTCCTTTATTCTTCACTCTGCCACCGCTAATCTCCTCCATTCTTCACTCTGCCACTGCTGATCTCCTCCATTCTTCACTCTGCCACCGCTGATCTCCTCCATTCTTCACTCTGCCACCCCTGATCTCCTCCATTCTTCACTCTGCCACCGCTGATCTCCTCCATTCGTCACTCTGCCACCGCTGATCTCCTCCATTCTTCACTCTGCCACCACTGATCTCCTCTATTCTTCACTCTGCCACCGCTGATCTCCTTTATTCTTCACTCTGCCATCGCTGATCTCCTCCATTCTTCACTCAGCCATAGCTGATCTCCTCTATTCTTCACTTTGCCACCGCTGATCTCCTCCATTCTTCACTCTGCCACCGCTGATCTCCTCCATTCTTCACTCAGCCATCGCTGATCTCCTCTATTCTTCACTTTGCCACCGCTGATCTCCTCCATTCTTTACTCTGCCACCGCTGATCTCCTCCATTCTTCACTCTGCCATCTCTGATCTCCTCCATTCTTCTTTCTGCCACCGCTGATCTCCTCTATTCTTCACTTTGCCACCGCTGATCTCCTCCATTCTTCACTCTGCCACCGCTGATCTCCTCCATTCTTCACTCTGCCATCGCTGATCTCCTCCATTCTTCTTTCTGCCACCGCTGATCTCCTCCATTCTTCTTTCTGCCACCGCTGATCTCCTCCATTCTTCTTTCTGCCACCGCTGATCTCCTTTATTCTTCACTTTACCACCGCTGATCTCCTCCATTCTTCACTCTGTCACTGCTGATCTCCTCCTTTCTTCTTTCTGCCACCGCTGATCTCCTTTATTCTTCACTCTGCCACCGCTGATCTCCATTCTTCACTCTGCCATCGCTGATCTCCTCCATTCTTCACTCTGCCACCGCTGATCTCCTCCATTCTTCATTCTGCCATCGCTGATCTCCTCCATTCTTCTTTCTGCCACCGCTGATCTCCTCCATTCTTCTTTCTGCCACCGCTTATCTAAACCATTCTTCTTTCTGCCACCGCTGATCTCCTCCATTCTTCTTTCTGCCACCGCTGATCTCCTTTATTCTTCACTCTACCACCGCTGATCTCCTCCATTCTTCACTCTGCCACCGCTGATCTCCTCCATTCTTCACTCTGCCACCGCTGATCTCCTCTATTCTTCACTCTGCCACCGCTGATCTCCTTTATTCTTCACTCTGCCACCGGTGATCTCCTTTATTCTTCACTCTGCCATCGCTGATCTCCTCTATTCTTCACTCTGCCACCGCTGATCTCCTCCATTCTTCACTCTGCCATCGCTGATCTCCTCCATTCTTCACTCAGCCATCGCTGATCTCCTCTATTCTTCACTTTGCCACCGCTGATCTCCTCTATTCTTTACTCTGCCACCGCTGATCTCCTCCATTCTTCATTCTGCCCTCTCTGATCTCCTCCATTCTACACTCTGCCATCGCTGATCTCCTCCATTCTTCTTTCTGCCACCGCTGATCTCCTCCATTCTTCTTTCTGCCACCGCTGATCTCCTCCATTCTTCTTTCTGCCACTGCTGATCTCCTTTATTTTTCACTCTACCACCGCTGATCTCCTCCATTTTTCACTCTGCCACTGCTGATCTCCTCCATTCTTCTTTCTGCCACCGCTGATCTCCTTTATTCTTCACTCTGCCACCGCTGATCTCCATTCTTCACTCTACCATCGCTGATCTCCATTCTTCACTCGGCCATCGGTGATCTCCTTTATTCTTCACTCTGCCATCGCTGATCTCCTCCATTCTTCACTCTGCCATCGCTGATCTCCTTTATTCTTCACTCTGCCACCGCTAATCTCCTCCATTCTTCACTCTGCCATCGCTGATCTCCTCCATTCTTCACTCTGCCACCACTGATCTCCTCTATTCTTAACTCTGACTCTGCTGATCTCCTCTATTCTTCACTCTGCCATCGCTGATCTCCTCCATTCTTCACTCTGCCACCGCTGATCTCCCCCATTTTTCACTCTGCCACCGCTGATCTCCTCTTTTCTTTACTCTACCATAGCTGATCTCCTCCATTCTTCACTCTGCCACCGCTGATCTCCTCTATTCTTCACTCTGCCACGGCTGATCTCCTCCATTCTTCACTCTGCCACCGCTGATCTCCTCCATTCTTCACTCCGCCACCGCTGATCTCCTCCATTCTTCACTCTGCCATCGCTGATCTCCTCCATTCTTCACTCTGCCACCGCTGATCTCCTCCATTCTTCACTTTGCCATCGCTGATCTCCTCCATTCTTCACTCTGCCATCGCTGATCTCCTCCATTCTTCACTCTGCCACCGCTGATCTCCTCCATTCTTCACTCTGCCACCGCTGATCTCCTCCATTCTTCACTCTGCCACCACTGATCTCCTCCATTCTTCACTCTGCCACCACTGATCTCCTCCATTCTTCACTCTGCCATCGCTGATCTCCTCCATTCTTCACTCTGCCACAACTGATCTCCTCCATTCTTCACTCTGCCACCGCTGATCTCCTCCATTCTTCACTCTGCCACCGCTGATCTCCTCCATTCTTCACTCTGCCACCACTGATCTCCTCCATTCTTCACTTTGCCATCGCTGATCTCCTCCATTCTTCACTCTGCCATCGCTGATCTCCTCCATTCTTCACTCTGCCACCGCTGATCTCCTCCATTCTTCACTCTGCCACCGCTGATCTCCTCCATTCTTCACTCTGCCACCGCTGATCTCCTCTATTCTTCACTCTGACACCGCTAATCTCCATTCTTCACTCTGCCACCGCTGATCTCCTTTATTCTTCACTCTGCCACCGCTGATCTCCTCCATTCTTCACTCTGCCATCGCTGATCTCCTCCATTCTTCACTCTGCCATCGCTGATCTCCTCCATTCTTCACTCTGCCATCGCTGATCTCCTCCATTCTTCACTCTGCCACCGCTGATCTCCTCCATTCTTCACTCTGCCACCACTGATCTCCTCCATTCTTCACTCTGCCACCGCTGATCTCCTCCATTCTTCACTCTGCCACCACTGATCTCCTCCATTCTTCACTCTGCCATCGCTGATCTCCTCCATTCTTCACTCTGCCATCGCTGATCTCCTCCATTCTTCACTCTGCCATCGCTGATCTCCTCCATTCTTCACTCTGCCACCGCTGATCTCCTCCATTCTTCACTCTGCCACCACTGATCTCCTCCATTCTTCACTCTGCCATCGCTGATCTCCTCCATTCTTCACTCTGCCATCGTTGATCTCCTTTATTCTTCACTCTGCCACCGCTGGTCTCCTCCATTCTTCACTCTGCCACCGCTGGTCTCCTCCATTCTTCACTCTGCCACCGCTGATCTCCCCCATTCTTCACTCTGCCACCGCTGATCTCCTCTATTCTTCACTCTGACTCTGCTGATCTCCTCCATTCTTCACTCTGCCACCGCTGATCTCCTCCATTCTTCACTGTGCCACCGCTGATCTCTTCCATTCTTCACTCTGCCACCGCTGATCTCCTCTTTTCTTTACTCTACCACCGCTGATCTCCTCCATTCTTCACTCTTCCACGGCCGATCTCATCTGTTCTTCACTCTGCCATCGCTGATCTCATCTATTCTTCACTCTGCCATCGCTGATCTCCTCCATTCTTCTTTCTGCAATCGCTGATCTCCTCCATTGTTCACTCTGCCACCGCTGATCTCCTCCACTCTTCTTTCTGCCATCGCTGATCTCCTCCATTCTTCAATCTGACAACGCTGATCTCCTCCATTCTTCTTTCTGCAATCGCTGATCTCCTCCATTGTTCACTCTGCCACCGCTGATCTCCTCCATTCTTCACTCTGCCACCGCTGATCTCAATTCTTCACTCTGCCACTGCTGATCTCCTCCATTCTTCACTCTGCCATCGCTGATCTCCTCCATTCTTCACTCTGCCACCACTGATCTCCTCCATTCTTCACTCTGCCATCGCTGATCTCCTCCATTCTTCACTCTGCCACCGCTGATCTCCTCTATTCTTCACTCTGCCATCGCTGATCTCCTTTATTCTTCACTCTGCCATCGCTGATCTCCTCCATTCTTCACTCTGCCACCGCTGATCTCCATTCTTCACTCTGCCACCGCTGATCTCCTCCATTCTTCACTCTGCCATCGCTGATCTCCTCCATTCTTCACTCTGCCATCGCTGATCTCCTCCATTCTTCACTCTGCCACCGCTGATCTCCTCCATTCTTCACTCTGCCACCGCTGATCTCCTCCATTCTTCTTTCTGCCATCGCTGATCTCCTCCATTCTTCACTCTGCCATCACTGATCTCCTCCATTCTTCACTCTGACATCGCTGATCTCCTCCAATCTTCACTCTGCCATCGCTGATCTCCTCCATTCTTCATTCTGCCACCACTGATCTCCTCCATTCTTCACTCTGCCACCGCTGATCTCCTCCATTCTTCACTCTGCCACTGCTGATCTCCTCCATTCTTTACTTTGCCATCGCTGATCTCCTCCATTCTTCAATCTGACAACGCTGATCTCCTCCATTCTTCTTTCTGCCATCGCTGATCTCCTTTATTCTTCAGTCTGCCACAACTGATCTCCTCCATTCTACACTCTGCCACCGCTGATCTCCCCCATTCTTCACTCTGCCACCGCTGATCTCCTCCATTCTTCACTCTGCCACTGCTGATCTCCTCCATTCTTCTCTCTGCCACCGCTGATCTCCTCCTTTCTTTACTCTGCCATCGCTGATCTCCTCCATTCTTCAATCTGACAACGCTGATCTCCACCATTCTTCTTTCTGCCATCGCTGATCTCCTCCATTCTTCACTCTGCCATCGCTGATCTCCTCCATTCTTCACTCTGCTACCGCTGATCTCCATTCTTCACTCTGCCACTGCTGATCTCCTCCATTCTTCACTCTGCCACCGCTGATCTCCATTCTTCACTCTGCCATTGCTGATCTCCTCCATTCTTCACTCAGCCATCGCTGATCTCCTCTATTCTTCACTTTGCCACCGCTGATCTCCTCCATTCTTCTTTCTGCCACCGCTGATCTCCTTTATTCTTCACTCTGCCATCGCTGATCTCATCTGTTCTTCACTCTGCCATCGCTGATCTCCTCCATTCTTCACTCTGCCATCGCTGATCTCCTCCATTCTTCTTTCTGCCACCGCTGATCTCCTCCATTCTTCTTTCTGCCACCGCTGATCTCCTCCATTCTTCTTTCTGCCACCGCTGATCTCCTTTATTCTTCACTCTACCACCGCTGATCTCCTCCATTCTTCACTCTGCCACCGCTGATCTCCTCCATTCTTCACTCTGCCATCGCTGATCTCCTCTATTCTTCACTTTGCCACCGCTGATCTCCTTTATTCTTCTTTCTGCCACCGCTGATCTCCTCCATTCTTCACTCTGCCATCGCTGATCTCCTCTATTCTTCACTTTGCCACCGCTGATCTCCTTTATTCTTCTTTCTGCCACCGCTGATCTCCTTTATTCTTCACTCTGCCATCGCTGATCTCCTCCATTCTTCTTTCTGCCACCGCTGATCTCCTCCATTCTTCTTTCTGCCACCGCTGATCTCCTCCATTCTTCTTTCTGCCACCGTTGATCTCCTTTATTCTTCACTCTACCACCGCTGATCTCCTCCATTCTTCACTCTGCCACTGCTGATCTCCTTCTTTCTTCTTTCTGCCACCGCTGATCTCCATTCTTCACTCTGCCATCGCTGATCTCCTCCATTCTTCACTCTGCCATCGCTGATCTCCTCCATTTTTCTTTCTGCCACCGCTGATCTCCTCCATTCTTCATTCTGCCATCGCTGATCTCCTCCATTCTTCTTTCTGCCACCGCTGATCTCCTCCATTCTTCTTTCTGCCACCGCTGATCTCCTCCATTCTTCTTTCTGCCACCGCTGATCTCCTCCATTCTTCTTTCTGCCACCGCTGATCTCCTTTATTCTTCACTCTACCACCACTGATCTCCTCCATTCTTCACTCTGCCACCGCTGATCTCCTCTATTCTTCACTCTGCCACCGCTGATCTCCTTTATTCTTCACTCTGCCATCGCTGATCTCCTCCATTCTTCACTCAGCCATCGCTGATCTCCTCTATTCTTCACTTTGCCACCGCTGATCTCCTCCATTCTTTACTCTGCCACCGCTGATCTCCTCCATTCTTCACTCTGCCACAGCTGATCTCCTCCATTCTTCACTCTGCCACCGCTGATCTCCTCTATTCTTTACTCTGCCACCGCTGATCTCCTCCATTCTTCACTCTGCCATCTCTGATCTCCTCCATTCTTCTTTCTGCCACCGCTGATCTCTTCCATTCTTCACTCTGCCACAGCTGATCTCCTCCATTCTTCACTCTGCCACCGCTGATCTCCTCTATTCTTTACTCTGCCACCGCTGATCTCCTCCATTCTTCACTCTGCCATCGCTGATCTCCTCCATTCTTCTTTCTCCCACCGCTGATCTCCTCCATTCTTCTTTCTGCCACCGCTGATCTCCTCCATTCTTCTTTCTGCCACCGCTGACCTCCTTTATTTTTCACTCTACCACCGCTGATCTCCTCCATTCTTCACTCTGCCACTGCTGATCTCCTCCATTCTTCTTTCTGCCACCGCTGATCTCCTTTATTCTTCACTCTGCCACCGCTGATCTCCATTCTTCACTCTGCCATCGCTGATCTCCTCCATTCTTCACTCTGCCACCGCTGATCTCCTCCATTCTTCACTCTGCCAGCGCTGATCTCCTCCATTCTTCACTCTGCCACCGCTGATCTCCTTTATTCTTCACTCTGCCACCGCTGATCTCCATTCTTCACTCTGCCATCGCTGATCTCCATTCTTCACTCGGCCATCGCTGATCTCCTCCATTCTTCACTCTGCCATCGCTGATCTCCTCCATTCTTCACTCGGCCATCGCTGATCTCCTCCATTCTTCACTCTGCCACCGCTGATCTCCTCCATTCTTCACTCTGCCATCGCTGATCTCCCCCATTCTTCACTCTGACTCTGCTGATCTCCTCCATTCTTCACTCTGCCATCGCTGATCTCCTCCATTCTTCACTCTGCCACCGCTGATCTCCCCCATTTTTCACTCTGCCACCGCTGATCTCCTCTTTTCTTTACTCTACCATAGCTGATCTCCTCCATTCTTCACTCTGCCACCGCTGATCTCCTCTATTCTTCACTCTGCCACGGCTGATCTCCTCCATTCTTCACTCTGCCACCGCTGATCTCCTCCATTCTTCACTCCGCCACCGCTGATTTCCTCCATTCTTCACTCTGCCATCGCTGATCTCCTCCATTCTTCACTCTGCCACCGCTGATGTCCTCCATTCTTCACTTTGCCATCGCTGATCTCCTCCATTCTTCACTCTGCCATCGCTGATCTCCTCCATTCTTCACTCTGCCACTGCTGATCTCCTCCATTCTTCACTCTGCCACCACTGATCTCCTCCATTCTTCACTCTGCCACCACTGATCTCCTCCATTCTTCACTCTGCCACCACTGATCTCCTCCATTCTTCACTCTGCCATCGCTGATCTCCTCCATTCTTCACTCTGCCACCAAAGATCTCCTTTATTCTTCACTCTGCCACCGCTGATCTCCTCCATTCTTCACTCTGTCACCGCTGATCTCCTCCATTCTTCACTCTGCCACCACTGATCTCCTCCATTCTTCACTCTGCCATCGCTGATCTCCTCCATTCTTCACTCTGCCATCGCTGATCTCCTCCATTCTTCACTCTGCCACCGCTGATCTCCTCCATTCTTCACTCTGCCACCGCTGATCTCCTCCATTCTTCACTCTGCCACCGCTGATCTCCTCTATTCCTCACTCTGACACCGCTAATCTCCATTCTTCACTCTGCCACCGCTGATCTCCTTTATTCTTCACTCTGCCACAGCTGATCTCCTCCATTCTTCACTCTGCCATCGCTGATCTCCTCCATTCTTCACTCTGCCATCACTGATCTCCTCCATTCTTCACTCTGCCACCGCTGATCTCCTCCATTCTTCACTCTGCCACCACTGATCTCCTCCATTCTTCACTCTGCCATCGCTGATCTCCTCCATTCTTCACTCTGCCACCGCTGATCTCCATTCTTCACTCTGCCACTGCTGATCTCCTCTATTTTTCACTCTGCCACCGCTGATCTCCTTTATTCTTCCCTCTGCGACTGCTGATGTCCTCCAATCTTCACTCTGCCACCGCTGATCTCCTCCATTCTTTACTCTGCCACCGCTGATCTCCTCTATTCTTCACTCTGCCACCGCTGATCTCCTCCATTCTTCACTCTGCCACCGCTGATCTCCTCTATTCTTTACTCTGCCATCGCTGATCTCCTCTATTCTTCACTCTGCCACCGCTGATCTCCTCTATTCTTTACTCTGCCATCGCTTATCTCCTCTATTCTTCACTCTGCCACCGCTGATCTCCTCTATTCTTCACTCTGCCACCGCTGATCTCCTCCATTCTTCACTCTGCCACCGCTGATCTCCTCCATTCTTCACTCTGCCACCGCTGATCTCCTCTATTCTTCACTCTGCCATCGCTGATCTCCTCTATTCTTCACTCTGCCACCGCTGATCTCCTCTATTCTTTACTCTGCCACCGCTGATCTCCTCTATTCTTCACTCTGCCACCGCTGATCTCCTCCATTCTTCTTTCTGCCATCGCTGATCTCCTCCATTCTTCTTTCTGCCATCGCTCATCTCCTCCATTCTTCTTTCTGCCATCGCTGATCTCCTCCATTCTTCACTCTGCCATCGCTGATCTCCTCCATTCTTCACTCTTCCACCGCTGATCTCCTCCATTCTTCACTCTTCCACCGCTGATCTCCTCCATTCTTCACTCTGCCACCGCTGATCTCCTCCATTCTTCACTCTTCCACCGCTGATTTCGTCCATTCTTCACTCTGCCATCGCTGATTTCGTCCATTCTTCACTCTGCCATCGCTGATCTCCTCCATTCTTTACTCTGCCATCGCTGATCTCCTCCATTCTTCACTCTGCCACCGCTGATCTCCTCCATTCTTTACTCTGCCATCGCTGATCTCCTCCATTCTTTACTCTGCCATCGCTGATCTCCTCCATTCTTCACTCTGACACCGCTGATCTCCTCCATTCTTTACTCTGCCACCGCTGATCTCCTCCATTGTTTACTCTGCCATCGCTGATCTCCATTATTATTCACTCTGCCATCGCTGATCTCCTCCATTCTTCACTCTGTCACCGCTGATCTCCATTATTCTTCACTTGGCCATCGCTGATCTCCTCCATTCTTCACTCTGCCACCGCTGATCTCCTCCATTCTTCACTCTGCCACCGCTGATCTCCTCCATTCTTCACTCTGCCATCGCTGATCTCCTCCATTCTTCACTCTGCCACCGCTGATCTCCATTCTTCACTCTGCCACTGCTGATCTCTATTTTTCACTCTGCCACCGCTGATCTCCTTTATTCTTCACTCTGCCACCGCTGATCTCCTCCATTCTTCACTCTGCCACCGCTGATCTCCTCCATTCTTCACTCTGCCACCGCTGATCTCCTCTATTCTTTACTCTGCCATCGCTGATCTCCTCTATTCTTCACTCTGCCACCGCTGATCTCCTCTATTCTTTACTCTGCCATCGCTGATCTCCTCTATTCTTCACTCTGCCACCGCTGATCTCCTCTATTCTTCACTCTGCCACCGCTAATCTCGTCCATTCTTCACTCTGCCACCGCTGATCTCCTCCATTCTTCTTTCCGCCATCGCTGATCTCCTCCATTCTTCACTCTGCCACCGCTGATCTCCTCCATTCTTCACTCTTCCACCGCTGATTTCGTCCATTCTTCACTGTGCCATCGCTGATTTCGTCCATTCTTCACTCTGCCATCGCTGATTTCGTCCATTCTTCACTCTGCCATCGCTGATTTCGTCCATTCTTCACTCTGCCATCGCTGATTTAGTCCATTCTTCACTCTGCCATCGCTGATTTCGTCCATTCTTCACTGTGCCATCGCTGATTTCGTCCATTCTTCACTCTGCCATCGCTGATTTAGTCCATTCTTCACTCTGCCATCGCTGATCTCCTCCATTCTTTACTCTGCCATCGCTGATCTCCTCCATTCTTTACTCTGCCATCGCTGATCTCCTCCATTCTTCACTCTGCCACCGCTGATCTCCTCCATTCTTTACTCTGCCATCGCTGATCTCCTCCATTCTTTACTCTGCCATCGCTGATCTCCTCCATTCTTCACTCTGACACCGCTGATCTCCTCCATTCTTCACTCTGCCATCGCTGATCTCCTCCATTCTTCACTCTGTCACCGCTGATCTCCATTATTCTTCACTCTGCCATTGCTGATCTCCTCCATTCTTCACTCTGCCACCGCTGATCTCCTCCATTCTTCACTCTGCCACCGCTGATCTCCTCCATTCTTCACTCTGCCACTGCTGATCTCCTCCATTCTTCACTCTGCCACCGCTGATCTCCATTCTTCACTCTGCCATCGCTGATCTCCTCCATTCTTCACTCTGCCACCACTGATCTCCTCCATTCTTCACTCTGCCACCGCTGATCTCCTCCATTCTTCACTCTGCCACCACTGATCTCCTCCATTCTTCACTCTGCCATCGCTGATCTCCTCCATTCTTCACTCTGCCATCGCTGATCTCTTCCATTCTTCACTCTGCCATCGCTGATCTCCTCCATTCTTCACTCTGCCACCGCTGATCTCCTCCATTCTTCACTCTGCCACCACTGATCTCCTCCATTCTTCACTCTGCCATCGCTGATCTCCTCCATTCTTCACTCTGCCATCGCTGATCTCCTCCATTCTTCACTCTGCCACCGCTGATCTCCTCCATTCTTCACTCTGCCACCACTGATCTCCTCCATTCTTCACTCTGCCACCACTGATCTCCTCCATTCTTCACTCTGCCACCGCTGATCTCCTCTATTCTTCACTCTGACTCTGCTGATCTCCTCCATTCTTCACTCTGCCACCGCTGATCTTCTCCATTCTTCACTGTGCCACCGCTGATCTCCTCCATTCTTCACTCTGCCACCGCTGATCTCCTCTATTCTTCTTTCTGCCATCGCTGATCTCCTCCATTCTTCAATCTGACAACGCTGATCTCCTCCATTCTTCTTTCTGCCATCGCTGATCTCCTCCATTGTTCACTCTGCCACCGCTGATCTCCTCCATTCTTCACTCTGCCACCGCTGATCTCCATTCTTCACTCTACCACTGCTGATCTCCTCCATTCTTCACTCTGCCATCGCTGATCTCCTCCATTCTTCACTCTGCCACCGCTGATCTCCATTCTTCACTCTGCCACCGCTGATCTCCTCCATTCTTCACTCTGCCACCGCTGATCTCCTCCATTCTTCACTCTGCCATCGCTGATCTCCTCCATTCTTCTTTCTGCCATCGCTGATCTCTTCCATTCTTCATTCTGCCATCGCTGATCTCCTCCATTCTTCACTCTGCCACCGCTGATCTCCTCCATTCTTCACTCTGCCACCGCTGATCTCCCCCATTCTTCACTGTGCCACCACTGATCTCCTCCATTCTTCACTCTGCCACCGCTGATCTCCTCTATTCTTCACTCTGCCATCGCTGATCTCCTCTATTCTTCTTTCTGCCATCGCTGATCTCCTCCATTCTTCAATCTGACAACGCTGATCTCCTCCATTCTTCTTTCTGCCACCGCTGATCTCCTCCATTCTTCTTTCTGCCATCGCTGATCTCCTCCATTGTTCACTCTGCCACCGCTGATCTCCTCCATTCTTCACTCTGCCACCGCTGATCTCCATTCTTCACTCTGCCACTGCTGATCTCCTCCATTCTTCACTCTGCCACCGCTGATCTCCTCCATTCTTCACTCTGCCATCGCTGATCTCTTCCATTCTTCACTCTGCCATCGCCGATCTCCTCCATTCTTCACTCTGCCACCGCTGATCTCCTCCATTCTTCACTCTGCCACCGCTGATCTCCTCCATTCTTCTTTCTGCCATCGCTGATCTCCTTTATTCTTCACTCTGCCACCGCTGATCTCCTCCATTCTTCTTTCTGCCATCGCTGATCTCCTTTATTCTTCACTCTGCCATCGCTGATCTCCTCCATTTTTCACTCTGCCACCGCTGATCTCCTCCATTCTTCACTCTGCCACCGCTGATCTCCTTTATTCTTCACTCTGCCATCGCCGATCTCCTCCATTCTTCACTCTGCCACCGCTGATCTCCTCCATTCTTCTTTCTGCCATCGCTGATCTCCTTTATTCTTCACTCTGCCACCGCTGATCTCCTCCATTCTTCACTCTTCCACCGCTGATCTCCTCCATTCTTCACTCTGCCACCGCTGATCTCCTCCATTCTTCACTCTTCCACCGCTGATTTCGTCCATTCTTCACTGTGCCATCGCTGATCTCCTCCATTCTTCACTCTGCCACTGCTGATCTCTATTTTTCACTCTGCCACCGCTGATCTCCTTTATTCTTCCCTCTGCCACCGCTGATCTCCTCCAATCTTCACTCTGCCACCGCTGATCTCCTCCATTCTTTACTCTGCCACCGCTGATCTCCTCTATTCTTCACTCTGCCACCGCTGATCTCCTCTATTCTTCACTCTGCCACCGCTGATCTCCTCTATTCTTCACTCTGCCACCGCTGATCTCCTCCATTCTTTACTCTGCCACCGCTGATCTCCTCTATTCTTCACTCTGCCACCGCTGATCTCCTCTATTCTTCACTCTGCCACCGCTGATCTCCTCCATTCTTTACTCTGCCACCGCTGATCTCCTCTATTCTTCACTCTGCCACCGCTGATCTCCTCTATTCTTCACTCTGCCACCGCTGATCTCCTCTATTCTTCACTCTGCCATCGCTGATCTCCTCTATTCTTCACTCTGCCACCGCTGATCTCCTCTATTCTTTACTCTGCCACCGCTAATCTCGTCCATTCTTCACTCTGCCACCGCTGATCTCCTCCACTCTTCTTTCTGCCATCGCTGATCTCCTTTATTCTTCACTCTGCCACCGGTGATCTCCTCCATTCTTCAATCTGACAACGCTGATCTCCTCCATTCTTCTTTCTGCCATCGCTGATCTCCTTTATTCTTCACTCTGCCACCGCTGATCTCCTCCATTCTTCACTCTGCCACCGCTGATCTCCTCCTTTCTTTACTCTGCCACCGCTGATCTCCTCCATTCTTCACTCTGCCACCGCTGATCTCCTCCATTCTTCAATCTGACAACGCTGATCTCCTCCATTCTTCTTTCTGCCACCGCTGATCTCCTCTATTCTTCACTCTGCCACCGCTGATCTCCTCCTTTCTTTACTCTGCCATCGCTGATCTCCTCCATTCTTCACTCTGCCACCGCTGATCTCCATTCTTCACTCTGCCACTGCTGATCTCCTCCATTCTTCACTCTGCCACCGCTGATCTCCATTCTTCACTCTACCACTGCTGATCTCCTCCATTATTCACTCTACCACTGCTGATCTCCTCCATTCTTCACTCTGCCACCGCTGATCTCCATTCTTCACTCTGCCACTGCTGATCTCCTTTATTCTTCACTCTGCCCCCGCTGATCTCCATTCTTCACTCTGCCACCGCTGATCTCCATTCTTCACTCTACCACTGCTGATCTCCTCCATTATTCACTCTACCACTGCTGATCTCCTCCATTCTTCACTCTGCCACCGCTGATCTCCATTCTTCACTCTGCCACTGCTGATATCCTTTATTCTTCACTCTGCCACCGCTGATCTCCATTCTTCACTCTGCCACTGCTGATCTCCTCCATTCTTCACTCTGCCACCGCTGATCTCCATTCTTCACTCTACCACTGCTGATCTCTTCCATTCTTCACTCTGCCATCGCAGATCTCCTTTATTCTTCACTCTGCCCCCGCTGATCTCCTCCATTCTTCATTCTGCCACCGCTGATCTCCTCCATTCTTTACTCTGCCACCGCTGATCTCCTCTATTCTTCACTCTGCCACCGCTGATCTCCTCTATTCTTCACTCTCCAATCGCTGATCTCCTCCATTCTTCACTTTGCCACCGCTGATCTCCTCCATTCTTCACTCTCCAAACGCTGATCTCCTCCATTCTTCACTCTGCCACCGCTGATCTCCTTTATTCTTCACTCTGCCACCGCTGATCTCCTCCATTCTTTACTCTGCCATCGCTGATCTCCTCCATTCTTCACTCAGCCATCGCTGATCTCCTCTATTCTTCACTCTGCCACCGCTGATCTCCTCCATTCTTTACTCTGCCACCGCTGATCTCCTCTATTCTTCACTCTGCCACCGCTGATCTCCTCTATTCTTTACTCTGCCATCGCTGATCTCCTCCATTCTTCACTCTGCCACCGCTGATCTCCATTCTTCACTCTGCCACTGCTGATCTCCTCTATTTTTCACTCTGCCACCGCTGATCTCCTTTATTCTTCCCTCTGCCACCGCTGATCTCCTCCAATCTTCACTCTGCCACCGCTGATATCCTCCATTCTTTACTCTGCCACCGCTGATCTCCTCTATTCTTCACTCTGCCACCGCTGATCTCCTCTATTCTTTACTCTGCCATCGCTGATCTCCTCTATTCTTCACTCTGCCACCGCTGATCTCCTCTATTCTTTACTCTGCCATCGCTGATCTCCTCTATTCTTCACTCTGCCACCGCTGATCTCCTCTATTCTTCACTCTGCCACCGCTGATCTCCTCCATTCTTCACTCTGCCACCGCTGATCTCCTCCATTCTTCTTTCTGCCATCGCTGATCTCCTCCATTCTTTACTCTTCCACCGCTGATCTCCTCCATTCTTCACTCTTCCACCGCTGATCTCCTCCATTCTTCACTCTGCCACCGCTGATCTCCTCCATTCTTCACTCTTCCACCGCTGATTTCGTCCATTCTTCACTGTGCCATCGCTGATCTCCTCCATTCTTCACTCTGCCACTGCTGATCTCTATTTTTCACTCTGCCACCGCTGATCTCCTTTATTCTTCCCTCTGCCACCGCTGATCTCCTCCAATCTTCACTCTGCCACCGCTGATCTCCTCCATTCTTCTTTCTGCCATCGCTGATCTCCTCCATTCTTCAATCTGACACCGCTGATCCCCTCCATTCTTTACTCTGCCATCGCTGATCTCCTCTATTCTTCACTCTGCCACCGCTGATCTCCTCTATTCATTACTCTGCCATCGCTGATCTCCTCTATTCTTCACTCTGCCACCGCTGATCTCCTCTATTCTTTACTCTGCCACCGCTGATCTCCTCCACTCTTCTTTCTGCCATCGCTGATCTCCTCCATTCTTCACTCTGCCATCGCTGATCTCCTCCATTCTTCACTCTGCCATCGCTGATTTCGTCCATTCTTCACTCTGCCATCGCTGATCTCGTCCATTCTTCACAATTCCACCGCTGATCTCCTCCATTCTTCACTCTGTCACCGCTGATCTCCTCCATTCTTCACTCTTCCACCGCTGATCTCCTCCATTCTTCACTCTTCCACCGCTGATTTCGTCCATTCTTCACTGTGCCATCGCTGATTTCGTCCATTCTTCACTCTGCCATCGCTGATGTCCTCCATTCTTCACTCTGCCATCGCTGATCTCCTCCATTCTTTACTCTGCCATCGCTGATCTCCTCCATTCTTTACTCTGCCACTGCTGATCTCCTCTATTCTTCACTCTGCCATCGCTGATCTCCTCCATTCTTTACTCTGCCACCGCTGATCTCTATTCTTCACTCTGCCACTGCTGATCTCCTCTATTTTTCACTCTGCCACCGCTGATCTCCTTTATTCTTCCCTCTGCCACCGCTGATCTCCTCCAATCTTCACTCTGCCACCGCTGATATCCTCCATTCTTTACTCTGCCACCGCTGATCTCCTCTATTCTTCACTCTGCCACCGCTGATCTCCTCTATTCTTCACTCTGCCACCACTGATCTCCTCTATTCTTCACTCTGCCACCGCTGATCTCCTCTATTCTTCACTCTGCCACCGCTAATCTCGTCCATTCTTCACTCTGCCACCGCTGATCTCCTCTATTCTTCACTCTGCCACCGCTGATCTCCTCTATTCTTCACTCTGCCACCACTGATCTCCTCTATTCTTCACTCTGCCACCGCTGATCTCCTCTATTCTTCACTCTGCCATCGCTGATCTCCTCCATTCTTCTTTCTGCCATCGCTGATCTTCTCCATTCTTTACTCTTCCACCGCTGATCTCCTCCATTCTTCACTCTTCCACCGCTGATCTCCTCCATTCTTCACTCTGCCACCGCTGATCTCCTCCATTCTTCACTCTTCCACCGCTGATTTCGTCCATTCTTCACTGTGCCATCGCTAATCTCCTCCATTCTTCACTCTGCCACCGCTGATCTCCATTCTTCACTCTGCCACTGCTGATCTCTATTTTTCACTCTGCCACCGCTGATCTCCTTTATTCTTCCCTCTGCCACCGCTGATCTCCTCCAATCTTCACTCTGCAACCGCTGATCTCCTCCATTCTTTACTCTGCCACCGCTGATCTCCTCTATTCTTCACTCTGCCACCGCTGATCTCCTCTATTCTTTACTCTGCCATCGCTGATCTCCTCTATTCTTCACTCTGCCACCGCTGATCTCCTCTATTCTTTACTCTGCCATCGCTGATCTCCTCTATTCTTCACTCTGCCACCGCTGATCTCCTCTATTCTTTACTCTGCCACCGCTAATCTCGTCCATTCTTCAATCTGACACCGCTGATCTCCTCCATTCTTCACTCTGCCATCGCTGATTTCGTCCATTCTTCACTCTGCCATTACTGATCTCCTCCATTCTTCACTCTGCCACCGCTGATCTCGTCCATTCTTCACTCTGCCACCGCTGATCTCCTCCATTCTTCACTCTTCCACCGCTGATCTCCTCCATTCTTCACTCTGCCACCGCTGATCTCCTCCATTCTTCACTCTTCCACCGCTGATCTCCTCCATTCTTCACTCTGCCATCGCTGATCTCCTCCATTCTTCACTCTGCCATCGCTGATCTCCTCCATTCTTTGCTCTGCCATCGCTGATTTCGTCCATTCTTCACTCTGCCATCGCTGATCTCCTCCATTCTTTACTCTGCCATCGCTGATCTCCTCCATTCTTCTTTCTGACACCGCTGATCTCCTCCATTCTTCACTCTGCCATCGCTGATCTCCTCCATTCTTCACTCTGCCATCGCTGATCTCCTCCATTCTTCACTCTGCCACCGCTGATCTCCTCCATTCTTCACTCTTCCACCGCTGATCTCCTCCATTCTTCACTCTTCCACCGCTGATTTCGTCCATTCTTCACTCTGCCCCCGCTGATCTCCTCCATTTTTCACTCAGCCACCACTGATCTCCTCTATTCTTCACTCTGCCATCGCTGATCTCCTCTATTCTTCACTCTGCCACCGCTGATCTCCTCTATTCTTCACTCTGCCATCGCTGATCTCCTCTATTCTTCACTCTGCCACCGCTGATCTCCTCTATTCTTCACTCTGCCATCGCTGATCTCCTCTATTCTTCACTCTGCCACCGCTGATCTCCTCTATTCTTCACTCTGCCATCGCTGATCTCTTCCATTCTTCACTCTGCCATCGCTGATTTCGTCCATTCTTCACTCTGCCATCGCTGATCTCCTCTATTCTTTACTCTGCCATCGCTGATCTCCTCTATTCTTCACTCTGCCACCGCTGATCTCCTCTATTCTTTACTCTGCCATCGCTGATCTCCTCTATTCTTCACTCTGCCACCGCTGATCTCCTCTATTCTTCACTCTGCCACCGCTAATCTCGTCCATTCTTCACTCTGCCACCGCTGATCTCCTCCATTCTTCTTTCTGCCATCGCTGATCTCCTCTATTCTTCACTCTTCTACCGCTGATCTCCTCCATTCTTCACTCTGCCACCGCTGATCTCCTCCATTCTTCACTCTTCCACCGCTGATTTCGTCCATTCTTCACTGTGCCATCGCTGATCTCCTCCATTCTTCACTCTGCCACCGCTGATCTCCATTCTTCACTCTGCCACCGCTGATCTCCTCCATTCTTCACTCTGCCACCGCTGATCTCCATTCTTCACTCTGCCACCGCTGATCTCCTCCATTCTTCACTCTTCCACCGCTGATTTCGTCCATTCTTCACTGTGCCATCGCTGATCTCCTCCATTCTTCACTCTGCCATCGCTGATCTCTATTTTTCACTCTGCCACCGCTGATCTCCTTTATTCTTCCCTCTGCCACCGCTGATCTCCTCCAATCTTCACTCTGCAACCGCTGATCTCCTCCATTCTTTACTCTGCCACCGCTGATCTCCTCTATTCTTCACTCTGCCACCGCTGATCTCCTCTATTCTTTACTCTGCCATCGCTGATCTCCTCTATTCTTCACTCTGCCACCGCTGATCTCCTCTATTCTTTACTCTGCCATCGCTGATCTCCTCTATTCTTCACTCTGCCACCGCTGATCTCCTCTATTCTTTACTCTGCCATCGCTGATCTCCTCTATTCTTTACTCTGCCACCGCTAATCTCGTCCATTCTTCACTCTGCCACCGCTGATCTTCTCCACTCTTCTTTCTGCCATCGCTGATCTCCTCCATTCTTCAATCTGACACCGCTGATCTCCTCCATTCTTCACTCTGCCATCGCTGATTTCGTCCATTCTTCACTCTGCCATCGCTGATGTCCTCCATTCTTCACTCTGCCACCGCTGATCTCGTCCATTCTTCACTCTGCCACCGCTGATCTCCTCCATTCTTCACTCTTCCACCGCTGATCTCCTCCATTCTTCACTCTGCCACCGCTGATCTCCTCCATTCTTCACTCTTCCACCGCTGATCTCCTCCATTCTTCACTCTTCCACCGCTGATTTCGTCCATTCTTCACTCTGCCATCGCTGATTTCGTCCATTCTTCACTCTGCCATCGCTGATCTCCTCCATTCTTTGCTCTGCCATCGCTGATCTCCTCCATTCTTCAATCTGACACCGCTGATCCCCTCCATTCTTTACTCTGCCATCGCTGATCTCCTCCATTCTTCACTCTGCCATCGCTGATCTCCTCCATTCTTCACTCTGCCATCGCTGATCTCCTCCATTCTTTACTCTGCCATCGCTGATCTCCTCCATTCTTTACTCTGCCACCGCTGATCTCCTCTATTCTTCACTCTGCCATCGCTGATCTCCTCCATTCTTTACTCTGCCACCGCTGATCTCCTCCATTCTTCACTCTGCCACCGCTGATCTCCTCTATTCTTCACTCTGCCACCGCTGATCTCCTCTATTCTTCACTCTGCCATCGCTGATCTCTTCCATTCTTCACTCTGCCATCGCTGATTTCGTCCATTCTTCACTCTGCCATCGCTGATCTCCATTCTTCACTCTGCCACCGCTGATCTCGTCCATTCTTCACTCTGCCACCGCTGATCTCCTCCATTCTTCACTCTTCCACCGCTGATCTCCTCCATTCTTCACTCTGCCACCGCTGATCTCCTCCATTCTTCACTCTTCCACCGCTGATCTCCTCCATTCTTCACTCTTCCACCGCTGATTTCGTCCATTCTTCACTGTGCCATCGCTGATTTCGTCCATTCTTCACTCTGCCATCGCTGATTTCGTCCATTCTTCACTCTGCCATCGCTGATCTCCTCCATTCTTTGCTCTGCCATCGCTGATCTCCTCCATTCTTCAATCTGACACCGCTGATCTCCTCCATTCTTCACTCTGCCATCGCTGATCTCCTCCATTCTTCACTTTGCCATCGCTGATCTCCTCCATTCTTTACTCTGCCATCGCTGATCTCCTCCATTCTTTACTCTGCCACCGCTGATCTCCTCTATTCTTCACTCTGCCATCGCTGATCTCCTCCATTCTTTTCTCTGCCACCGCTGATCTCCTCCATTCTTCACTCTGCCACCGCTGATCTCCTCCATTCTTTACTCTGCCACCGCTGATCTCCTCTATTCTTCACTCTGCCGTCGCTGATCTCCTCCATTCTTTACTCTGCCACCGCTGATCTCCTCCATTCTTCACTCTGCCACCGCTGATCTCCTCTATTCTTCACTCTGCCACCGCTGATCTCCTCTATTCTTCACTCTGCCATCGATGTTCTCCTCCTTTCTTCACTCTGCCACCGCTGATCTCCTCCATTCTTGTCTCTTTGGTCTCGGCACATAATGAGTGTTCACACCAGGCGCTCGGTGCACACTTGTCGAGGTCAGACATATTATTGCACCTTCCCACCTCCTCTGACTCCGCCCCTCTCGTCTGTGATTGACAGCTCTGACATTATAGAGTGGGTGGAAGCTGCTCTCATGTTTGGCCTTTGGTCACTGAGCGCCTGTCCCGGGTTGCAGCCATCATTCTAAGCTGTCCTCTCTCACCAGCCGGTGATTGCGGTTTGGTAATGGCCGGTGGGGGAGGGGACGCAGTTTTGCTCCTTCCTCGTGAATCCTGACACTTTCTCTCCATCTTCTCAGCGTCACTCCTGACCCATCACTCGCCCGCCGACTCTTTCTTCCCACAAACGTCATTGATTTCCAATAATGTCTCCGGTGCTCGGCACATGGCGTCTGGTCACTATTTGGGGTCTGATCCCCTTATAGTGACCTCCGCTGCTCCTATGTGGAGTCGTCCCAGGCGGAAGCTTCTACGTCCTTACCCTGACGCCACTACAGGATTAAACGTTTCCAGCGACCGCCATTTCCTGGCAGGGTATATGGCGGCATTTCATTCAGGAGGGGCCTCATTCTGCTATGAAGACCCCTGTAGAGTGATATGTTCACTGTCCTGGCACAGAGCTGTCAGGTGGCTTGAAGGGGAACTCCACTTTTAGATCCACTTTGCTTTTACTGGTGGGGGGCACTTATTTATCAATTATCAGTAAATCTGCACCTGTCTGAACCAGATTCAGGTAAATCCATCACATGGGGGAAGGATAACTCCTCCGGGCAGCGGCCAGGAATGGAAAGGTGGAATTTACACTTTTAATACAAAATTAAATGTAAGGTTTTATTTAAAGGGACAAGAAAGAAACTGAATTCCACTGCTCCCTCCAGTGGTAGAGAGCAGGATTACACCACTCAGTGATTTCTAAACCTCCACACTGACCTTTTCACCTCTGGATTAAAGGGGTTGTCCATCTCTGGGGAACAATGGTTCAAGTAATTGGGGCTAAAAATCATTTTTGCAATTAGGTTTCATTAAACATATTGCAGCGTTTGTCTCCTGTACTCGGAGAATTACTGCGGCCCCCAGAATAAGGTTACGGGGGAGGGGGCACATAATCTGGACTTTACCAGGTGTGGGGGGTCTGTGGAGCTGACTATTATACAGGACACCTGCTGGGGGGACTGTCACCCCCCCCCCCCTCCTCCGGTCACTGGTAGCTGTCACCCCCCTGCCTCCTCCTGTCACTGGTTGCTGTCACCCCCCTCCTCTGGTCACTGGTAGCTGTCACCCCCCTCCTCTGGTCACTGGTTGCTGTCACCCCCCCCGCCTCCTCCGTTCACTGGTTGCTGTCACCCCCCTCCTCTGGTCACTGGTTGCTGTCACCCCCCCCGCCTCCTCCGTTCACTGGTTGCTGTCACCCCCCCCCCCTCCTCCGTTCACTGGTTGCTGTCACCCCCCTCCTCCTGTCACTGGTTGCTGTCACCCCCCTCCTCTGGTCACTGGTTGCTGTCACCCCCCTCCTCCGTTCACTGGTTGCTGTCACCCCCCTCCTCTGGTCACTGGTAGCTGTCACCCCCCTCCTCCGGTCACTGGTTGCTGTCACCCCCCTCCTCCGGTCACTGGTAGCTGTCACCCCCCTCCTCCGGTCACTGGTCGCTGTCACCCCCCTCCTCCGGTCACTGGTTCCTGTCACCCCCCTCCTCCTCCGGTCACTGGTTGCTATCACCCCCCTCCTCCGGTCACTGGTTGCTGTCACCCCCCTCCTCCGGTCACTGGTTGCTGTCACCCCCCTCCTCCGGCCTCCGGGGGCGGGTCCAGGTCCCGTGTCCCCGCCCTCCTCCGGTCACTGGTTGCTGTCACCCCCCTTCTCCGGCCACTGGTTGCTGTCACCCCCCCCCCTCCTCCGGTCACTGGTTGCTGTTATCCACCTCCTCTGGTCACTGGGGGCTGTCACCCCCCTCCTCCGGTCACTGGTTGCTGTCACCCCCCTCCTCCGGACACTGGTAGCTGTCACCCCCCTCCTCCGGTCACTGGTTGCCGTCACCCCCCTCCTCCGGTCACTGGTTCCTGTCACCCCCCTCCTCCTCCGGTCACTGGTTGCTGTCACCCCCCTCCTCCGGTCACTGGTAGCTGTCACCCCCCTCCTCCGGTCACTGGTTGCTGTCACCCCCCTCCTCCGGTCACTGGTAGCTGTCACCCCTCTCCTCTGGTCACTGGTCGCTGTCACCCCCCTCCTCCGGTCACTGGTTCCTGTCACCCCCCTCCTCCTCCGGTCACTGGTTGCTGTCACCCCCCTCCTCCGGTCACTGGTTCCTGTCACCCCCCTCCTCCGGTCACTGGTTGCTGTCACCCCCCGCCTCCTCCGGTCACTGGTAACTGTCACCCCCCTCCTCCGGTCACTGGTAACTGTCACCCCCCTCCTCCGGTCACTGGTTGCTGTCACCCCCCGCCTCCTCCGGTCACTGGTAACTGTCACCCCCCTCCTCCGGTCACTGGTTGCTGTCACCCCCCTCCTCCGTTCACTGGTTCCTGTCACCCCTCTGCCTCCTCCGGTCACTGGTAACTGTCACCCCCCTCCTCCGGTCACTGGTTGCTGTCACCCCCCTCCTCCGGTCACTGGTTGCTGTCACCCCCCTCCTCCTCCGGTCACTGGTTGCTGTCACCCCCCTCCTCCTCCGGTCACTGGTTGCTGTCACCCCCCTCCTCCGGTCACTGGTGGCTGTCACCCCCCTCCTCCGGTCACTGGTTGCTGTCACCCCCCTCCTCTGGTCACTGGTGGCTGTCACCCCCCTCCTCCGGTCACTGGTTGCTGTCACCCCCCTCCTCTGGTCACTGGTTGCTGTCACCCCCCTCCTCCTCCAGTCACTGGTTGCTGTCACCCCCCTCCTCCGGTCACCGGTGGCTGTCACCCCCCTCCTCCGGTCACTGGTTGCTGTCACCCCCCTCCTCCGGTCACTGGTTGCTGTCACCCCCCTCCTCCGGTCACTGGTTGCTGTCACCCCCCCGCCTCCTCCGGTCACTGGTTGCTGTCACCCCCCTCCTCCGGTCACCGGTTGCTGTCACCCCCCCGCCTCCTCCGGTCACTGGTTCCTGTCACCCCCCTCCTCCGGTCACTGGTTGCTGTCACCCCCCTCCTCCGTTCACTGGTTGCTGTCACCCCCCTCCTCCGTTCACTGGTTGCTATCACCCCCCTCCTCCGGTCACTGGTTGCTGTCACCCCCCTCCTCCGGTCACTGGTTGCTGTCACCCCCCTCCTCCGTTCACTGGTTGCTATCACCCCCCTCCTCCGGTCACTGGTTGCTGTCACCCCCCGCCTCCTCCGGTCACCGGTTGCTGTCACCCCCCTCCTCCGTTCACTGGTTGCTGTCACCCCCCTCCTCCGTTCACTGGTTGCTGTCACCCCCCTCCTCCGTTCACTGGTTGCTGTCACCCCCCTCCTCTGGTCACTGGTTGCTGTCACCCCCCTCCTCCGTTCACTGGTTGCTGTCACCCCCCTCCTCTGGTCACTGGTCGCTATCACCCCCCTCCTCCGGTCACTGGTTGCTGTCACCCCCCTCCTCCGGTCACTGGTTGCTGTCACCCCCCTCCTCCGTTCACTGGTTGCTATCACCCCCCTCCTCCGGTCACTGGTTGCTGTCAACCCCCCCGCCTCCTCCGTTCACTGGTTGCTGTCACCCCCCTCCTCCGTTCACTGGTTGCTGTCACCCCCCTCCTCCGTTCACTGGTTGCTGTCACCCCCCTCCTCCGTTCACTGGTTCCTGTCACCCCCCTCCTCTGGTCACTGGTTGCTGTCACCCCCCTCCTCCGTTCACTGGTTGCTGTCACCCCCCTCCTCTGGTCACTGGTCGCTATCACCCCCCTCCTCCGGTCACCGGTTGCTGTCACCCCCCTCCTCCGGTCACTGGTTGCTGTCACCCCCCTCCTCCGTTCACTGGTTGCTGTCACCCCCCGCCTCTGGTCACTGGTCGCTATCACCCCCCTCCTCCGGTCACCGGTTGCTGTCACCCCCCTCCTCCGTTCACTGGTTGCTGTCACCCCCCTCCTCCGTTCACTGGTTGCTGTCACCCCCCTCCTCCGTTCACTGGTTGCTGTCACCCCCCTCCTCTGGTCACTGGTCGCTATCACCCCCCTCCTCCGGTCACCGGTTGCTGTCACCCCCCTCCTCCGGTCACTGGTTGCTGTCACCCCCCTCCTCCGGTCACTGGTTGCTGTCACCCCCCTCCTCCGGTCACTGGTTGCTGTCACCCCTCTGCCTCCTCCGGTCACTGGTTGCTGTCACCCCCCTTCTCCGGTCACTGGTTGCTGTCACCCCCCTCCTCCTCCGGTCACTGGTTGCTGTCACCCCCCTCCTCCTCTGGTCACTGGTTGCTGTCACCCCCCTCCTCTACCGGTCACTGGTTGCTGTCACCCCTCTGCCTCCTCAGGTCACTGGTAGCTATCACCCCCCTCCTCCGGTCACTGGTTGCTGTCACCCCCCTTCTCCGGTCACTGGTTGCTGTCACCCCTCTGCCTCCTCTGGTCACTGGTTGCTGTCACCCACCTTCTCCGGTCACTGGTTGCTGTCACCCCTCTGCCTCCTCCGGTCACTGGTTGCTGTTATCCCCCTCCTCTGGTCACTGGGGGCTGTCACTCCCCTCCTCCGGTCACTGGTAGCTGTCACCCCCCCTCCTCCGGTCACTGGTAGCTGTCACCCCCCTCCTCCGGTCACTGGTTGCTGTCACCCCCCTCCTCCGGTCACTGGTTGCTGTCACCCCCCTCCTCCTCCGGTCACTGGTTGCTGTCACCCCCCTCCTCCTCCGGTCACCGGTAGCTGTCACCCCCCTCCTCCGGTCACTGGTCGCTGTCACCCCCCTCCTCCGGTCACTGGGGGCTGTCATCCCCCTCCTCCGGTGACTGGTTGCTGTCACCCCCCTCCTCCGGTCACTGGTAGCTGTCACCCCCCTCCTCCGGTCACTGATTGCTGTCACCCCCCTCCTCCGGTCACTGGTAGCTGTCACCCCCCTCCTCCGGTCACTGGTCGCTGTCACCCCCCTCCTCCGGTCACTGGTTCCTGTCACCCCCCTCCTCCTCCGGTCACTGGTTGCTATCACCCCCCTCCTCCGGTCACTGGTTGCTCTCACCCCCCTCCTCCGGTCACTGGTTGCTGTCACCCCCCTCCTCCGGCCTCCGGGGGCGGGTCCAGGCCCCGTGTCCCCGCCCTCCTCCGGTCACTGGTTGCTGTCACCCCCCTTCTCCGGTCACTGGTTGCTGTCACCCCCCCGCCTCCTCCGGTCACTGGTTGCTGTTATCCCCCTCCTCTGGTCACTGGGGGCTGTCACCCCCCTTCTCCGGTCACTGGTTGCTGTAACCCCCCTCCTCCGGACACTGGTAGCTGTCACCCCCCTCCTCCGGTCACTGGTTCCTGTCACCCCCCTCCTCCTCTGGTCACTGGTTCCTGTCACCCCCCTCCTCCTCTGGTCACTGGTTCCTGTCACCCCCCTCCTCCTCCGGTCTCTGGTGGCTGTCACCCCCCTCCTCCGGTCACTGGTTGCCGTCACCCCCCTCCTCCGGTCACTGGTTCCTGTCACCCCCCTCCTCCTCCGGTCACTGGTTCCTGTCACCCCCCTCCTCCTCTGGTCACTGGTTCCTGTCACCCCCCTCCTCCTCTGGTCACTGGTTCCTGTCACCCCCCTCCTCCTCCGGTCTCTGGTGGCTGTCACCCCCCTCCTCCGGTCACTGGTTGCCGTCACCCCCCTCCTCCGGTCACTGGTTCCTGTCACCCCCCTCCTCCTCCGGTCACTGGTTCCTGTCACCCCCCTCCTCCTCCGGTCACTGGTTCCTGTCACCCCCCTCCTCCTCCGGTCACTGGTTCCTGTCACCCCCCTCCTCCTCCGGTCACTGGTTCCTGTCACCCCCCTCCTCCTCCGGTCACTGGTTCCTGTCACCCCCCTCCTCCTCTGGTCACTGGTTCCTGTCACCCCCCTCCTCCTCCGGTCACTGGTTGCTGTCACCCCCTCCTCCGGTCACTGGTTCCTGTCACCCCCCTCCTCCTCCGGTCACTGGTTCCTGTCACCCCCCTCCTCCTCCGGTCACTGGCTGCTTTCACCCCCCTCCTCCGGTCTCTGGTGGCTGTCACCCCCCTCCTCCGGTCACTGGTTGCCGTCACCCCCCTCCTCCGGTCACTGGTTGCCGTCACCCCCCTCCTCCGGTCACTGGTTCCTGTCACCCCCCTCCTCCTCCGGTCACTGGTTCCTGTCACCCCCCTCCTCCTCCGGTCACTGGTTCCTGTCACCCCCCTCCTCCGGTCACTGGTTGCCGTCACCCCCCTCCTCCGGTCACTGGTTCCTGTCACCCCCCTCCTCCTCCGGTCACTGGTTCCTGTCACCCCCCTCCTCCTCTGGTCACTGGTTCCTGTCACCCCCCTCCTCCTCCGGTCACTGGTTGCTGTCACCCCCCTCCTCCGGTCACTGGTTCCTGTCACCCCCCTCCTCCTCCGGTCACTGGTTCCTGTCACCCCCCTCCTCCTCCGGTCACTGGCTGCTCTCACCCCCCTCCTCCGGTCTCTGGTGGCTGTCACCCCCCTCCTCCGGTCACTGGTTCCTGTCACCCCCCTCCTCCGGTCACTGGTTGCCGTCACCCCCCTCCTCCGGTCACTGGTTCCTGTCACCCCCCTCCTCCTCCGGTCACTGGTTCCTGTCACCCCCCTCCTCCTCCGGTCACTGGTCCCTGTCACCCCCCTCCTCCGGTCACTGGTTCCTGTCACCCCCCTCCTCCGGTCACTGGTTCCTGTCACCCCCCTCCTCCTCCGGTCACTGGTTCCTGTCACCCCCCTCCTCCTCCGGTCACTGGTTCCTGTCACCCCCCTCCTCCTCTGGTCACTGGTTCCTGTCACCCCCCTCCTCCTCCGGTCACTGGTTGCTGTCACCCCCTCCTCCGGTCACTGGTTCCTGTCACCCCCCTCCTCCTCCGGTCACTGGTTCCTGTCACCCCCCTCCTCCTCTGGTCACTGGTTCCTGTCACCCCCCTCCTCCTCCGATCACTGGCTGCTTTCACCCCCCTCCTCCGGTCTCTGGTGGCTGTCACCCCCCTCCTCCGGTCACTGGTTGCCATCACCCCCCTCCTCCGGTCACTGGTTGCCGTCACCCCCCTCCTCCGGTCACTGGTTCCTGTCACCCCCCTCCTCCTCCGGTCACTGGTTCCTGTCACCCCCCTCCTCCTCCGGTCACTGGTTCCTGTCACCCCCCTCCTCCTCCGGTCACTGGTTCCTGTCACCCCCCTCCTCCTCCGGTCACTGGTTCCTGTCACCCCCCTCCTCCTCCGGTCATTGGTTCCTGTCACCCCCCTCCTCCTCTGGTCACTGGTTCCTGTCACCCCCCTCCTCCTCCGGTCACTGGTTGCTGTCACCCCCCTCCTCCTCCGGTCACTGGTTCCTGTCACCCCCCTCCTCCTCCGGTCACTGGTTCCTGTCACCCCCCTCCTCCTCTGGTCACTGGTTCCTGTCACCCCCCTCCTCCTCCGGTCACTGGTTCCTGTCACCCCCCTCCTCCTCTGGTCACTGGTTCCTGTCACCCCCCCCCCCTCCTCCGGTCACTGGTTGCTGTCACCCCCTCCTCCGGTCACTGGTTCCTGTCACCCCCCTCCTCCTCCGGTCACTGGCTGCTGTCACCCCCCTCCTCCGGTCTCTGGTGGCTGTCACCCCCCTCCTCCGGTCACTGGTTCCTGTCACCCCCCTCCTCCTCCGGTCACTGGTTGCTGTCACCCCCCTCCTCCGGTCACTGGTTCCTGTCACCCCCCTCCTCCTCCGGTCACTGGTTCCTGTCACCCCCCTCCTCCTCCGGTCACTGGTTCCTGTCACCCCCCTCCTCCTCCGGTCACTGGTTGCCGTCACCCCCCTCCTCCGGTCACTGGCTGCTGTCACCCCCCTTCTCCGGTCACTGGTTCCTGTCACCCCCCTCCTCCTCCGGTCACTGGTTGCTGTCACCCCCCTCCTCCTCCGGTCACTGGTTGCTGTCACCCCCCTCCTCCGGTCACTGGTTGCTGTCACCCCCCTCCTCTGGTCACTGGTTGCTGTCACCCCCCTCCTCCGGTCACTGGTTGCTGTCACCCCCCTCCTCCGGTCACTGGTAACTGTCACCCTCCTCCTCCGGTCACTGGTTGCTGTCACCCCCCTCCTCTGGTCACTGGTAACTGTCACCCCCCTCCTCCGGTCACTGGTTGCTGTCACCCCCCTCCTCCGGTCACTGGTAACTGTCACCCTCCTCCTCCGGTCACTGGTTGCTGTCACCCCCCTCCTCTGGTCACTGGTAACTGTCACCCTCCTCCTCCGGTCACTGGTTCCTGCCACCCCCCTCCTCCTCCGGTCACTGGCTGCTGTCACCCCCCTCCTCCTCCGGTCACTGGTTCCTGTCACCCCCCTCCTCCGGTCACTGGTTGCTGTCACCCCCCTCCTCCGGTCACTGGTTGCTGTCACCCCCCTCCTCTGGTCACTGGTAACTGTCACCCCCCTCCTCCGGTCACTGGTTGCTGTCACCCCCCTCCTCCTCCGGTCACTGGCTGCTGTCACCCCCCTCCTCCTCCGGTCACTGGTTCCTGTCACCCCCCTCCTCCGGTCACTGGTTGCTGTCACCCCTCTGCCTCCTCCGGTCACTGGTTGCTGTCACCCCCCTCCTCCGGTCACTGGTTGCTGTCACCCCCCTCCTCCGGTCACTGGTTCCTGTCACCCCTCTGCCTCCTCCGGTCACTGGTTGCTGTCACCCCCCTCCTCCTCCGGTCACTGGTTCCTGTCACCCCCCTCCTCCGGTCACTGGTTCCTGTCACCCCTCTGCCTCCTCCGGTCACTGGCTGCTATCACCCCCCTCCTCCGGTCACTGGTTGCTGTCACCCCCCTCCTCCTCCGGTCACTGGTAACTGTCACCCCCCTCCTCCTCCGGTCACTGGTAACTGTCACCCCCCTCCTCCTCCGGTCACTGGTAACTGTCACCCCTCGCCTCCTCCGGTCACTGGTAACTGTCACCCCCCTCCTCCGGTCACTGGTAACTGTCACCCCCCTCCTCCGGTCACTGGTAACTTTCACCCTCCTCCTCCGGTCACTGGTGCTGTCACCCTCCTCCTCCGGTCACTGGTTGCTGTCACCCCCCGCCTCCTCCGGTCACTGGTAGCTGTCACCCCTCTGCCTCCTCCGGTCACTGGTAACTGTCACCCCCCTCCTCCGGTCACTGGTTGCTGTCACCCCCCTCCTCCGGTCACTGGTTGCTGTCACCCTCCTCCTCCGGTCACTGGTTGCTGTCACCCTCCTCCTCCGGTCACTGGTTGCTGTCACCCCCCGCCTCCTCCGGTCACTGGTAACTGTCACCCCCCTCCTCCGGTCACTGGTTGCTGTCACCCCCCTCCTCCGGTCACTGGTTGCTGTCACCACCCTCCTCCTCCGGTCACTGGCTGCTGTCACCCCCCTCCTCCGGTCCCTGGTGGCTGTCACCCCCCTCCTCCGGTCACTGGTTGCTGTCACCCCCCTCCTCCGGTCACTGGTTCCTGTCACCCCCCTCCTCCTCCGGTCACTGGCTGCTGTCACCCCCCTCCTCCGGTCTCTGGTGGCTATCACCCCCCTCCTCCGGTCACTGGTTGCTGTCACCCCCCTCCTCCTCCGGTCACTGGTCGCTGTCACCCCCCTCCTCCGGTCACTGGCTGCTGTCACCCCCCTCCTCCTCCGGTCACTGGTAACTGTCACCCCCCTCCTCCGGTCACTGGTTGCTGTCACCCCCCTCTTCCGGTCTCTGGTGGCTATCACCCCCCTCCTCCGGTCACTGGTTGCCGTCACCCCCCTCCTCCGGTCACTGGTTCCTGTCACCCCCCTCCTCCTCCGGTCACTGGCTGCTGTCACCCCCCTCCTCCGGTCTCTGGTGGCTATCACCCCCCTCCTCCGGTCACTGGTTGCTGTCACCCCCCTCCTCCTCCGGTCACTGGTCGCTGTCACCCCCCTCCTCCGGTCACTGGTAACTGTCACCCCCCTCCTCCGGTCACTGGTTGCTGTCACCCCCCTCCTCCGGTCTCTGGTGGCTATCACCCCCCTCCTCCTCCGGTCACTGGTTGCCGTCACCCCCCCCCCCCTCCTCCGTCCCCCGGGGGCGGGTCCAGGCCCCGTGTCCCCGCCCTCCTCCTCCTCAGTCTGCCGGCAGTGTCGGGCATGGAGCGGCGGCGCAGAGCCGGCATCGCCCTCACCCTCACCGCGCTGTCGCTGCTCTTCTCGGTCACCGCCTTCTGCAGCAGTCACTGGTGTCAGGGGGTCCGCAAGGTGCCGAAGCCCTTCTGTACCGGAGCCGCCCGGGACAACTGCATCCGCTACAACAACTCCGACTCCAACAGCAGCTCCGCCGTGCACTACAGCTGGGAGACCGGCGACGACAAGTTCATCCAGCGCCGCTTCCACGCCGGCATCTGGTACAGCTGCGAGGAGACGGTCAGCGGGGACGGTGAGGACCGGGCTCTGCTACACCGCTGACACCGGACCCACTCAGCCCTGCTACACCGCTGACACCGGACCCACTCAGCTCTGCTACACCGCTGACACCGGACCCACTCAGCCCTGCTACACCGCTGACACCGGACACACTCAGCCCTGCTACACCGCTGACACCGGACCCACTCAGCCCTGCTACACCGCTGACACCGGACCCACTCAGCCCTGCTACACCGCTGACACCGGACACACTCAGCCCTGCTACACCGCTGACACCGGACACACTCAGCTCTGCTACACCGCTGACACCGGACACACTCAGCTCTGCTACACCGCTGACACCGGACCCACTCAGCCCTGCTACACCGCTGACACCGGACCCACTCAGCCCTGCTACACCGCTGACACCGGACCCACTCAGCCCTGCTACACCGCTGACACCGGACCCACTCAGCCCTGCTACACCGCTGACACCGGACCCACTCAGCCCTGCTACACCGCTGACACCGGACCCACTCAGCCCTGCTACACCGCTGACACCGGACACACTCAGCCCTGCTACACCGCTGACACCGGACACACTCAGCTCTGCTACACCGCTGACACCGGACACACTCAGCCCTGCTACACCGCTGACACCGGACACACTCAGCCCTGCTACACCGCTGACACCGGACACACTCAGCTCTGCTACACCGCTGACACCGGACACACTCAGCTCTGCTACACCGCTGACACCGGACACACTCAGCTCTGCTACACCGCTGACACCGGACACACTCAGCTCTGCTACACCGCTGACACCGGACCCACTCAGCCCTGCTACACCGCTGACACCGGACCCACTCAGCCCTGCTACACCGCTGACACCGGACCCACTCAGCCCTGCTACACCGCTGACACCGGACCCACTCAGCCCTGCTACACCGCTGACACCGGACCCACTCAGCCCTGCTACACCGCTGACACCGGACCCACTCAGCCCTGCTACACCGCTGACACCGGACCCACTCAGCCCTGCTACACCGCTGACACCGGACACACTCAGCCCTGCTACACCGCTGACACCGGACACAGCTCTGCTACATCACTGCCGGGGGACCCAGCTCTGCTACACCACTGCCGGGGGACCCAGCTCTGCTACATCACTGCCGGGGGACCCAACTCTGCTACACCACTGCCGGGGGACACAGCTCTGCTACACCGCTGCCGGGGGACACAGCTCTGCTACATCACTGACACCGGACACTCAGCTCTGCTACATCACTGACACCGGACACTCAGCTCTGCTACATCGCTGCCGGGGGACCCAGCTCTGCTACATCACTGCCGGGGGACCCAACTCTGCTACACCACTGCCGCGGGACACAGCTCTGCTACACCGCTGCCGGGGGACACAGCTGTGCTATATCACTGACACCGGACACTCAGCTCTGCTACATCACTGACACCGGACACTCAGCTCTGCTACATCACTGACACCGGACACTCAGCTCTGCTACATCGCTGACACCGGACACTCAGCTCTGCTACACCGCTGCCGGGGGACCCAGCTCTGCTACACCGCTGCCGGGGGACCCAGCTCTGCTACACCGCTGCCGGGGGACCCAGCTCTGCTACACCGCTGCCGGGGGACCCAGCTCTGCTACACCGCTGCCGGGGGACCCAGCTCTGCTACACCGCTGCCGGGGGACCCAGCTCTGCTACACCGCTGCCGGGGGACCCAGCTCTGCTACACCGCTGCCGGGGGACCCAGCTCTGCTACACCGCTGCCGGGGGACCCAGCTCTGCTACACCGCTGCCGGGGGACCCAGCTCTGCTACACCGCTGCCGGGGGACCCAGGTCTGCTACACCACTGCCGGGGGACACAGCTCTGCTACATCACTGACACCGGACACACTCAGCTCTGCTACACCACTGCCGGGGGACCCAGCTCTGCTACACCACCGCCGGGGGACACAGCCCTGCTACATCACTGACACCGGACACACTCAGCTCTGCTACATCACTGCCGGGGGACCCAGCTCTGCTACATCACTGCCGGGGGACCCAGCTCTGCTACATCACTGCCAGTGGACCCAGCTCTGCTACACCGCTGCCGGGGGACCCAGCTCTGCTACATCGCTGCCGGGGGACACAGCTCTGCTACACCACTGACACCGGACACACTCAGCTCTGCTACATCACTGACACCGGACACTCAGCTCTGCTACATCACTGACACCGGACACTCAGCTCTGCTACATCACTGACACCGGACACTCAGCTCTGCTACACCGCTGCCGGGGGACCCAGCTCTGCTACACCGCTGCCGGGGGACCCAGCTCTGCTACACCGCTGCCGGGGGACCCAGCTCTGCTACACCGCTGCCGGGGGACCCAGCTCTGCTACACCGCTGCCGGGGGACCCAGCTCTGCTACACCGCTGCCGGGGGACCCAGCTCTGCTACACCGCTGCCGGGGGACCCAGCTCTGCTACACCGCTGCCGGGGGACCCAGCTCTGCTACACCGCTGCCGGGGGACCCAGCTCTGCTACACCGCTGCCGGGGGACCCAGCTCTGCTACACCGCTGCCGGGGGACCCAGGTCTGCTACACCACTGCCGGGGGACACAGCTCTGCTACATCACTGACACCGGACACACTCAGCTCTGCTACACCACTGCCGGGGGACCCAGCTCTGCTACACCACCGCCGGGGGACACAGCCCTGCTACATCACTGACACCGGACACACTCAGCTCTGCTACATCACTGCCGGGGGACCCAGCTCTGCTACATCACTGCCGGGGGACCCAGCTCTGCTACATCACTGCCAGTGGACCCAGCCCTGCTACACCGCTGACACCGGACACACTCAGCTCTGCTACACCGCTGACACCGGACCCACTCAGCCCTGCTACACCGCTGACACCGGACCCACTCAGCCCTGCTACACCGCTGACACCGGACCCACTCAGCCCTGCTACACCGCTGACACCGGACCCACTCAGCCCTGCTACACCGCTGACACCGGACCCACTCAGCCCTGCTACACCGCTGACACCGGACCCACTCAGCCCTGCTACACCGCTGACACCGGACCCACTCAGCTCTGCTACACCGCTGACACCGGACCCACTCAGCCCTGCTACACCGCTGACACCGGACACACTCAGCTCTGCTACACCGCTGACACCGGACCCACTCAGCTCTGCTACACCGCTGACACCGGACACACTCAGCTCTGCTACACCGCTGACACCGGACACACTCAGCCCTGCTACACCGCTGACACCGGACCCACTCAGCCCTGCTACACCGCTGACACCGGACCCACTCAGCCCTGCTACACCGCTGACACCGGACACACTCAGCCCTGCTACACCGCTGACACCGGACACACTCAGCCCTGCTACACCGCTGACACCGGACCCACTCAGCCCTGCTACACCGCTGACACCGGACCCACTCAGCCCTGCTACACCGCTGACACCGGACACACTCAGCCCTGCTACACCGCTGACACCGGACACAGCTCTGCTACATCACTGCCGGGGGACCCAGCTCTGCTACACCACTGCCGGGGGACCCAGCTCTGCTACATCACTGCCGGGGGACCCAACTCTGCTACACCACTGCCGGGGGACACAGCTCTGCTACACCGCTGCCGGGGGACACAGCTCTGCTACATCACTGACACCGGACACTCAGCTCTGCTACATCACTGACACCGGACACTCAGCTCTGCTACATCGCTGCCGGGGGACCCAGCTCTGCTACATCACTGCCGGGGGACCCAACTCTGCTACACCACTGCCGCGGGACACAGCTCTGCTACACCGCTGCCGGGGGACACAGCTGTGCTATATCACTGACACCGGACACTCAGCTCTGCTACATCACTGACACCGGACACTCAGCTCTGCTACATCACTGACACCGGACACTCAGCTCTGCTACACCGCTGCCGGGGGACCCAGCTCTGCTACACCGCTGCCGGGGGACCCAGCTCTGCTACACCGCTGCCGGGGGACCCAGCTCTGCTACACCGCTGCCGGGGGACCCAGCTCTGCTACACCGCTGCCGGGGGACCCAGCTCTGCTACACCGCTGCCGGGGGACCCAGCTCTGCTACACCGCTGCCGGGGGACCCAGCTCTGCTACACCGCTGCCGGGGGACCCAGCTCTGCTACACCGCTGCCGGGGGACCCAGCTCTGCTACACCGCTGCCGGGGGACCCAGGTCTGCTACACCACTGCCGGGGGACACAGCTCTGCTACATCACTGACACCGGACACACTCAGCTCTGCTACACCACTGCCGGGGGACCCAGCTCTGCTACACCACCGCCGGGGGACACAGCCCTGCTACATCACTGACACCGGACACACTCAGCTCTGCTACATCACTGCCGGGGGACCCAGCTCTGCTACATCACTGCCGGGGGACCCAGCTCTGCTACATCACTGCCAGTGGACCCAGCTCTGCTACACCGCTGCCGGGGGACCCAGCTCTGCTACATCGCTGCCGGGGGACACAGCTCTGCTACACCACTGACACCGGACACACTCAGCTCTGCTACATCACTGACACCGGACACTCAGCTCTGCTACATCACTGACACCGGACACTCAGCTCTGCTACATCACTGACACCGGACACTCAGCTCTGCTACACCGCTGCCGGGGGACCCAGCTCTGCTACACCGCTGCCGGGGGACCCAGCTCTGCTACACCGCTGCCGGGGGACCCAGCTCTGCTACACCGCTGCCGGGGGACCCAGCTCTGCTACACCGCTGCCGGGGGACCCAGCTCTGCTACACCGCTGCCGGGGGACCCAGCTCTGCTACACCGCTGCCGGGGGACCCAGCTCTGCTACACCGCTGCCGGGGGACCCAGCTCTGCTACACCGCTGCCGGGGGACCCAGCTCTGCTACACCGCTGCCGGGGGACCCAGGTCTGCTACACCACTGCCGGGGGACACAGCTCTGCTACATCACTGACACCGGACACACTCAGCTCTGCTACACCACTGCCGGGGGACCCAGCTCTGCTACACCACCGCCGGGGGACACAGCCCTGCTACATCACTGACACCGGACACACTCAGCTCTGCTACATCACTGCCGGGGGACCCAGCTCTGCTACATCACTGCCGGGGGACCCAGCTCTGCTACATCACTGCCAGTGGACCCAGCCCTGCTACACCGCTGACACCGGACACACTCAGCTCTGCTACACCGCTGACACCGGACCCACTCAGCCCTGCTACACCGCTGACACCGGACCCACTCAGCCCTGCTACACCGCTGACACCGGACCCACTCAGCCCTGCTACACCGCTGACACCGGACCCACTCAGCCCTGCTACACCGCTGACACCGGACCCACTCAGCCCTGCTACACCGCTGACACCGGACCCACTCAGCCCTGCTACACCGCTGACACCGGACACACTCAGCCCTGCTACACCGCTGACACCGGACACACTCAGCTCTGCTACACCGCTGACACCGGACCCACTCAGCCCTGCTACACCGCTGACACCGGACCCACTCAGCTCTGCTACACCGCTGACACCGGACCCACTCAGCTCTGCTACACCGCTGACACCGGACACACTCAGCTCTGCTACACCGCTGACACCGGACACACTCAGCCCTGCTACACCGCTGACACCGGACCCACTCAGCCCTGCTACACCGCTGACACCGGACCCACTCAGCCCTGCTACACCGCTGACACCGGACACACTCAGCCCTGCTACACCGCTGACACCGGACACACTCAGCCCTGCTACACCGCTGACACCGGACCCACTCAGCCCTGCTACACCGCTGACACCGGACCCACTCAGCCCTGCTACACCGCTGACACCGGACACACTCAGCCCTGCTACACCGCTGACACCGGACACAGCTCTGCTACATCACTGCCGGGGGACCCAGCTCTGCTACACCACTGCCGGGGGACCCAGCTCTGCTACATCACTGCCGGGGGACCCAACTCTGCTACACCACTGCCGGGGGACACAGCTCTGCTACACCGCTGCCGGGGGACACAGCTCTGCTACATCACTGACACCGGACACTCAGCTCTGCTACATCACTGACACCGGACACTCAGCTCTGCTACATCGCTGCCGGGGGACCCAGCTCTGCTACATCACTGCCGGGGGACCCAACTCTGCTACACCACTGCCGCGGGACACAGCTCTGCTACACCGCTGCCGGGGGACACAGCTGTGCTATATCACTGACACCGGACACTCAGCTCTGCTACATCACTGACACCGGACACTCAGCTCTGCTACATCACTGACACCGGACACTCAGCTCTGCTACACCGCTGCCGGGGGACCCAGCTCTGCTACACCGCTGCCGGGGGACCCAGCTCTGCTACACCGCTGCCGGGGGACCCAGCTCTGCTACACCGCTGCCGGGGGACCCAGCTCTGCTACACCGCTGCCGGGGGACCCAGCTCTGCTACACCGCTGCCGGGGGACCCAGCTCTGCTACACCGCTGCCGGGGGACCCAGCTCTGCTACACCGCTGCCGGGGGACCCAGCTCTGCTACACCGCTGCCGGGGGACCCAGCTCTGCTACACCGCTGCCGGGGGACCCAGCTCTGCTACACCGCTGCCGGGGGACCCAGCTCTGCTACACCGCTGCCGGGGGACCCAGGTCTGCTACACCACTGCCGGGGGACACAGCTCTGCTACATCACTGACACCGGACACACTCAGCTCTGCTACACCACTGCCGGGGGACCCAGCTCTGCTACACCACCGCCGGGGGACACAGCCCTGCTACATCACTGACACCGGACACACTCAGCTCTGCTACATCACTGCCGGGGGACCCAGCTCTGCTACATCACTGCCGGGGGACCCAGCTCTGCTACATCACTGCCAGTGGACCCAGCTCTGCTACACCGCTGCCGGGGGACCCAGCTCTGCTACATCGCTGCCGGGGGACACAGCTCTGCTACACCACTGACACCGGACACACTCAGCTCTGCTACATCACTGACACCGGACACTCAGCTCTGCTACATCACTGACACCGGACACTCAGCTCTGCTACATCACTGACACCGGACACTCAGCTCTGCTACACCGCTGCCGGGGGACCCAGCTCTGCTACACCGCTGCCGGGGGACCCAGCTCTGCTACACCGCTGCCGGGGGACCCAGCTCTGCTACACCGCTGCCGGGGGACCCAGCTCTGCTACACCGCTGCCGGGGGACCCAGCTCTGCTACACCGCTGCCGGGGGACCCAGCTCTGCTACACCGCTGCCGGGGGACCCAGCTCTGCTACACCGCTGCCGGGGGACCCAGCTCTGCTACACCGCTGCCGGGGGACCCAGCTCTGCTACACCGCTGCCGGGGGACCCAGCTCTGCTACACCGCTGCCGGGGGACCCAGGTCTGCTACACCACTGCCGGGGGACACAGCTCTGCTACATCACTGACACCGGACACACTCAGCTCTGCTACACCACTGCCGGGGGACCCAGCTCTGCTACACCACCGCCGGGGGACACAGCCCTGCTACATCACTGACACCGGACACACTCAGCTCTGCTACATCACTGCCGGGGGACCCAGCTCTGCTACATCACTGCCGGGGGACCCAGCTCTGCTACATCACTGCCAGTGGACCCAGCTCTGCTACACCGCTGCCGGGGGACCCAGCTCTGCTACATCGCTGCCGGGGGACACAGCTCTGCTACACCACTGACACCGGACACACTCAGCTCTGCTACATCACTGCCGGGGGACCCGGCTCTGCTACATCACTGCCGGGGGACACGGCTCTGCTACACCACTGACACCGGACACACTCAGCTCTGCTACACCACTGCCGGGCGACACAGCTCTGCTACACCTCACACGCTCAGCTACATCTCACACACTCAGCACTGCTACATCTCACACGCTCAGCACTGCTACATCTCACACGCTCAGCACTGCTACATCTCACACACTCAGCTCTGCTACATCTCACACGCTGAGCTCTGCTACATCTCACACGCTGAGCTCTGCTACACCTCACACGCTGAGCTCTGCTACACCGCTGCCGGGGGACCCAGCTCTGCTACACCGCTGCCGGGGGACCCAGCTCTGCTACACCGCTGCCGGGGGACCCAGCTCTGCTACACCGCTGCCGGGGGACACAGGTCTGCTACACCGCTGCCGGGGGACACAGGTCTGCTACACCGCTGCCGGGGGACACAGGTCTGCTACACCACTGCCGGACGACACTGCAGCTCTACAACCGCTGACGAGGAAATCACAAGTGCATAGGGGGCAGTATTATAGTAGTTATATTCTTGTACATAGGAGCAGTATTATAGTAGTTATATTCTTGTACATAGGAGCAGTATTATAGTAGTTATATTCTTGCACATAGGAGCAGTATTATAGTAGTTATATTCTTGTATATAAGGGCAGTATTATAGTAGTTATATTCTTGTACATAGGGAGCAGTATTATAGTAGTTATATTCTTGTACATAGGGAGCAGTATTATAGTAGTTATATTCTTGTACATAGGGGGCAGTATTATAGTAGTTATATTCTTGTACATAGGGGCAGTATTATAGTAGTTATATTCTTGTACATAGGAGCAGTATTATAGTAGTTATATTCCTGTACATAGGGGCAGTATTATAGTAGTTATATTCTTGTACATAGGGGGCAGTATTATAGTAGTTATATTCTTGTACATAGGGAGCAGTATTATAGTAGTTATATTCTTGTACATAGGGGGCAGTATTATAGTAGTTATATTCTTGTACATAGGGGCAGTATTATAGTAGTTATATTCTTGTACATAGGAGCAGTATTATAGTAGTTATATTCCTGTACATAGTGGGCAGTATTATAGTAGTTATATTCTTGTACATAGGGGGCAGTATTATAGTAGTTATATTCTTGTACATAGGAGCAGTATTATAGTAGTTATATTCCTGTACATAGGGGCAGTATTATAGTAGTTATATTCTTGTACATAGGGGGCAGTATTATAGTAGTTATATTCTTGTACATAGGGGGCAGTATTATAGTAGTTATATTCTTGTACATAGGGGGCAGTATTATAGTAGTTATATTCTTGTACATAGGAGCAGTATTATAGTAGTTATATTCTTGTACATAGGGGGCAGTATTATAGTAGTTATATTCTTGTACATAGGAGCAGTATTATAGTAGTTATATTCTTGTACATAGGGGCAGTATTATAGTAGTTATATTCTTGTACATAGGAGCAGTATTATAGTAGTTATATTCCTGTACATAGTGGGCAGTATTATAGTAGTTATATTCTTGTACATAGGGGGCAGTATTATAGTAGTTATATTCTTGTACATAGGAGCAGTATTATAGTAGTTATATTCCTGTACATAGGGGCAGTATTATAGTAGTTATATTCTTGTACATAGGGGGCAGTATTATAGTAGTTATATTCTTGTACATAGGGGGCAGTATTATAGTAGTTATATTCTTGTACATAGGGGGCAGTATTATAGTAGATATATTCTTGTACATAGGGAGCAGTATTATAGTAGTTATATTCTTATACATAGGGGGCAGTATTATAGTAGTTATATTCCTGTACATAGGAGCAGTATTATAGTAGTTATATTCCTGTACATAGGGGCAGTATTATAGTAGTTATATTCTTGTATATAGGGGGCAGTATTATAGTAGTTATATTCTTGTATATAGGGGGCAGTATTATAGTAGTTATATTCTTGTACATAGGGGGCAGTATTATAGTAGTTATATTCTTGTATATAGGAGCAGTATTATAGTAGTTATATTCTTGTACATAGAGGGCAGTATTATAGTAGTTATATTCTTGTATATAGGGGCAGTATTATAGTAGTTATGTTCCTGTACATAGGAGCAGTATTATAGTAGTTATATTCCTGTACATAGGGGCAGTATTATAGTAGTTATATTCTTGTATATAGGGGGCAGTATTATAGTAGTTATATTCTTGTACATAGGGGGCAGTATTATAGTAGTTATATTCTTGTATATAGGAGCAGTATTATAGTAGTTATATTCTTGTACATAGGAGCAGTATTATAGTAGTTATATTCTTGTACATAGGGGGCAGTATTATAGTAGTTATATTCTTGTACATAGGAGCAGTATTATAGTAGTTATATTCTTGTACATAGGAGCAGTATTATAGTAGTTATATTCTTGTACATAGGAGCAGTATTATAGTAGTTATATTCTTGTACATAGGGGGCAGTATTATAGTAGTTATATTCTTGTACATAGGGGGCAGTATTATAATAGTTATATTCTTATACATAGGGGGCAGTATTATAGTAGTTATATTCTTGTACATAGGAGCAGTATTATAGTAGTTGTATTCTTGTACATAGGGGCAGTATTATAGTAGTTATATTCTTGTACATAGGGGGCAGTATTATAGTAGTTATATTCTTGTTCATAGGGGGCAGTATTATAGTAGTTATATTCTTGTACATAGGGGGCAGTATTATAGTAGTTATATTCTTGTACATAGGGGGCAGTATTATAGTAGTTATATTCTTGTACATAGGGGGCAGTATTATAGTAGTTATATTCTTGTACATAGGGGGCAGTATTATAGTAGTTATATTCTTGTACATAGGGTCAGTATTATAGTAGTTATATTCTTGTATATAGGGGGCAGTATTATAGTAGTTATATTCTTGTACATAGGAGCAGTATTATAGTAGTTATATTCTTGTACATAGGGGGCAGTATTATAGTAGTTATATTCTTGTACATAGTGGGCAGTATTATAGTAGTTATATTCTTGTACATAGGGGCAGTATTATAGTAGTTATATTCTTGTACATAGGGGGCAGTATTATAGTAGTTATATTCTTGTACATAGGGGGCAGTATTATAGTAGTTATAGTCTTGTACATAGGGGGCAGTATTATAGTAGTTATAGTCTTGTACATAGGGGGCAGTATTATAGTAGTTATAGTCTTGTATATAGGAGCAGTATTATAGTAGTTATATTCTTGTACATAGAGGGCAGTATTATAGTAGTTATATTCTTGTACATAGGGGGCAGTATTATAGTAGTTATATTCTTGTACATAGGAGCAGTATTATAGTAGTTATATTCTTGTACATAGGAGCAGTATTATAGTAGTTATATTCTTGTATATAGGAGCAGTATTATAGTAGTTATATTCTTGTACATAGGAGCAGTATTATAGTAGTTATATTCCTGTACATAGGGGCAGTATTATAGTAGTTATATTCCTGTACATAGGGGGCAGTATTATAGTAGTTATATTCCTGTACATAGGGGGCAGTATTATAGTAGTTATATTCTTGTACATAGGAGCAGTATTATAGTAGTTATATTCTTGTACATAGGGGGCAGTATTATAGTAGTTATATTCTTGTACATAGGGGGCAGTATTATAGTAGTTATATTCTTGTACATAGGAGCAGTATTATAGTAGTTATATTCTTGTACATAGGAGCAGTATTATAGTAGTTATATTCTTGTACATTGGGGCAGTATTATAGTAGTTATATTCTTGTACATAGGGGGCAGTATTATAGTAGTTATATTCTTGTACATAGGGGGCAGTATTATAGTAGTTATATTCTTGTACATAGGAGCAGTATTATAGTAGTTATATTCTTGTATATAGGGGCAGTATTATAGTAGTTATATTCTTGTACATAGGGAGCAGTATTATAGTAGATATATTCTTGTATATAGGGGCAGTATTATAGTAGTTATATTCTTGTACATTGGGGCAGTATTATAGTAGTTATATTCTTGTACATAGGGAGCAGTATTATAGTAGATATATTCTTGTACATAGGGAGCAGTATTATAGTAGTTATATTCTTGTACATAGGGGCAGTATTATAGTAGTTATATTCTTGTACATAGGGGCAGTATTATAGTGGTTATATTCTTGTACATAGGAGCAGTATTATAGTAGTTATATTCTTGTACATAGGAGCAGTATTATAGTAGTTATATTCTTGTACATAGGAGCAGTATTATAGTAGTTATATTCTTGTACATAGGAGTAGTATTATAGTAGTTATATTCTTGTATATAGGAGCAGTATTATAGTAGTTATATTCTTGTACATAGGAGCAGTATTATAGTAGTTATATTCTTGTACATAGGGGCAGTATTAGTAGTTATATTCTTGTACATAGGAGCAGTATTATAGTAGTTATATTCTTGTACATAGGAGCAGTATTATAGTAGTTATATTCTTGTACATAGGAGCAGTATTATAGTAGTTATATTCTTGTACATAGGAGCAGTATTATAGTAGTTATATTCTTGTACATAGGAGCAGTATTATAGTAGTTATATTCTTGTACATAGGAGCAGTATTATAGTAGTTATATTCTTGTACATAGGAGCAGTATTATAGTAGTTATATTCTTGTACATAGGAGCAGTATTATAGTAGTTATATTCTTGTACATAGGGGCAGTATTAGTAGTTATATTCTTGTACATAGGAGCAGTATTATAGTAGTTATATTCTTGTACATAGGAGCAGTATTATAGTAGTTATATTCTTGTACATAGGGGCAGTATTAGTAGTTATATTCTTGTACATAGGAGCAGTATTATAGTAGTTATATTCTTGTACATAGGAGCAGTATTATAGTAGTTATATTCTTGTACATAGGAGCAGTATTATAGTAGTTATATTCTTGTACATAGGAGCAGTATTATAGTAGTTATATTCTTGTACATAGGAGCAGTATTATAGTAGTTATATTCTTGTACATAGGAGCAGTATTATAGTAGTTATATTCTTGTACATAGGAGCAGTATTATAGTAGTTATATTCTTGTACATAGGGGGCAGTATTATAGTAGTTATATTCTTGTACATAAGAGCAGTATTATAGTAGTTATATTCTTGTACATAAGAGCAGTATTATAGTAGTTATATTCTTGTACATAGGAGCAGTATTATAGTAGTTATATTCTTGTACATAGGAGCAGTATTATAGTTGTTATATTCTTGTACATAGGGGGCAGTATTATAGTTGTTATATTCTTGTACATAGGGGGCAGTATTATAGTTGTTATATTCTTGTACATAGGGGGCAGTATTATAGTAGTTATATTCTTGTACATAGGGGGCAGTATTATAGTAGTTATATTCTTGTACATAGGAGCAGTATTATAGTAGTTATATTCTTGTACATAGGGGCAGTATTATAGTAGTTATATTCTTGTACATAGGAGCAGTATTATAGTAGTTATATTCTTGTACATAGGGAACAGTATTATAGTAGATATATTCTTGTATATAGGAGCAGTATTATAGTAGTTATATTCTTGTACATAGGGGCAGTATTATAGTAGTTATATTCTTGTACATAGGAGCAGTATTATAGTAGTTATATTCTTGTACATAGGGGGCAGTATTATAGTAGTTATATTCTTGTACATAGGGGGCAGTATTATAGTAGTTATATTCTTGTACATAGGGGGCAGTATTATAGTAGTTATATTCTTGTACATAGGGGGCAGTATTATAGTAGTTATATTCTTGTACATAGGGGGCAGTATTATAGTAGTTATATTCTTGTACATAGGGGGCAGTATTATAGTAGTTATATTCTTGTACATAGGGGGCAGTATTATAGTAGTTATATTCTTGTACATAGGGGGCAGTATTATAGTAGTTATATTCTTGTACATAGGGGGCAGTATTATAGTAGTTATATTCCTGTACATAGGGGCAGTATTATAGTAGTTATATTCTTGTACATAGGGGGCAGTATTATAGTAGTTATATTCTTGTACATAGGGGGCAGTATTATAGTAGTTATAGTCTTGTACATAGGGGGCAGTGTTATAGTAGTTATAGTCTTGTACATAGGGGGCAGTGTTATAGTAGTTATAGTCTTGTACATAGGAGCAGTGTTATAGTAGTTATAGTCTTGTACATAGGGGGCAGTGTTATAGTAGTTATAGTCTTGTACATAGGGGGCAGTATTATAGTAGATATATTCTTGTACATAGGGAGCAGTATTATAGTAGTTATATTCTTGTACATAGGAGCAGTATTATAGTAGTTATATTCCTGTACATAGGGGCAGTATTATAGTAGTTATATTCTTGTATATAGGGGGCAGTATTATAGTAGTTATATTCTTGTACATAGGGGGCAGTATTATAGTAGTTATATTCTTGTATATAGGAGCAGTATTATAGTAGTTATATTCTTGTACATAGAGGGCAGTATTATAGTAGTTATATTCTTGTACATAGGAGCAGTATTATAGTAGTTATATTCTTGTACATAGGAGCAGTATTATAGTAGTTATATTCTTGTACATAGGAGCAGTATTATAGTAGTTATATTCTTGTACATAGGGGGCAGTATTATAGTAGTTATATTCTTGTACATAGGGGGCAGTATTATAGTAGTTATATTCTTATACATAGGGGGCAGTATTATAGTAGTTATATTCTTGTACATAGGAGCAGTATTATAGTAGTTGTATTCTTGTACATAGGGGCAGTATTATAGTAGTTATATTCTTGTACATAGGGGGCAGTATTATAGTAGTTATATTCTTGTACATAGGGGGCAGTATTATAGTAGTTATATTCTTGTACATAGGGGGCAGTATTATAGTAGTTATATTCTTGTACATAGGGGGCAGTATTATAGTAGTTATATTCTTGTACATAGGGGGCAGTATTATAGTAGTTATATTCTTGTACATAGGGGGCAGTATTATAGTAGTTATATTCTTGTACATAGGGAGCAGTATTATAGTAGTTATATTCTTATACATAGGGGGCAGTATTATAGTAGTTATATTCTTGTACATAGGGGCAGTATTATAGTAGTTATATTCCTGTACATAGGGGCAGTATTATAGTAGTTATATTCTTGTATATAGGGGGCAGTATTATAGTAGTTATATTCTTGTACATAGGGGGCAGTATTATAGTAGTTATATTCTTGTACATAGGGGGCAGTATTATAGTAGTTATATTCTTGTATATAGGAGCAGTATTATAGTAGTTATATTCTTGTACATAGAGGGCAGTATTATAGTAGTTATATTCTTGTACATAGGGGGCAGTATTATAGTAGTTATATTCTTGTACATAGGAGCAGTATTATAGTAGTTATATTCTTGTACATAGGAGCAGTATTATAGTAGTTATATTCTTGTACATAGGAGCAGTATTATAGTAGTTATATTCTTGTACATAGGGGGCAGTATTATAGTAGTTATATTCTTGTACATAGGGGGCAGTATTATAGTAGTTATATTCTTATACATAGGGGGCAGTATTATAGTAGTTATATTCTTGTACATAGGAGCAGTATTATAGTAGTTGTATTCTTGTACATAGGGGCAGTATTATAGTAGTTATATTCTTGTACATAGGAGCAGTATTATAGTAGTTATATTCTTGTACATAGGGGGCAGTATTATAGTAGTTATATTCTTGTACATAGGGGGCAGTATTATAGTAGTTATATTCTTGTACATAGGGGCAGTATTATAGTAGTTATATTCTTGTACATAGGGGGCAGTATTATAGTAGTTATATTCTTGTACATAGGGGGCAGTATTATAGTAGTTATATTCTTGTACATAGGGGGCAGTATTATAGTAGTTATATTCTTGTATATAGGGGCAGTATTATAGTAGTTATATTCTTGTACATAGAGGGCAGTATTATAGTAGTTATATTCTTGTACATAGGGGGCAGTATTATAGTAGTTATATTCTTGTACATAGGAGCAGTATTATAGTAGTTATATTCTTGTACATAGGGGCAGTATTATAGTAGTTATATTCTTGTATATAGGAGCAGTATTATAGTAGTTATATTCTTGTACATAGGAGCAGTATTATAGTAGTTATATTCTTGTACATAGGGGGCAGTATTATAGTAGTTATATTCTTGTACATAGGGGCAGTATTATAGTAGTTATATTCTTGTACATAGGAGCAGTATTATAGTAGTTATATTCTTGTATATAGGAGCAGTATTATAGTAGTTATATTCTTGTACATAGGAGCAGTATTATAGTAGTTATATTCTTGTACATAGGGGGCAGTATTATAGTAGTTATATTCTTGTACATAGGGGGCAGTATTATAGTAGTTATATTCTTGTACATAGGGGGCAGTATTATAGTAGTTATATTCTTGTACATAGGGGGCAGTATTATAATAGTTATATTCTTATACATAGGGGGCAGTATTATAGTAGTTATATTCTTGTACATAGGAGCAGTATTATAGTAGTTGTATTCTTGTACATAGGGGCAGTATTATAGTAGTTATATTCTTGTACATAGGGGGCAGTATTATAGTAGTTATATTCTTGTTCATAGGGGGCAGTATTATAGTAGTTATATTCTTGTACATAGGGGGCAGTATTATAGTAGTTATATTCTTGTACATAGGGGGCAGTATTATAGTAGTTATATTCTTGTACATAGGGGGCAGTATTATAGTAGTTATATTCTTGTACATAGGGGGCAGTATTATAGTAGTTATATTCTTGTACATAGGGTCAGTATTATAGTAGTTATATTCTTGTATATAGGGGGCAGTATTATAGTAGTTATATTCTTGTACATAGGAGCAGTATTATAGTAGTTATATTCTTGTACATAGGGGGCAGTATTATAGTAGTTATATTCTTGTACATAGGGGGCAGTATTATAGTAGTTATATTCTTGTACATAGGGGCAGTATTATAGTAGTTATATTCTTGTACATAGGGGGCAGTATTATAGTAGTTATATTCTTGTACATAGGGGGCAGTATTATAGTAGTTATAGTCTTGTACATAGGGGGCAGTATTATAGTAGTTATAGTCTTGTACATAGGGGGCAGTATTATAGTAGTTATAGTCTTGTATATAGGAGCAGTATTATAGTAGTTATATTCTTGTACATAGAGGGCAGTATTATAGTAGTTATATTCTTGTACATAGGGGGCAGTATTATAGTAGTTATATTCTTGTACATAGGGGGCAGTATTATAGTAGTTATATTCTTGTACATAGGAGCAGTATTATAGTAGTTATATTCTTGTACATAGGAGCAGTATTATAGTAGTTATATTCTTGTATATAGGAGCAGTATTATAGTAGTTATATTCTTGTACATAGGAGCAGTATTATAGTAGTTATATTCCTGTACATAGGGGCAGTATTATAGTAGTTATATTCCTGTACATAGGGGGCAGTATTATAGTAGTTATATTCCTGTACATAGGGGGCAGTATTATAGTAGTTATATTCTTGTACATAGGAGCAGTATTATAGTAGTTATATTCTTGTACATAGGGGGCAGTATTATAGTAGTTATATTCTTGTACATAGGGGGCAGTATTATAGTAGTTATATTCTTGTACATAGGGGGCAGTATTATAGTAGTTATATTCTTGTACATTGGGGCAGTATTATAGTAGTTATATTCTTGTACATAGGGGGCAGTATTATAGTAGTTATATTCTTGTACATAGGGGGCAGTATTATAGTAGTTATATTCTTGTACATAGGAGCAGTATTATAGTAGTTATATTCTTGTATATAGGGGCAGTATTATAGTAGTTATATTCTTGTACATAGGGAGCAGTATTATAGTAGATATATTCTTGTATATAGGGGCAGTATTATAGTAGTTATATTCTTGTACATTGGGGCAGTATTATAGTAGTTATATTCTTGTACATAGGGAGCAGTATTATAGTAGATATATTCTTGTACATAGGGAGCAGTATTATAGTAGTTATATTCTTGTACATAGGGGCAGTATTATAGTAGTTATATTCTTGTACATAGGGGCAGTATTATAGTGGTTATATTCTTGTACATAGGAGCAGTATTATAGTAGTTATATTCTTGTACATAGGAGCAGTATTATAGTAGTTATATTCTTGTACATAGGAGCAGTATTATAGTAGTTATATTCTTGTACATAGGAGTAGTATTATAGTAGTTATATTCTTGTATATAGGAGCAGTATTATAGTAGTTATATTCTTGTACATAGGAGCAGTATTATAGTAGTTATATTCTTGTACATAGGAGCAGTATTATAGTAGTTATATTCTTGTACATAGGGGACAGTATTATAGTAGTTATATTCTTGTACATAGGAGCAGTATTATAGTAGTTATATTCTTGTACATAGGAGCAGTATTATAGTAGTTATATTCTTGTACATAGGAGCAGTATTATAGTAGTTATATTCTTGTACATAGGAGCAGTATTATAGTAGTTATATTCTTGTACATAGGAGCAGTATTATAGTAGTTATATTCTTGTACATAGGAGCAGTATTATAGTAGTTATATTCTTGTACATAGGAGCAGTATTATAGTAGTTATATTCTTGTACATAGGGGGCAGTATTATAGTAGTTATATTCTTGTACATAAGAGCAGTATTATAGTAGTTATATTCTTGTACATAAGAGCAGTATTATAGTAGTTATATTCTTGTACATAGGAGCAGTATTATAGTAGTTATATTCTTGTACATAGGAGCAGTATTATAGTTGTTATATTCTTGTACATAGGGGGCAGTATTATAGTTGTTATATTCTTGTACATAGGGGGCAGTATTATAGTTGTTATATTCTTGTACATAGGGGGCAGTATTATAGTAGTTATATTCTTGTACATAGGGGGCAGTATTATAGTAGTTATATTCTTGTACATAGGAGCAGTATTATAGTAGTTATATTCTTGTACATAGGGGCAGTATTATAGTAGTTATATTCTTGTACATAGGAGCAGTATTATAGTAGTTATATTCTTGTACATAGGGAACAGTATTATAGTAGATATATTCTTGTATATAGGAGCAGTATTATAGTAGTTATATTCTTGTACATAGGGGCAGTATTATAGTAGTTATATTCTTGTACATAGGAGCAGTATTATAGTAGTTATATTCTTGTACATAGGGGGCAGTATTATAGTAGTTATATTCTTGTACATAGGGGGCAGTATTATAGTAGTTATATTCTTGTACATAGGGGGCAGTATTATAGTAGTTATATTCTTGTACATAGGGGGCAGTATTATAGTAGTTATATTCTTGTACATAGGGGGCAGTATTATAGTAGTTATATTCTTGTACATAGGGGGCAGTATTATAGTAGTTATATTCTTGTACATAGGGGGCAGTATTATAGTAGTTATATTCTTGTACATAGGGGGCAGTATTATAGTAGTTATATTCTTGTACATAGGGGGCAGTATTATAGTAGTTATATTCCTGTACATAGGGGCAGTATTATAGTAGTTATATTCTTGTACATAGGGGGCAGTATTATAGTAGTTATATTCTTGTACATAGGGGGCAGTATTATAGTAGTTATAGTCTTGTACATAGGGGGCAGTGTTATAGTAGTTATAGTCTTGTACATAGGGGGCAGTGTTATAGTAGTTATAGTCTTGTACATAGGAGCAGTGTTATAGTAGTTATAGTCTTGTACATAGGGGGCAGTGTTATAGTAGTTATAGTCTTGTACATAGGGGGCAGTATTATAGTAGATATATTCTTGTACATAGGGAGCAGTATTATAGTAGTTATATTCTTGTACATAGGAGCAGTATTATAGTAGTTATATTCCTGTACATAGGGGCAGTATTATAGTAGTTATATTCTTGTATATAGGGGGCAGTATTATAGTAGTTATATTCTTGTACATAGGGGGCAGTATTATAGTAGTTATATTCTTGTATATAGGAGCAGTATTATAGTAGTTATATTCTTGTACATAGAGGGCAGTATTATAGTAGTTATATTCTTGTACATAGGAGCAGTATTATAGTAGTTATATTCTTGTACATAGGAGCAGTATTATAGTAGTTATATTCTTGTACATAGGAGCAGTATTATAGTAGTTATATTCTTGTACATAGGGGGCAGTATTATAGTAGTTATATTCTTGTACATAGGGGGCAGTATTATAGTAGTTATATTCTTATACATAGGGGGCAGTATTATAGTAGTTATATTCTTGTACATAGGAGCAGTATTATAGTAGTTGTATTCTTGTACATAGGGGCAGTATTATAGTAGTTATATTCTTGTACATAGGGGGCAGTATTATAGTAGTTATATTCTTGTACATAGGGGGCAGTATTATAGTAGTTATATTCTTGTACATAGGGGGCAGTATTATAGTAGTTATATTCTTGTACATAGGGGGCAGTATTATAGTAGTTATATTCTTGTACATAGGGGGCAGTATTATAGTAGTTATATTCTTGTACATAGGGGGCAGTATTATAGTAGTTATATTCTTGTACATAGGGAGCAGTATTATAGTAGTTATATTCTTATACATAGGGGGCAGTATTATAGTAGTTATATTCTTGTACATAGGAGCAGTATTATAGTAGTTATATTCCTGTACATAGGGGCAGTATTATAGTAGTTATATTCCTGTACATAGGGGCAGTATTATAGTAGTTATATTCTTGTATATAGGGGGCAGTATTATAGTAGTTATATTCTTGTACATAGGGGGCAGTATTATAGTAGTTATATTCTTGTATATAGGAGCAGTATTATAGTAGTTATATTCTTGTACATAGAGGGCAGTATTATAGTAGTTATATTCTTGTACATAGAGGGCAGTATTATAGTAGTTATATTCTTGTACATAGGGGGCAGTATTATAGTAGTTATATTCTTGTACATAGGAGCAGTATTATAGTAGTTATATTCTTGTACATAGGAGCAGTATTATAGTAGTTATATTCTTGTACATAGGAGCAGTATTATAGTAGTTATATTCTTGTACATAGGGGGCAGTATTATAGTAGTTATATTCTTGTACATAGGGGGCAGTATTATAGTAGTTATATTCTTATACATAGGGGGCAGTATTATAGTAGTTATATTCTTGTACATAGGAGCAGTATTATAGTAGTTGTATTCTTGTACATAGGGGCAGTATTATAGTAGTTATATTCTTGTACATAGGGGGCAGTATTATAGTAGTTATATTCTTGTACATAGGGGGCAGTATTATAGTAGTTATATTCTTGTACATAGGGGGCAGTATTATAGTAGTTATATTCTTGTACATAGGGGGCAGTATTATAGTAGTTATATTCTTGTACATAGGGGGCAGTATTATAGTAGTTATATTCTTGTACATAGGGGGCAGTATTATAGTAGTTATATTCTTGTACATAGGGGGCAGTATTATAGTAGTTATATTCTTGTACATAGGGGGCAGTATTATAGTAGTTATATTCTTGTACATAGGGGGCAGTATTATAGTAGTTATATTCTTGTACATAGGGGGCAGTATTATAGTAGTTATATTCTTGTACATAGGGGGCAGTATTATAGTAGTTATATTCTTGTACATAGGGTCAGTATTATAGTAGTTATATTCTTGTATATAGGGGGCAGTATTATATTAGTTATATTCTTGTACATAGGGGCAGTATTATAGTAGTTATATTCTTGTACATAGGGGGCAGTATTATAGTAGTTATATTCTTGTACATAGGGGGCAGTATTATAGTAGTTATATTCTTGTACATAGGGGGCAGTATTATAGTAGTTATATTCTTGTATATAGGGGCAGTATTATAGTAGTTATATTCTTGTACATAGAGGGCAGTATTATAGTAGTTATATTCTTGTACATAGGGGGCAGTATTATAGTAGTTATATTCTTGTACATAGGAGCAGTATTATAGTAGTTATATTCTTGTACATAGGGGCAGTATTATAGTAGTTATATTCTTGTATATAGGAGCAGTATTATAGTAGTTATATTCTTGTACATAGGAGCAGTATTATAGTAGTTATATTCTTGTACATAGGGGGCAGTATTATAGTAGTTATATTCTTGTACATAGGGGCAGTATTATAGTAGTTATATTCTTGTACATAGGAGCAGTATTATAGTAGTTATATTCTTGTATATAGGAGCAGTATTATAGTAGTTATATTCTTGTACATAGGAGCAGTATTATAGTAGTTATATTCTTGTACATAGGGGGCAGTATTATAGTAGTTATATTCTTGTACATAGGGGGCAGTATTATAGTAGTTATATTCTTGTACATAGGGGGCAGTATTGTTTTCTAGCACTCCTGTGCTCCTTCAATTAGTTGTCTTTCTTGTCTCCTCTTTATTAGCAGATTATTGGATCCATAATATTTATAGTTATCTCAGCTCTGAATTACCAAAAGTACATGGTGGTGTTGTGTGGTTCTCCAAGACAGTATAGTTATATATACCACAAACTTCCGATATAACCTGGGCATCTCCTGTATATAATTATATATGTACAGCTGGTATAACCTGGGCATCTCCTGTATATAATTATATATGTACAGCTGGTATAACCTGGACATCTCCTGTATATAATTATATATGTACAGCCGGTATAACCTGGGCATCTCCTGTATATAATTATATATGTACAGCTGGTATAACCTGGACATCTCCTGTATATAATTATATATGTACAGCTGGTATAACCTGGGCATCTCCTGTATATAATTATATATGTACAGCTGGTATAACCTGGGCATCTCCTGTGTATAATTATATATGTACAGCTTCTATAACCTGGGCATCTCCTGTATATAATTATATATGTACAGCTGGTATAACCTGGACATCTCCTGTATATAATTATATATGTACAGCTGGTATAACCTGGGCATCTCCTGTATATAATTATATATGTACAGCTGGTATAACCTGGGCATCTCCTGTATATAATTATATATGTACAGCTGGTAAAACCTGGGCATCTCCTGTATATAATTATATATGTACAGCTGGTATAACCTGGCATCTCCTATATATAATTATATATGTACAGCTGGTAAAACCTGGGTATCTCCTGTATATAATTATATATGTACAGCTGGTATAACCTGGACATCTCCTGTATATAATTATATATGTACAGCTGGTATAACCTGGGCATCTCCTGTATATAATTATATATGTACAGCTGGTATAACCTGGGCATCTCCTATATATAATTATATATGTACAGCTGGTATAACCTGGGCATCTCCTGTATATAATTATATATGTACAGCTGGTATAACCTGGCATCTCCTATATATAATTATATATGTACAGCTGGTATAACCTGGGTATCTCCTGTATATAATTATATATGTACAGCTGGTATAACCTGGACATCTCCTGTATATAATTATATATGTACAGCTGGTATAACCTGGCATCTCCTATATATAATTATATATGTACAGCTGGTATAACCTGGACATCTCCTGTATATAATTATATATGTACAGCTGGTATAACCTGGCATCTCCTATATATAATTATATTTGTACAGCTGGTATAACCTGGGCATCTCCTGTATATAATTATATATGTACAGCTGGTATAACCTGGCATCTCCTATATATAATTATATATGTACAGCTGGTATAACCTGGACATCTCCTGTATATAATTATATATGTACAGCTGGTATAACCTGGCATCTCCTATATATAATTATATATGTACAGCTGGTATAACCTGGACATCTCCTGTATATAATTATATATGTACAGCTGGTATAACCTGGACATCTCCTGTATATAATTATATATGTACAGCTGATATGACCTGGGCATCTCCTGTATATAATTATATATGTACAGCTGGTATAACCTGGGTATCTCCTGTATATAATTATATATGTACAGCTGGTAAAACCTGGGTATCTCCTGTATATAATTATATATGTACAGCTGGTATAACCTGGGCATCTCCTGTATATAATTATATATGTACAGCTGGTATAACCTGGCATCTCCTATATATAATTATATATGTACAGCTGGTAAAACCTGGATATCTCCTGTATATAATTATATATGTACAGCTGGTAAAACCTGGGTATCTCCTGTATATAATTATATATGTACAGCTGGTAAAACCTGGGTATCTCCTGTATATAATTATATATGTACAGCTGGTATAACCTGGGCATCTCCTGTATATAATTATATATGTACAGCTGGTAAAACCTGGGTATCTCCTGTATATAATTATATATGTACAGCTGGTATAACCTGGATATCTCCTGTATATAATTATATATGTACAGCTGGTAAAACCTGGGTATCTCCTGTATATAATTATATATGTACAGCTGGTATAACCTGGGCATCTCCTGTATATAATTATATATGTACAGCTGGTATAACCTGGCATCTCCTATATATAATTATATATGTACAGCTGGTAAAACCTGGGTATCTCCTGTATATAATTATATATGTACAGCTGGTATAACCTGGCATCTCCTATATATAATTATATATGTACAGCTGGTAAAACCTGGGTATCTCCTGTATATAATTATATATGTACAGCTGGTATAACCTGGACATCTCCTGTATATAATTATATATGTACAGCTGGTATAACCTGGGCATCTCCTGTATATAATTATATATGTACAGCTGGTATAACCTGGGCATCTCCTATATATAATTATATATGTACAGCTGGTATAACCTGGGCATCTCCTGTATATAATTATATATGTACAGCTGGTATAACCTGGCATCTCCTATATATAATTATATATGTACAGCTGGTATAACCTGGGTATCTCCTGTATATAATTATATATGTACAGCTGGTATAACCTGGGCATCTCCTGTATATAATTATATATGTACAGCCGGTATAACCTGGACATCTCCTGTATATAATTATATATGTACAGCTGGTATAACCTGGGCATCTCCTGTATATAATTATATATGTACAGCTGGTATAACCTGGGCATCTCCTGTATATAATTATATATGTACAGCTGGTATAACCTGGGTATCTCCTGTATATAATTATATGTGTACAGCTGGTATAACCTGGGCATCTCCTGTATATAATTATATGTGTACAGCCGGTATAACCTGGGCATCTCCTGTATATAATTATATATGTACAGCCGGTATAACCTGGGCATCTCCTGTATATAATTATATATGTACAGCCGGTATAACCTGGATATCTCCTGTATATAATTATATATGTACAGCCGGTATAACCTGGGCATCTCCTGTATATAATTAGTATATAATTATATATGTACAGCTGGTATAACCTGGGCATCTCCGGTATATAATTATATATGTACAGCTGCTATAACCTGGGCCTCTCCTGTATATAATTATATGTGTACAGCCGGTATAACCTGGGCATCTCCTGTATATAATTATATATGTACAGCTGGTATAACCTGGGCATCTCCTGTATATAATTATATATGTACAGCTGGTATAACCTGGGCATCTCCTGTATATAATTATATATGTACAGCTGGTATAACCTGGGCATCTCCTGTATATAATTATATATGTACAGCCGGTATAACCTGGGCATCTCCTGTATATAATTATATATGTACAGGTGGTATAACCTGGGCATCTCCTGTATATAATTATATATGTACAGCCGGTATAACCTGGATATCTCCTGTATATAATTATATATGTACAGCTGGTATAACCTGGGCATCTACTGTATATAATTATGTATGTACAGCTGGTATAACCTGGGCATCTCCTGTATATAATTATGTATGTACAGCTGGTATAACCTGGGCATCTCCTGTATATAATTATATATGTACAGCTGGTATAACCTGGGCATCTCCTGTATATAATTATGTATGTACAGCTGGTATAACCTGGACATCTCCTGTATATAATTATATATGTACAGCCGGTATAACCTGGGCATCTCCTGTATATAATTATATATGTACAGCCGGTATAACCTGGGCATCTCCTGTATATAATTATATATGTACAGCTGGTATAACCCGGGTATCTCCTGTATATAATGATATATGTACAGCTGGTATAACCTGGGCATCTCCTGTATATAATTATATATGTACAGCTGGTATAACCCAGGTATCTCCTGTATATAATTATATATGTACAGCTGGTATAACCTGGGCATCTCCTGTATATAATTATATATGTACAGCTGGTATAACCTGGACATCTCCTGTATATAATTATATATGTACAGCCGGTATAACCTGGACATCTCCTGTATATAATTATATATGTACAGCCGGTATAACCTGGGCATCTCCTGTGTATAATTATATATGTACAGCCGGTATAACCTGGACATCTCCTGTATATAATTATATATGTACAGCCGGTATAACCTGGGCATCTCCTGTATATAATTATATATGTACAGCTGGTATAACCTGGGCATCTCCTGTATATAATGATATATGTACAGCTGGTATAACCTGGGCATCTCCTGTATATAATGATATATGTACAGCTGGTATAACCTGGGCATCTCCTGTATATAATTATATATGTACAGCTGGTATAACCTGGGCATCTCCTGTATATAATTATATATGTACAGCCGGTATAACCTGGGCATCTCCTGTATATAATTATATATGTACAGCTGGTATAACCTGGGCATCTCCTGTATATAATTATATATGTACAGCCGGTATAACCTGGGCATCTCCTGTATATAATTATATATGTACAGCCGGTATAACCTGGGCATCTCCTGTATATAATTATATATGTACAGCTGGTATAACCTGGGCATCTCCTGTATATAATTATATATGTACAGCCGGTATAACCTGGACATCTCCTGTATATAATTATATATGTACAGCCGGTATAACCTGGGCATCTCCTGTGTATAATTATATATGTACAGCCGGTATAACCTGGGCATCTCCTGTATATAATTATATATGTACAGCCGGTATAACCCGGGCATCTCCTGTATATAATTATATATGTACAGCTGGTATAACCTGGGCATCTCCTGTATATAATTATATATGTACAGCCGGTATAACCCGGGCATCTCCTGTATATAATTATATATGTACAGCTGGTATAACCTGGGCATCTCCTGTATATAATTATATATGTACAGCCGGTATAACCTGGACATCTCCTGTATATAATTATATATGTACAGCCGGTATAACCTGGGCATCTCCTGTGTATAATTATATATGTACAGCCGGTATAACCTGGGCATCTCCTGTGTATAATTATATATGTACAGCTGGAATAACCTGGGTATCTCCTGTATATAATGATATATGTACAGCTGGTATAACCTGGACATCTCCTGTATATAATTATATATGTACAGCTGGTATAACCTGGGCATCTCCTGTATATAATTATATATGTACAGCCGGTATAACCTGGACATCTCCTGTATATAATTATATATGTACAGCCGGTATAACCTGGGCATCTCCTGTATATAATTATATATGTACAGCTGGTATAACCTGGGCATCTCCTGTATATAATTATATATGTACAGCTGGTATAACCTGGGCATCTCCTGTATATAATTATATATGTACAGCTGGTATAACCTGGGCATCTCCTGTATATAATTATATATGTACAGCTGGTATAACCTGGACATCTCCTGTATATAATTATATATGTACAGCCGGTATAACCTGGGCATCTCCTGTATATAATTATATATGTACAGCTGGTATAACCTGGGCATCTCCTGTGTATAATTATATATGTACAGCCGGTATAACCTGGGCATCTCCTGTATATAATTATATATGTACAGCTGGTATAACCCGGGTATCTCCTGTATATAATGATATATGTACAGCTGGTATAACCTGGGCATCTCCTGTATATAATTATATATGTACAGCTGGTATAACCCGGGTATCTCCTGTATATAATTATATATGTACAGCTGGTATAACCTGGGCATCTCCTGTATATAATTATATATGTACAGCTGGTATAACCTGGACATCTCCTGTATATAATTATATATGTACAGCCGGTATAACCTGGAGATCTCCTGTATATAATTATATATGTACAGCTGGTATAACCTGGGCATCTCCTGTATATAATTATATATGTACAGCCGGTATAACCTGGGCATCTCCTGTGTATAATTATATATGTACAGCCGGTATAACCTGGACATCTCCTGTATATAATTATATATGTACAGCCGGTATAACCTGGGCATCTCCTGTATATAATTATATATGTACAGCTGGTATAACCTGGGCATCTCCTGTATATAATGATATATGTACAGCTGGTATAACCTGGGCATCTCCTGTATATAATGATATATGTACAGCTGGTATAACCTGGGCATCTCCTGTATATAATGATATATGTACAGCTGGTATAACCTGGGCATCTCCTGTATATAATTATATATGTACAGCCGGTATAACCTGGGCATCTCCTGTATATAATTATATATGTACAGCTGGTATAACCTGGGCATCTCCTGTATATAATTATATATGTACAGCCGGTATAACCTGGGCATCTCCTGTATATAATTATATATGTACAGCCGGTATAACCTGGGCATCTCCTGTATATAATTATATATGTACAGCTGGTATAACCTGGGCATCTCCTGTATATAATTATATATGTACAGCCGGTATAACCTGGACATCTCCTGTATATAATTATATATGTACAGCCGGTATAACCTGGGCATCTCCTGTGTATAATTATATATGTACAGCCGGTATAACCTGGGCATCTCCTGTATATAATTATATATGTACAGCCGGTATAACCCGGGCATCTCCTGTATATAATTATATATGTACAGCTGGTATAACCTGGGCATCTCCTGTATATAATTATATATGTACAGCCGGTATAACCCGGGCATCTCCTGTATATAATTATATATGTACAGCTGGTATAACCTGGGCATCTCCTGTATATAATTATATATGTACAGCCGGTATAACCTGGACATCTCCTGTATATAATTATATATGTACAGCCGGTATAACCTGGGCATCTCCTGTGTATAATTATATATGTACAGCCGGTATAACCTGGGCCTCTCCTGTATATAATTATATATGTACAGCTGGAATAACCTGGGTATCTCCTGTATATAATGATATATGTACAGCTGGTATAACCTGGGCATCTCCTGTATATAATTATATATGTACAGCCGGTATAACCTGGACATCTCCTGTATATAATTATATATGTACAGCCGGTATAACCTGGGCATCTCCTGTATATAATTATATATGTACAGCTGGTATAACCTGGGCATCTCCTGTATATAATTATATATGTACAGCTGGTATAACCTGGGCATCTCCTGTATATAATTATATATGTACAGCTGGTATAACCTGGGCATCTCCTGTATATAATTATATATGTACAGCTGGTATAACCTGGGCATCTCCTGTGTATAATTATATATGTACAGCCGGTATAACCTGGGCATCTCCTGTATATAATTATATATGTACAGCCGGTATAACCCGGGCATCTCCTGTACATAATTATATATGTACAGCTGGTGTAACCTGGCATCTCCTGTATATAATTATATATGTACAGCTGGTATAACCTGGGCATCTCCTGTATATAATTATATATGTACAGCTGGTATAACCTGGGCATCTCCTGTATATAATTATATATGTACAGCTGGTATAACCTGGGCATCTCCTGTATATAATTATATATGTACAGCTGGTATAACCTGGGCATCTCCTGTATATAATTATATATGTACAGCCGGTATAACCTGGGCATCTCCTGTATATAATTATATATGTACAGGTGGTATAACCTGGGCATCTCCTGTATATAATTATATATGTACAGCCGGTATAACCTGGATATCTCCTGTATATAATTATATATGTACAGCTGGTATAACCTGGGCATCTACTGTATATAATTATGTATGTACAGCTGGTATAACCTGGGCATCTCCTGTATATAATTATGTATGTACAGCTGGTATAACCTGGGCATCTCCTGTATATAATTATATATGTACAGCTGGTATAACCTGGGCATCTCCTGTATATAATTATGTATGTACAGCTGGTATAACCTGGACATCTCCTGTATATAATTATATATGTACAGCCGGTATAACCTGGGCATCTCCTGTATATAATTATATATGTACAGCCGGTATAACCTGGGCATCTCCTGTATATAATTATATATGTACAGCTGGTATAACCCGGGTATCTCCTGTATATAATGATATATGTACAGCTGGTATAACCTGGGCATCTCCTGTATATAATTATATATGTACAGCTGGTATAACCCAGGTATCTCCTGTATATAATTATATATGTACAGCTGGTATAACCTGGGCATCTCCTGTATATAATTATATATGTACAGCTGGTATAACCTGGACATCTCCTGTATATAATTATATATGTACAGCCGGTATAACCTGGACATCTCCTGTATATAATTATATATGTACAGCCGGTATAACCTGGGCATCTCCTGTGTATAATTATATATGTACAGCCGGTATAACCTGGACATCTCCTGTATATAATTATATATGTACAGCCGGTATAACCTGGGCATCTCCTGTATATAATTATATATGTACAGCTGGTATAACCTGGGCATCTCCTGTATATAATGATATATGTACAGCTGGTATAACCTGGGCATCTCCTGTATATAATGATATATGTACAGCTGGTATAACCTGGGCATCTCCTGTATATAATTATATATGTACAGCTGGTATAACCTGGGCATCTCCTGTATATAATTATATATGTACAGCCGGTATAACCTGGGCATCTCCTGTATATAATTATATATGTACAGCTGGTATAACCTGGGCATCTCCTGTATATAATTATATATGTACAGCCGGTATAACCTGGGCATCTCCTGTATATAATTATATATGTACAGCCGGTATAACCTGGGCATCTCCTGTATATAATTATATATGTACAGCTGGTATAACCTGGGCATCTCCTGTATATAATTATATATGTACAGCCGGTATAACCTGGACATCTCCTGTATATAATTATATATGTACAGCCGGTATAACCTGGGCATCTCCTGTGTATAATTATATATGTACAGCCGGTATAACCTGGGCATCTCCTGTATATAATTATATATGTACAGCCGGTATAACCCGGGCATCTCCTGTATATAATTATATATGTACAGCTGGTATAACCTGGGCATCTCCTGTATATAATTATATATGTACAGCCGGTATAACCCGGGCATCTCCTGTATATAATTATATATGTACAGCTGGTATAACCTGGGCATCTCCTGTATATAATTATATATGTACAGCCGGTATAACCTGGACATCTCCTGTATATAATTATATATGTACAGCCGGTATAACCTGGGCATCTCCTGTGTATAATTATATATGTACAGCCGGTATAACCTGGGCATCTCCTGTGTATAATTATATATGTACAGCTGGAATAACCTGGGTATCTCCTGTATATAATGATATATGTACAGCTGGTATAACCTGGACATCTCCTGTATATAATTATATATGTACAGCTGGTATAACCTGGGCATCTCCTGTATATAATTATATATGTACAGCCGGTATAACCTGGACATCTCCTGTATATAATTATATATGTACAGCCGGTATAACCTGGGCATCTCCTGTATATAATTATATATGTACAGCTGGTATAACCTGGGCATCTCCTGTATATAATTATATATGTACAGCTGGTATAACCTGGGCATCTCCTGTATATAATTATATATGTACAGCTGGTATAACCTGGGCATCTCCTGTATATAATTATATATGTACAGCTGGTATAACCTGGACATCTCCTGTATATAATTATATATGTACAGCCGGTATAACCTGGGCATCTCCTGTATATAATTATATATGTACAGCTGGTATAACCTGGGCATCTCCTGTGTATAATTATATATGTACAGCCGGTATAACCTGGGCATCTCCTGTATATAATTATATATGTACAGCTGGTATAACCCGGGTATCTCCTGTATATAATGATATATGTACAGCTGGTATAACCTGGGCATCTCCTGTATATAATTATATATGTACAGCTGGTATAACCCGGGTATCTCCTGTATATAATTATATATGTACAGCTGGTATAACCTGGGCATCTCCTGTATATAATTATATATGTACAGCTGGTATAACCTGGACATCTCCTGTATATAATTATATATGTACAGCCGGTATAACCTGGAGATCTCCTGTATATAATTATATATGTACAGCTGGTATAACCTGGGCATCTCCTGTATATAATTATATATGTACAGCCGGTATAACCTGGGCATCTCCTGTGTATAATTATATATGTACAGCCGGTATAACCTGGACATCTCCTGTATATAATTATATATGTACAGCCGGTATAACCTGGGCATCTCCTGTATATAATTATATATGTACAGCTGGTATAACCTGGGCATCTCCTGTATATAATGATATATGTACAGCTGGTATAACCTGGGCATCTCCTGTATATAATGATATATGTACAGCTGGTATAACCTGGGCATCTCCTGTATATAATGATATATGTACAGCTGGTATAACCTGGGCATCTCCTGTATATAATTATATATGTACAGCCGGTATAACCTGGGCATCTCCTGTATATAATTATATATGTACAGCTGGTATAACCTGGGCATCTCCTGTATATAATTATATATGTACAGCCGGTATAACCTGGGCATCTCCTGTATATAATTATATATGTACAGCCGGTATAACCTGGGCATCTCCTGTATATAATTATATATGTACAGCTGGTATAACCTGGGCATCTCCTGTATATAATTATATATGTACAGCCGGTATAACCTGGACATCTCCTGTATATAATTATATATGTACAGCCGGTATAACCTGGGCATCTCCTGTGTATAATTATATATGTACAGCCGGTATAACCTGGGCATCTCCTGTATATAATTATATATGTACAGCCGGTATAACCCGGGCATCTCCTGTATATAATTATATATGTACAGCTGGTATAACCTGGGCATCTCCTGTATATAATTATATATGTACAGCCGGTATAACCCGGGCATCTCCTGTATATAATTATATATGTACAGCTGGTATAACCTGGGCATCTCCTGTATATAATTATATATGTACAGCCGGTATAACCTGGACATCTCCTGTATATAATTATATATGTACAGCCGGTATAACCTGGGCATCTCCTGTGTATAATTATATATGTACAGCCGGTATAACCTGGGCCTCTCCTGTATATAATTATATATGTACAGCTGGAATAACCTGGGTATCTCCTGTATATAATGATATATGTACAGCTGGTATAACCTGGGCATCTCCTGTATATAATTATATATGTACAGCCGGTATAACCTGGACATCTCCTGTATATAATTATATATGTACAGCCGGTATAACCTGGGCATCTCCTGTATATAATTATATATGTACAGCTGGTATAACCTGGGCATCTCCTGTATATAATTATATATGTACAGCTGGTATAACCTGGGCATCTCCTGTATATAATTATATATGTACAGCTGGTATAACCTGGGCATCTCCTGTATATAATTATATATGTACAGCTGGTATAACCTGGGCATCTCCTGTGTATAATTATATATGTACAGCCGGTATAACCTGGGCATCTCCTGTATATAATTATATATGTACAGCCGGTATAACCCGGGCATCTCCTGTACATAATTATATATGTACAGCTGGTGTAACCTGGCATCTCCTGTATATAATTATATATGTACAGCTGGTATAACCTGGGCATCTCCTGTATATAATTATATATGTACAGCTGGTATAACCTGGGCATCTCCTGTATATAATTATATATGTACAGCTGGTATAACCTGGGCATCTCCTGTATATAATTATATATGTACAGCTGGTATAACCTGGGCATCTCCTGTGTATAATTATATATGTACAGCCGGTATAACCTGGGCATCTCCTGTGTATAATTATATATGTACAGCCGGTATAACCTGGGCTTTGGTTAGGACTCCATCAGTCTATACATTTACAATCCGCCTCTCGTCTCCATAACAGCCAAAGCAGCTTTAACCCCTTACTCCCTGGAGCAGGTAATTGCCCTCCGATTTACTCTGGTCCTGGCAGGTCAACGGCGGTGCTGGGGGACATCAGCAGGGCAGGGAGTTATTAGCGGTGCGGGGGTCATCGGCGGTGCAGGGGGTTATTATCTGTGGGGGGGGGTTACCGGCGGTGCTGGGGGTTATTATCTGTGCGGGGGTCACCAGCGTGCTGGGGGTCATCGGTAGGGCAGGCGTTATTAGCGGTGCGGGGGTCATCGGCGGTGCAGGGGGTTATTATCTGTGGGGGGGGTTACCGGCGGTGCTGGGGGTTATTATATGTGCGGGGGTCACCAGCGTGCTGGGGGTCATCGGTAGGGCAGGGGGTTATTAGCGGTGCGGGGGGTTACTGGCGGTGCTGGGGGTCATCGGCGGTGCAGGGGGTTATTATCTGTGCAGGGGTTTACTGGGGGTTATTAGCAGTGCTGGTGTCGCCGGCGTGCTGGGGGTCATTGGCGGTGCAGGGGGTTATTAGCAGTGCGGGGTTCATCGGCGGTGCAGGGGGTTAATATTTGTGCAGGGGTCATCGGCGTGCTGGGGGTCATCAGCAGGGCAGGGGGTTATTATCTGTGGGGGGGTCACTGGCATGCAGGGGTCGCCGGCGGTGCTGGGGGTCATCGGTAAGGCAGGGGGTTATTAGCTGTGCGTGGGTCATTATCTATGCGGGGGTCGCCTGCGTGCTGGGGGTTACTGGCGGTGCTGGGGGTCATTGGCCATGCAGGGGGTTATTAGCGGTGCAGGGGTCGCCGGCGGTGCTGGGGGTCATCGGTAAGGCAGGGGGTTATTAGCTGTGCGGGGGTCATTATCTATGCGGTGGTCTCCGGCGGTGGTGGGGGTTATTAGCGTTGCGGGGGTCGCCGGCGGTGCTGGGGGTCATCGGTAAGGCAGGGGGTTATTAGCTGTGCGTGGGTCATTATCTATGCGGGGGTCTCCGGCGTGCTGGGGGTTACTGGCGGTGCTGGGGGTCATTGGCCGTGCAGGGGGATATTAGCGGTGCGCGGCTCACCGGCATGCGGGGGTTTCCGGCGGTGGTGGGGGTTATTAGCGTTGCGGGGGTCGCCGGCGGTGCTGGGGGTCATCGGTAGGGAAGGGGGTCATTATCTGTGCGGGGGTCTCCGGCGTGCTGGGGGTTACTGGCGGTGCTGGGGGTCATTGGCCGTGCAGGGGGATATTAGCGGTGCGGGGGTCACCGGCATGCGGGGATTTCCGGCGGTGGTGGGGGTTATTAGCGGTGCGGGGGTCGCCGGCGGTGCTGGGGGTCATCGGTAGGGCAGGGGGTCATTATCTGTGCGTGGGTCATTATCTGTGCGGGGGTCTCCGGCGTGCTGGGGGTTACTGGCGGTGCTGGGGGTCATTGGCCGTGCAGGGGGATATTAGCGGTGTGGGGGTTATTATCTGTGTGGGGGGTTTCCGGCGGTGCTGGGGGTTATTAGCGGTGCAGGGGTCGCCGGCATGCTGGGGGTCATCGGCTGTGCAGGGGGTTATTAGCGGTGCGGGTCTCATCGGCCGTGCAGGGGGTTATTATCTGTGCAGGGGTCACCGGCATGCTGGGGTTTCCGGCGGTGCTGGGGGTTACCGGTGGTGCTGGGGGTCATCGGCGGTGCAGGGGGTTATCTGTGCGGGGGTCGCCGGCGTGCTGGGGGTTATTATCTGTGCAGGGGTCATTATCTGTGCGGGGGTCGCTGGGGGTTATTAGCTGTGCGGGGGTCATTATCTGTGCGGGGGTCGCCGGCGTGCTGGGGGTTACTGGCGGTGCTGGGGGTCATTGGCCATGCAGGGGGTTATTAGCGGTGCAGGGGTCGCCGGCGGTGCTGGGGGTCATCGGTAAGGCAGGGGGTTATTAGCTGTGCGGGGGTCATTATCTATGCGGTGGTCTCCGGCGGTGGTGGGGGTTATTAGCGTTGCGGGGGTCGCCGGCGGTGCTGGGGGTCGCCGGCGGTGCTGGGGGTCATCGGTAAGGCAGGGGGTTATTAGCTGTGCGTGGGTCATTATCTATGCGGGGGTCTCCGGCGTGCTGGGGGTTACTGGCGGTGCTGGGGGTCATTGGCCGTGCAGGGGGATATTAGCGGTGCGCGGCTCACCGGCATGCGGGGGTTTCCGGCGGTGGTGGGGGTTATTAGCGTTGCGGGGGTCGCCGGCGGTGCTGGGGGTCATCGGTAGGGAAGGGGGTCATTATCTGTGCGGGGGTCTCCGGCGTGCTGGGGGTTACTGGCGGTGCTGGGGGTCATTGGCCGTGCAGGGGGATATTAGCGGTGCGGGGGTCACCGGCATGCGGGGATTTCCGGTGGTGGTGGGGGTTATTAGCGGTGCGGGGGTCGCCGGCGGTGCTGGGGGTCATCGGTAGGGCAGGGGGTCATTATCTGTGCGTGGGTCATTATCTGTGCGGGGGTCTCCGGCGTGCTGGGGGTTACTGGCGGTGCTGGGGGTCATTGGCCGTGCAGGGGGATATTAGCGGTGTGGGGGTTATTATCTGTGTGGGGGGTTTCCGGCGGTGCTGGGGGTTATTAGCGGTGCAGGGGTCGCCGGCATGCTGGGGGTCATCGGCTGTGCAGGGGGTTATTAGCGGTGCGGGTCTCATCGGCCGTGCAGGGGGTTATTATCTGTGCAGGGGTCACCGGCATGCTGGGGTTTCCGGCGGTGCTGGGGGTTACCGGTGGTGCTGGGGGTCATCGGCGGTGCAGGGGGTTATCTGTGCGGGGGTCGCCGGCGTGCTGGGGGTTATTATCTGTGCAGGGGTCATTATCTGTGCGGGGGTCGCTGGCGTGCTGGGGGTTATTAGCTGTGCGGGGGTCATTATCTGTGCGGGGGTCGTCGGCGTGCTGGGCGGTGCTGGGGGTCATTGGCCGTGCAGGGGGTTATTAGCTGTGTGGGGGGTTTCCGGCGGTGCTGGGGGTCATTATCTGTGCGGGGGTCATTATCTGTGCGGGGGTCATCGGCATGGCAGGGGGTTTTAAGCGGTGTGGGGGTCATTATCTGTGCAGGGGTCACCGGAGGTGCGGGGGGTTACCGGCGGTGCTGGGGGTCATCGGCTGTGCAGGGGGTTATTAGCGGTGCGGGTCTCATCGGCCGTGCAGGGGGTTATTATCTGTACTGGGGTCACCGGCATGCGGGGGTTTCCGGCGGTGCTGGGGGTTATTATCTGTGCGGGGGTCACCGGCGGTGCGGGGGATTACCGGTGGTTCTGGGGGTCATCGGCGGTGCAGGGGGTTATTAGCGGTGCGGGGGTCGCCGGCGTGCTGGGGGTCATCGGTAGAGCAGGGGGTTATTAGCGGTGCGGGGGTCATTATCTGTGTGGGGGGTCACCGGTGGTGCGGGGGGTTACCGGTAGTGCTGGGGGTCATCAGCGGTGCGGGGGTTATTATCTGTGTGGGGGGTTTCCGGCGGTGCTGGGGGGTCGCCGGCGTGCTGGGGTCACCGGAGCGGCGGTGATTAGGCCTTTGTCCTCTACACAGATCCTTCCCTCTGTGGAGCGGGGACCGGATGGCGGCATTAGTGGTGGGGGACGGCGCGGACTCGTCGGGATCCTCTTCCGGGATTTGGAGGCTTGGTGGGTTTCGGGATCTCCATTTCTGAGGCCGCTGCTCATCGGATCCCAGTCGCTGAGTCCAGGACTTCTTGGCCGGTCGTGATCCGCTTTTGCCACAATCTGCGGCGATTGTACCGTTGCTTTCAGAACTTTACTGTAAAAACGCATCAGGATCGCATCGTGTGAACACAGCCCTAGTGGTGAAATCTGCATGGTCCGGCTCCTTGGGATATTGGGCTGAGCAGCCGCTGGTGCCCTATGTGGACAGGATCCCTTTAAGTCAGGAAGAGCATTGGCCCTTTAAGAAAGGGACATTAAAACAGATCATTAGGCTTAATAGAGCCGGGACGTCTCACGACAACACCGGGTGGCAGAGTCTGGATGATTCAGCCGAGTCTGGAGCCAAATCATCCTCCATGTGCAGATGAGAGACGTCCAAGATCTCTACGTACATCCAGCCGGCACGCTGCCTCCATGGCAGACGCCGCCATCCTGCTGTGCACGGCTTTCTCTGTCTCAGGACTATCCTGAAATCCTCTGCGCTGCAGTGGACCTTGCTCCTTCTCTTTTGTCCCTCTCCTGTGATCCCTGGGTGGTCACTATGGAAGGTTTGATTGTGCTGATGTCAGGCAGCTGCTGGTAAAGGCTTCGCATTTATCAGTGCTACGGGCTCTTCTCTCCATCCACGGCTCGTCCTGGGACCGTCCACTAATGATCCAGGTTATTGAGCTCGCAGGCGATAATGTTATAGCGTCCCATCTTCTGACTTATTCCTTTTCCCAATGCCGGAATAATTGTCTTCCTGATCCCCATGCCCCTCGGAGACCCTTCCCGCCTCGTCGCGGCATGCATTATACATGGAGTCATTATTACTGGGGCTGAGGTGGAGCTTCAGTTCTCCACGTCGTCCTCTGCCTCAATTCTCCCTCCAGCAAAATCCGATAGACTATACGGTGGGCAACCTTCAGAGGAGGGTGGTGGTCCTACCACACAGATGGAACTTCTCTGCTTCCTGAGAAACAAGACTTTTAGGGTGGACAGTTCAATGTGGCTTAGTCTAAACATTTATCATCCCACGTGAGCCCCCCGGGATTAGTCCAGGCCACTTTTCCACTCTCTGTAAATTAGAAACGATTAGTAAATCTGTCCCAAGGTTTTCTCCTGTTTTCGGGATAAGACTCTGTAGGTTAGGACAACGGTGAGGCAACCTGAAAGCCACTAGGAATAGAGGAGCAGAATAAGTCGTTGGTGGTCTTCCCATATGTGGTGTCAGTGGTCTACTTGCTTACGATGGATATACACTTATTTGTGTTAAAGTTTGTCATCCTGTTTGTGGTACTAGTTGTTCTCAACGTTGTAATAGTGGTTGTTGTCCTCCAGGTTCTGGAGGTGGTCGTCACCTGGTTGTAGTGGTGGTTGTCACCTTGGTGTTGTGGTTGTTGTCCTCCTGGTTGTGGTGGTGGTTGTAGTGTTGGCTGTCCTCATGGTTGTAGTTGTTGTCATCCTCCTGGTTGTGGTGGTGGTTGTTGCCTGGTTTTAGAGGTGCTTGTCGCCTGGTTGTAGTGGTGGTTGTCCACCTGGTTGTAGTAATAGTTGTCGTCCTGGTTGCTGGTTGTAGTCCTCCTGGTTGTGGTGGTGGTTGTCATCTAGTTGTAGTAGTGGCTGTCCTCATAGTAGTTGTCCTCCTGGGTGTAGTGATGGTTGACCTCCTGGCTGTGGTGGTGGTATTTGTTGCCTGGTTATAGTTGTGGTCGTCCTCCTGGTTGTGGTGGTCATTCTCGCTTGGTTTTAGTGGTTGTTGTCTTCCTGATTTTGGTGGTGGTTGTAGTGGTTGTTGTCCTTCTGGTTGTAGTAGTTGTTGTCCTTCTGGTTGTGGTGGTGGTTGTCCTCCTGGTTGTAGTGGTGGTTGATGTCCTGGTGTCTGTGGTTGTACTCTTGTCTCCGGTGGTGGTGGATGTCCTCTTGTTTGTAGAGGAAGTTTCCTACTTTGGTTGTCTTTGTAATTCTGGTGGTTGTCCTTGTGTCTGACTTCTTGTTTATGGTGACGAATGTCTTCCTGTTTGTGGTGGTGGTGGTTGACCTCTTGGTTGTAGTGGTGGTTGTCCTCCTGGTTGTGGTCGTGGTTGGTGCCTGGTTTTAGTTGTTGCTGTCCTCCTGGTTGTAGTGGTGATTCTCTTCCTGGTTGAAGTGGTTGTTGTCCTCCTGGTTGGGTTTAAAGTTGTTTTTCAGTTTGTGGTTGTGGACGGTAACTCATTCATGGCGGTTGTTTCTCTCCTTTTTACTGTGCTACTGTTTTCCTGCTTGTGGTGGTAGTTTTACTTTTTTTTGGTGTACACTTTACCTGTTGTTTGTGCTGGTAGTTGTTCTCTTCTTTATGATGATTGTTCTCCTCTTGTATATCATGGTAGTTGACAATTTTTTATGTTTCTTGTGCTGGTTTTTCATTTGTTTGCCTTTATTGTCCTTTTGATTTTGTGGTGGTTGTGCTCTTGATTGTGGTGGTGGTTGTCCTTTTATTTGTGTTGATTTTCCTACTGTTTATGGTGGTAGTTGTCCTCTTTTTTGTTGTGGTCATAGAGGCTACTTGTTTTGAATGTTGTGCTACTTTTTGTGGTAGTAGTGGTCATCCTTTTATTTGTAGTGGTTATCATGTTTGTTGTAGTGCTGCTTGTACTCCCGTCTCTGGTAGTGGTTCTCTTCTTGTTTGTGATTGTGGTTGACCTCTTGTTTTTAAGAAAGCTTGCACCTTTTTAGTAGTAGTGGTGGTTTCCTTTTTTGTGATTGTACTTGTCCTTTTTTAGTGGACATTGGCCTACCTTTTGTTTCAGTGGTAGTTGTGCTTATATTTGAGGTATGAGCAGATGTCCTGGTGTTTGTGGTTATACTCTTCTTTGTGGTGGTGGTGGATTTCCTCTTGTTTGTAGGGGAAGTGTCCTACTTGTGGTTGTCTTTGTATTTCTGGTGGTTGTCCTAGTTTGTCCTCTTGTTTATGGCGACAATTGTCCTCCTGTTTGTGGTGGTGGTTGTTGTCCTCCTGTTGGTGGTGGTTGTTGTCCTCCTGTTTGTGGTGACAGTTGCCCTGTTTGTGGTGACAGTTGCCCTGTTTGTGGTGACAGTTGCCCTGTTTGTGGTGACAGTTGCCCTGTTTGTGGTGACAGTTGCCCTGTTTGTGGTGACAGTTGCCCTCCTGTTGGTGGTGGTTGTTGTCCTCCTGTTGGTGGTGGTTGTTGTCCTCCTGTTGGTGGTGGTTGTTGCCCTGTTTGTGGTGGTGGTTGTCCTCCTGTTTGTGGTGGTGGTTGTTCTGTTTGTGGTGGTGGTTGTCCTCCTGTTGGTGGTGGTTGTTGTCCTCCTGTTGGTGGTGGTTGTTGTCCTCCTGTTGGTGGTGGTTGTTGTCCTCCTGTTGGTGGTGGTTGTTGTCCTCCTGTTGGTGGTGGTTGTTGTCCTCCTGTTGGTGGTGGTGGTTGTCCTCCTGTTGGTGGTGGTGGTTGTCCTCCTGTTGGTGGTGGTGGTTGTCCTCCTGTTGGTGGTGGTGGTTGTCCTCCTGTTGGTGGTGGTTGTTGTCCTCCTGTTGGTGGTGGTTGTTGTCCTGTTGGTGGTGGTTGTTGCCCTGTTTGTGGTGGTGGTTGTCCTTCTGTTTGTGGTGGTGGTTGTTCTGTTTGTGGTGGTGGTTGTTGTCCTCCTGTTGGTGGTGGTTGTTGTCCTCCTGTTGGTGGTGGTTGTTGTCCTCCTGTTGGTGGTGGTGACAGTTGCCCTGTTTGTGGTGACAGTTGCCCTGTTTGTGGTGACAGTTGCCCTGTTTGTGGTGACAGTTGCCCTGTTTGTGGTGACAGTTGCCCTGTTTGTGGTGACAGTTGCCCTGTTTGTGGTGGTTGTTGCCCTCCTGTTGGTGGTGTTTGTTGTCCTCCTGTTGGTGGTGGTTGTTGTCCTCCTGTTGGTGGTGGTTGTTGTCCTCCTGTTGGTGGTGGTTGTTGCCCTGTTTGTGGTGGTGGTTGTCCTCCTGTTTGTGGTGGTGGTTGTTCTGTTTGTGGTGGTGGTTGTTGTCCTCCTGTTGGTGGTGGTTGTTGTCCTCCTGTTGGTGGTGGTTGTTGTCCTCCTGTTGGTGGTGGTTGTTGTCCTCCTGTTGGTGGTGGTGGTTGTCCTCCTGTTGGTGGTGGTGGTTGTCCTCCTGTTGGTGGTGGTGGTTGTCCTCCTGTTGGTGGTGGTGGTTGTCCTCCTGTTGGTGGTGGTGGTTGTCCTCCTGTTGGTGGTGGTGGTTGTCCTCCTGTTGGTGGTGGTTGTTGCCCTGTTTGTGGTGGTGGTTGTCCTCCTGTTTGTGGTGGTGGTTGTTCTGTTTGTGGTGGTGGTTGTTGTCCTCCTGTTGGTGGTGGTTGTTGTCCTCCTGTTGGTGGTGGTTGTTGTCCTCCTGTTGGTGGTGGTTGTTGTCCTCCTGTTGGTGGTGGTGGTTGTCCTCCTGTTGGTGGTGGTGGTTGTCCTCCTGTTGGTGGTGGTGGTTGTCCTCCTGTTGGTGGTGGTGGTTGTCCTCCTGTTGGTGGTGGTGGTTGTCCTCCTGTTGGTGGTGGTGGTTGTCCTCCTGTTGGTGGTGGTTGTTGTCCTCCTGTTGGTGGTGGTGGTTGTCCTTCTGTTTGTGGTGGTGGTTGTCCTTCTGTTTGTGGTGGTGGTTGTTCTGTTTGTGGTGGTGGTTGTTGTCCTCCTGTTGGTGGTGGTTGTTGTCCTCCTGTTGGTGGTGGTTGTTGTCCTCCTGTTGGTGGTGGTGACAGTTGTTCTGTTTGTGGTGGTGGTTGCCCTCTTCTTATATTTTTGATGGTAACACAAACCTTGTGTTTGTGTTGCAGGTTGTCTTGTTTTTGTTGGTGGTTGTCCTCTTTGTGGTAGTGGTTGACCTATTTGTGGTGATGGTCATTGTTCTGTCTGTGGGTTTTGGTGTGGTGGTTTGTGGTTGTTCTCGTCCTACTGTATCCATATTTGTGATCTTTTTTTGGATGACATTGTTCAGAAAGTTTCATCAGTGATTCAGACCTCGATCAATGAATGTCCCAGCGTCAGGGAAGGAGACTGCGGACCCCATGTTCAATCACGAGTAACGTCGAGGGTCCGATGTAATAGCACAGATCTCTTCTGGGATGGAAGTGTCACTAATGTTCTCCGTGATGTATCGGGAGAGGGAGACTTATTTGCAAACCACATTTATGCTAATGCTCAGCAGCCGGTCGTGTCAAGGTCGCGCCACGTTCTCCGTCCATCGGTGACATGTAGGACACAAACCTCGAATACATCAGAATTCCCCCAGGAGGTCGCATGGGTTCACGTCTTTCCTCCTCTTCTTCAGAGCTGCATTATTCCTTATCTACTATGTATCGATCTCTTATCTATCTAATATCCATCTTTTATTTTCCAGGTGAGAAATGTCGCAGTTTCATCGCCCTCACGCCCCCTGCAGACAGAGGTGAGAGCTGCGTACATTTTTGGAAAATAATTTTTATTTTTTTAAATATTTGAAATTAAGTTTTGGAAACAAACAAGGAGCAGGTCTGCCACCTGGTATAACATGGGGGTCTGATATAACCTGGGAGTGTGATATAGGTGTCTGGTGTTACATGGGTGTCTGGTACAATATAAGAGTCTGATTCAACGTAGGTGTGTGAAATAGATGCCTGGTATAATATAGGTGCCTGGTATAATATAGGTGCCTGGTATAATATAGATGCCTGGTATAATATAGGTGCCTGGTATAATATAGGTGCCTGGTATAATATAGGTGCCTGGTATAATATAGAGGTCTATGTAATACAGTCCTCTTCTTCATTTCTTTGTATGTCACATGCTGCCACCTAGTGGTAATTCCTCAGTTTGCTGTGCACGCTACTAAATTAATGGGAGTCTCCCGAAATTGGAGGCCCCGAACCTGTTACCTGTTTAGCTCCCCTCTCCCGGCCCTGCCCCGAGGCACGCGCCCCTCTCCCGGCCCTGCCCCGAGGCACGCGCCCCTCTCCCGGCCCTGCCCCGAGGCACGCTGCCCCTCTCCCGGCCCTGCCCCGAGGCACGCTGCCCCTCTCCCGGCCCTGCCCCGAGGCACGCTGCCCCTCTCCCGGCCCTGCCCCGAGGCACGCTGCCCCTCTCCCGGCCCTGCCCCGAGGCACGCTGCCCCTCTCCCGGCCCTGCCCCGAGGCACGCTGCCCCTCTCCCGGCCCTGCCCCGAGGCACGCTGCCCCTCTCCCGGCCCTGCCCCGAGGCACGCTGCCCCTCTCCCGGCCCTGCCCCGAGGCACGCTGCCCCTCTCCCGGCCCTGCCCCGAGGCACGCTGCCCCTCTCCCGGCCCTGCCCCGAGGCGCGCTGCCCCTCTCCCGGCCCTGCCCCGAGGCGCGCTGCCCCTCTCCCGGCCCTGCCCCGAGGCGCGCTGCCCCTCTCCCGGCCCTGCCCCGAGGCGCGCTGCCCCTCTCACGGCCCTGCCCCGAGGCGCGCTGCCCCTCTCCCGGCCCTGCCCCGAGGCGCGCTGCCCCTCTCCCGGCCCTGCCCCGAGGCGCGCTGCCCCTCTCCCGGCCCTGCCCCGAGGCGCGCTGCCCCTCTCCCGGCCCTGCCCCGAGGCGCGCTGCCCCTCTCCCGGCCCTGCCCCGAGGCGCGCTGCCCCTCTCCCGGCCCTGCCCCGAGGCGCGCTGCCCCTCTCCCGGCCCTGCCCCGAGGCGCGCTGCCCCTCTCCCGGCCCTGCGCCGAGGCGCGCTGCCCCTCTCCCGGCCCTGCGCCGAGGCGCGCTGCCCCTCTCCCGGCCCTGCGCCGAGGCGCGCTGCCCCTCTCCCGGCCCTGCGCCGAGGCGCGCTGCCCCTCTCCCGGCCCTGCGCCGAGGCGCGCTGCCCCTCTCCCGGCCCTGCGCCGAGGCGCGCTGCCCCTCTCCCGGCCCTGCGCCGAGGCGCGCTGCCCCTCTCCCGGCCCTGCGCCGAGGCGCGCTGCCCCTCTCCCGGCCCTGCGCCGAGGCGCGCTGCCCCTCTCCCGGCCCTGCGCCGAGGCGCGCTGCCCCTCTCCCGGCCCTGCGCCGAGGCGCGCTGCCCCTCTCCCGGCCCTGCGCCGAGGCGCGCTGCCCCTCTCCCGGCCCTGCGCCGAGGCGCGCTGCCCCTCTCCCGGCCCTGCGCCGAGGCGCGCTGCCCCTCTCCCGGCCCTGCGCCGAGGCGCGCTGCCCCTCTCCCGGCCCTGCGCCGAGGCGCGCTGCCCCTCTCCCGGCCCTGCGCCGAGGCGCGCTGCCCCTCTCCCGGCCCTGCGCCGAGGCGCGCTGCCCCTCTCCCGGCCCTGCGCCGAGGCACGCTGCCCCTCTCCCGGCCCTGCGCCGAGGCACGCTGCCCCTCTCCCGGCCCTGCGCCGAGGCACGCTGCCCCTCTCCCGGCCCTGCGCCGAGGCACGCTGCCCCTCTCCCGGCCCTGCGCCGAGGCACGCTGCCCCTCTCCCTGGTGCTTCAGGACTGGGCAGCTCTGCTTTCTCTGCTTGCCGTGTATCAGTAATTAGATCTCTTCCGCTGATCGGTATTGACCAGAAATTCCCATAACTGCAATAAAAATAATAGCCGAGAAAGTTAAAAAAAGAAAACGCCGCGCAGGCAAAGAATCCGATCCGGTGTGACATCAGAATTACCATTTATATTGAGAAATGGCCGAAAGATGCGATAATCTGCGGGAAGGAACAAAAAATAACAAAGCATGGCTCCTGGGATCAGTTCTTGCTACATGTAACCATGATCATTGGACTTGCGCTCTAGTCACAGCCAAAGCTGCATCTAGACCCACGCGATGTCCATACCAGGGACGGGGGCTGTGACAACCTCTCAGACGTGACCTTGTTGTCGGTGGTATAATGGTGCTTATGTGTCTTGGCGCAGGTGTCTTGTGGCTCTCCATCGTTGCCGAGGTCTTGTACATCACGTTACTCCTCACAGGGGTCAGCCTCATGTCGGTGGAAGTTTGTTACTATACCTCCGTGATTGACGGCCTCAAGCTCAATGCCTTTGCCGCCATATTTACCGTCTTATCAGGTGAGTCGCTCTTGGGTTCTTCACATTACAAAGTTCTCCAGAGGTTTCTTCTCGTCTCCTGGATGAGAGGAGAGATGTAGTGAGGAGATGGTCTTCACCTTGGCCTCCTACGTAGACAATATCCAGATCAATATGTTCTTTCCCCCAAAGCTTTGAGTGGATTTTCGAGTGGACTCCAAAAGGTTTCTAAAAATGTCAGCATGAAATTTGAGGAGTCTGAAATGTAGAGGAACCATCTGAGCTCCTTCCGCGAAGGTTGGCTTTCTTTTTTTTGGGGAAAATACAAGAGCCGTATCCTACAAACTAAATAACATCTGACTTGTGACCTACCTGATAGAATTCACACGGCGCGAATCATGGGGTGCCAGATGTGATACGTGCACAAATTTCATGGGGTTGGCTCCACCAGACGATCCAACTCTCTCCATGGTGGACCTTCTTGTTGGCTGCTTCATCTTTCGAAACAAAAGTCTAGTGATTGCGGATGACCATAGACTATGGACCACTTGTGAGGGAAGTCTTCTGCTCCACTCAACCCAACATTTAGGACCATCCTCTCACCATGACCTCATCCTTTTTCTGAACTTTGCCGATTGTCTTCTGTTCGCGTATTTCCGAAGGTCAATTCCGATGGTCAATATTGGTCGGGAACTTGGTCAGGAGTAAATGTATGAGATCAGGAGCAAAACATTTCCAAAATTGGTGGAATCTGATTTATAGAGGAACCGTCTGATTTTGATATCTCCTGAGCTTGAGATCTTTCCATGAGGTTTGGCTTTTTTTTTTTGTAGGGTGGAATACAAGAGTCGTAGTCTACGAGTCCACGTGAAGAACAATGGCTGACAACGACCAATTGATCTACATTGTAGAATTTACACCGATCAGGTTTTAGGATGCCGGATGTGATACGTGGTGGATTGTGCACAGGTTTTTGAGGTGGCTCCACCACACAATCCAACTCTCGCCATGGTGGTCCTCCTTAATGGCAGCTTCATCTATCGGAAAAAAACGACTTCTGGATAAACTCTCGATAGACCCTCTCATTGAACAAAATGATAATACCAACCCTCTATTAACCAGAGCTGTGGGTTTTTGTTGCCATTCGCAGATTGAGGACGATGTCAATGAGGGTGGTGTACTGCTGTCCTCTCCACTCAATCTTGGGATTTGGGACCATCAAAGTCTTCTTCTTCTCTTCTATTTTTCGAAAATCAGCCAATATGTTTCGGGGTGTTTGCCCCTCTTCAGAGCAAAGCGAGTATGATTATTTTTTGGAAACAGATGAGACATTAATAACAATAACGATGTATTTTACAGGGTTGCTTGGGATGGTCGCACACATGATGTACACAACAGTGTTCCAGATGACGGTCAACCTTGGTCCGGAGGATTGGAGACCTCAGAACTGGGACTACGGCTGGTCCTACTGGTAAGTCAAGTATTGTTTATCCAAAAGTCAACCATCGGAAGTAAAGGTCTTCTTCTGACTCTCTGGTTATACCAGCTGTAAATATATAATTATATACAGGAGATACCCAGGTTATACCGGCTGTACATATATAATTATATACAGGAGATGTCCAGGTTATACCAGCTGTACATATATAATTATATACAGGAGATACCCAGGTTATACCGGCTGTACATATATAATTATATACAGGAGATGTCCAGGTTATACCAGCTGTACATATATAATTATACACAGGAGATGCCCAGGTTATACCGGCTGTATATATATAATTATATACAGGAGATGTCCAGGTTATACCGGCTGTATATATATAATTATATACAGGAGATGTCCAGGTTATATCAGCTGTAAATATATAATTATATACAGGAGATACCCAGGTTATACCGGCTGTACATATATAATTATATACAGGAGATGTCCAGGTTATACCAGCTGTACATATATAATTATACACAGGAGATGCCCAGGTTATACCGGCTGTATATATATAATTATATACAGGAGATGTCCAGGTTATACCGGCTGTATATATATAATTATATACAGGAGATGTCCAGGTTATACCAGCTGTAAATATATAATTATATACAGGAGATACCCAGGTTATACCGGCTGTACATATATAATTATATACAGGAGATGTCCAGGTTATACCAGCTGTACATATATAATTATACACAGGAGATGCCCAGGTTATACCGGCTGTATATATATAATTATATACAGGAGATGTCCAGGTTATACCAGCTGTACATATATAATTATATACAGAGGATGCCCAGGTTATACCAGCTGTACATATATAATTATATACAGGAGATGTCCAGGTTATACCGGCTGTATATATATAATTATATACAGGAGATGTCCAGGTTATACCGGCTGTACATATATAATTATATACAGGAGATGCCCAGGTTATACCAGCTGTACATATATAATTATATACAGAGGATGCCCAGGTTATACCAGCTGTACATATATAATTATATACAGGAGATGCCCAGGTTATACCAGCTGTACATATATAATTATATACAGGAGATGTCCAGGTTACACCAGCTGTACATATATAATTATATACAGAGGATACCCAGGTTATACCAGCTGTACATATATAATTATATACAGGAGATGTCCAGGTTACACCAGCTGTACATATATAATTATATACAGGAGATGTCCAGGTTATACCGGCTGTACATATATAATTACATACAGGAGATGCCCAGGTTATACCAGCTGTACATATATAATTATATACAGGAGATGTCCAGGTTATACCGGCTGTATATATATAATTATATACAGGAGATGTCCAGGTTATACCGGCTGTACATATATAATTATATACAGGAGATGTCCAGGTTATACCGGCTGTACATATATAATTATATACAGGAGATGCCCAGGTTATACCGGCTGTACATATATAATTATATACAGGAGATGCCCAGGTTATACCAGCTGTACATATATAATTATATACAGGAGATGCCCAGGTTATATCAGCTGTACATATATAATTATATACAGGAGATGTCCAGGTTATACCAGCTGTACATATATAATTATATACAGGAGATACCCAGGTTATACCAGCTGTACATATATAATTATATACAGGAGATGTCCAGGTTATACCGGCTGTACATATATAATTATATACAGGAGATGCCCAGGTTATACCAGCTGTACATATATAATTATATACAGGAGATGCCCAGGTTATATCAGCTGTACATATATAATTATATACAGGAGATACCCAGGTTATACCAGCTGTACATATATCATTATATACAGGAGATGCCCAGGTTATACCGGCTGTACATATATAATTATATACAGGAGATGCCCAGGTTATACCAGCTGTACATATATAATTATATACAGGAGATGCCCAGGTTATATCAGCTGTACATATATAATTATATACAGGAGATACCCAGGTTATACCAGCTGTACATATATCATTATATACAGGAGATACCCAGGTTATACCGGCTGTACATATATAATTATATACAGGAGATGCCCAGGTTATACCAGCTGTACATATATAATTATATACAGGAGATGCCCAGGTTATACCAGCTGTAAATATATAATTATATACAGGAGATGTCCAGGTTATACCAGCATGCTCCATTGTATCCACGATGCCTATGTTATAGCAGCTGTAGAAATATAGTTGTATTAATGCCTGTCCTCTCTCCGCAGTTTGGCTTGGGGCTCGTTCACATGTTGCATGGCGGCTTCAGTAACAACCATCAACCGATACACAAAGACCATATTAGAGTTCAAGCAGAGGAGACGGAACCTGGAGAGAAGTCTACAGAACACGCAGAAGACCCCGGAGCAGGGGGGCTCGGCGCCGGTGTGGGACATCTATATCCACACCCTGCAGGGCCACAGGGGGGGCTTCATGGAGTCATCGGTGCCGGCACAGGACCCCTCAAACTACGGCAATCTAAACCACTTCCCTTACACACAGTGTGACGAGTACTGCTAGTGCCCCCTACAGGTTGTGGAGATTATGTACTGTTTTATAATAAAATCTTTGGGTGGGCCTCCTTGTATGTTTGTGGACAACCCCCTAGACCTTCCTGATAATCCGTGACTAGGAAGACCCCAAGATTATAATACATTTTATGGAGAAACAGAATCCAATAATATAGTGGGAAATTTCTACTTCCAAGGAACCTTCGTGAGAGGTTGGGTACCACCATCCCAGACGAGCCATCATGGCTCCTCAGATCTAGAGGTAGTGGTAAAAGCATTCTCTCCAGTACCACGACTATGGCCTAAGGTACCACCATCCCATACAAGCCATCATGGCTCCTCAGACCTAGAGGTAGTGGTAAAAGCGTTCTCTCCAGTACCATGGCTATGGCCTAAGGTACCACCATCCCACACAAGCCATCATAGCTCCTCAGATGTAGAGGTAGTGGTAAAAGCGTTCTCTCCGGTACCACGGCTATGGTCTAAGGTACCACCATCCCACACAAGCCATCATGGCTCCTCAGACCTAGAGGTAGTGGTAAAAGCGTTCTCTCCGGTACCACGGCTATGGTCTAAGGTACCACCATCCCACACAAGCCATCATGGCTCCTCAGATGTAGAGGTAGTGGTAAAAGCATTCTCTCCAGTACCACGACTATGGCCTAAGGTACCACCATCCCATACAAGCCATCATGGCTCCTCAGACCTAGAGGTAGTGGTAAAAGCGTTCTCTCCAGTACCACGGCTATGGCCTAAGGTACCACCATTCCACACAAGCCATCATGGCTCCTCAGATCTAGAGGTTAGTGGTAAAAGCGTTCTCTCCAGTACCATGGCTATGGCCTAAGGTACCACCATCCCACACAAGCCATCATGGCTCCTCAGACCTGAAGGTAATGGTAAAAGCGTTCTCTCCAGTACCACGGCTATGGTCTAAGGTACCACCATCCCAGACAAGCCATCATGGCTCCTCAGATCTAGAGGTTAGTGGTAAAAGCGTTCTCTCCAGTACCACGGCTATGGTCTAAGGTACCACCATCCCACACAAGCCATCATGGCTCCTCAGACCTGAAGGTAATGGTAAAAGCGTTCTCTCCAGTACCACATCTATGGCCTAAGGTACCACCATTCCACACAAGCCATCATGGCTCCTCAGATCTAGAGGTTAGTGGTAAAAGCGTTCTCTCCAGTACCACGGCTATGGTCTAAGGTACCACCATCCCAGACAAGCCATCATGGCTCCTCAGATCTAGAGGTAGTGGTAAAAGCGTTCTCTCTGGTACCACAGCTATGGCCTAAGGTACCACCATCCCACACAAGCCATCATGGCTCCTCAGATCTAGACGTAGTGGGAAAAGCGTTCTCTCCAGTACCACGGCTATGGTCTAAGGTACCACCATCCCACACAAGCCATCATGGCTCCTCAGATCTAGAGGTAGTGGTAAAAGCGTTCTCTCCAGTACCACGGCTATGGCCTAAGGTACCACCATTCCACACAAGCCATCATGGCTCCTCAGATCTAGAGGTAGTGGTAAAAGCATTCTCTCCGGTACCACGGCTATGGTCTAAGGTACCACCATCCCAGACAAGCCATCATAGCACCTCAGATCTAGAGGTAGTGGTAAAAGCGTTCTCTCCAGTACCACGTCTATGGTCTAAGGTACCACCATCCCACACAAGCCATCATAGCTCCTCAGATCTAGAGGTAGTGGGAAAAGCGTTCTCTCCAGAACCACAGCTATGGCCTAAGGTACCACCATCCCACACAAACCATCATAGCTCCTCAGATCTAGAGGTAGTGGTAAAAGCATTCTCTCCAGTACCACGGCTATGGTCTAAGGTACCACCATCCCACACAAGCCATCATAGCTCCTCAGATGTAGAGGTAGTGGTAAAAGCGTTCTCTCCGGTACCACGGCTATGGCCTAAGGTACGACAATCCCACACAAGCCACCATGGCTCCTCAGATCTAGAGGTAGTGGTAAAAGCGTTCTCTCTAGTACCATGGCTATGGCCTAAGGTACCACTATCCCACACAAGCCATCATAGCTCCTCAGATGTAGAGGTAGTGGTAAAAGCGTTCTCTCCGGTACCACGGCTATGGCCTAAGGTACGACAATCCCACACAAGCCACCATGGCTCCTCGGATCTAGAGGTAGTGGTAAAAGCGTTCTATCCAGAACCACAGCTATGGCCTAAGGTACCACCATCTCACACAAACCATCATAGCTCCTCAGATCTAGAGGTAGTGGTAAAAGCATTCTCTCCAGTACCACGGCTATGGTCTAAGGTACCACCATCCCACACAAGCCATCATAGCTCCTCAGATCTAGAGGTAGTGGGAAAAGCGTTCTCTCAGAACCACAGCTATGGCCTAAGGTACCACCATCCCACACAAACCATCATAGCTCCTCAGATCTAGAGGTAGTGGTAAAAGCATTCTCTCCAGTACCACGGCTATGGCCTAAGGTACCACCATCCCACACAAGCCATCATAGCTCCTCAGATCTAGAGGTAGTGGTAAAAGCGTTCTCTCCGTTACCACGGCTATGGCCTAAGGTACCACCATCCCACACAAACCATCATAGCTCCTCAGATCTAGAGGTAGTGGTAAAAGCATTCTCTCCAGTACCACGGCTATGGTCTAAGGTACCACCATCCCACACAAGTCATCATGGCTCCTCAGATCTAGAGGTAGTGGTAAAAGAGTTCTCTCCGGTACCACGGCTATGGTCTAAGGTACCACCATCCCAGACAAGCCATCATAGCTCCTCAGATCTAGAGGTAGTGGTAAAAGCGTTCTCTCTGGTACCACAGCTATTGCATAAGGAACCACCATCCCACACAAGCCATCATGGCTCCTCAGATGTAGAGGTAGTGGTAAAAGCGTTCTCTCTGGTACCACGTCTATGGTCTAAGGTACCACCATCCCACACAAGCCATCATAGCTCCTCAGATGTAGAGGTAGTGGTAAAAGCGTTCTCTCCAGTACCACGGCTATAGTCTAAGGTACCACCAACCCACACAAGCCATCATGGCTCCTCAGATCTAGAGGTAGTGGTAAAAGCGTTCTCTCTAGTACCATGGCTATGGCCTAAGGTACCACCAACCCACACAAGCCATCATGGCTCCTCAGATCTAGAGGTAGTGGTAAAAGCGTTCTCTCCAGTACCACGGCTATAGTCTAAGGTACCACCAACCCACACAAGCCATCATGGCTCCTCAGATCTAGAGGTAGTGGTAAAAGTGTTCTCTCTAGTACCATGGCTATGGCCTAAGGTACCACCAACCCACACAAGCCATCATGGCTCCTCAGATCTAGAGGTAGTGGTAAAAGCGTTCTCTCCGGTACCACGTCTATGGCCTAAGGTACCACCATCCCACACAAGCCATCATAGCTCCTCAGATGTAGAGGTAGTGGTAAAAGCGTTCTCTCCGGTACCACGGCTATGGCCTAAGGTACGACAATCCCACACAAGCCACCATGGCTCCTCAGATCTAGAGGTAGTGGTAAAAGCGTTCTCTCCAGTACCACGGCTATAGTCTAAGGTACCACCAACCCACACAAGCCATCATGGCTCCTCAGATCTAGAGGTAGTGGTAAAAGTGTTCTCTCCGGTACCACAGCTATAGTCTAAGGTACCACCAACCCACACAAGCCATCATAGCTCCTCAGATCTAGAGGTAGTGGTAAAAGTGTTCTCTCTAGTACCATGGCTATGGCTTAAGGTACCACCAACCCACACAAGCCATCATGGCTCCTCAGATCTAGAGGTAGTGGTAAAAGCGTTCTCTCCGGTACCACGTCTATGGCCTAAGGTACCACCATCCCACACAAGCCATCATAGCTCCTCAGATGTAGAGGTAGTGGTAAAAGCGTTCTCTCCGGTACCACGGCTATGGCCTAAGGTACGACAATCCCACACAAGCCACCATGGCTCCTCAGATCTAGAGGTAGTGGTAAAAGCGTTCTCTCTAGTACCACGGCTATGGCCTAAGGTACCACTATCCCACACAAGCCATCATAGCTCCTCAGATGTAGAGGTAGTGGTAAAAGCGTTCTCTCCAGTACCATGGATATAACCTAAGGTACCACCATCCCACACAAGCCATCATAGCTCCTCAGACCTAGAGGTTTTGGTAAAAGCGTTCTCTCCGGTACCACGTCTATGGCCTAAGGTACCAACAACCCACACAAGCCATCATGGCTCCTCAGGTGTAGAGGTAGTGGTAAAAGCGTTCTCTCCGGTACCACGGCTATGGCCTAAGGTACCACCATCCCACACAAGCCATCATAGCTCCTCAGATGTAGAGGTAGTGGTAAAAGCGTTCTCTCCAGTACCACGGCTATGGTCTAAGGTACCACCATCCCACACAAGCCATCATGGCTCCTCAGATCTAGAGGTAGTTGTAAAAGAGTTCTCTCCAGTACCACGACTATGGCCTAAGGTACTACCATCCCACACAAGCCATCATGGCTCCTCAGATGTAGAGGTAGTGGTAAATGCGTTCTCTCCGGTACCACGGCTATGGCCTAAGGTACCACCATCCCACACAAGCCATCATAGCTCCTCAGATGTAGAGGTAGTGGTAAAAGCGTTCTCTCCAGTACCATGGATATAACCTAAGGTACCACCATCCCACACAAGCCATCATAGCTCCTCAGACCTAGAGGTTTTGGTAAAAGCGTTCTCTCCGGTACCACGTCTATGGCCTAAGGTACCAACAACCCACACAAGCCATCATGGCTCCTCAGGTGTAGAGGTAGTGGTAAAAGCGTTCTCTCCGGTACCACGGCTATGGCCTAAGGTACCACCATCCCACACAAGCCATCATGGCTCCTCAGATGTAGATGTAGTGGTAAAAGCATTCTGTATGGTACCACGGCTATGGCCTAAGGTACCACCATCCCAGACAAGCCATCATAGCTCCTCAGATCTAGAGGTAGTGGTCAAAGAGTTCTCTCCGGTACCACGTCTATGGCCTAAGGTACCACCATCCCAGACAAACCATCATAGCTCCTCAGATCTAGAGGTAGTGGTAAAAGCGTTCTCTCCAGTACCACGGCTATGGTATAAGGTACCACCATCCCACACAAGCCATCATAGCTCCTCAGATGTAGAGGTAGCGGTAAAAGCGTTCTCTCCAGTACCACGGCTATGGTCTAAGGTACCACCATCCCACACAAGCCATCATGGCTCCTCAGATCTAGAGGTAGTGGTAAAAGCGTTCTCCCCGGTACCACGGCTATGGTTTAAGGTACCACCATACCACACAAGTCATCATGGCTCCTCAGATCTAGAGGTAGTGGTAAAAGCGTTCTCTCCAGTACCACGGCTATGGTCTAAGGTACCACCATCCCACACAAGCCATCATAGCTCCTCAGATGTAGAGGTAGTGGTAAAAGCGTTCTCTCTGGTACCACAGCTATTGCATAAGGTACCACCATCCCACACAAGCCATCATGGCTCCTCAGATCTAGAGATAGTGGTAAAAGCGTTCTCTCCGGTACCACGGCTATGGTCTAAGGTACCACCATCCCACACAAGCCATCATAGCTCCTCAGATGTAGAGGTAGTGGTAAAAGCGTTCTCTCTGGTACCACAGCTATTGCATAAGGTACCACCATCCCACACAAGCCATCATAGCTCCTCAGATGTAGAGGTAGTGGTAAAAGCGTTCTCTCCGGTACCACGGCTATGGCCTAAGTTACCACCATCCCACACAAGCCATCATAGCTCCTCAGATGTAGAGGTAGTGGTAAAAGCGTTCTCTCCGGTACCACGGCTATGGCCTAAGTTACCACCATCCCACACAAGCCATCATAGCTCCTCAGATCTAGAGGTAGTGGTAAAAGCGTTCTCTCCGGTACCACGTCTATTGTCTAAGGTACCACCATCCCACACAAGCTATCATGGCTCCTCAGATCTAGAGGTAGTGGTAAAAGCGTTCTCTCCGGTACCACGGCTATGGCCTAAGGTACCACCATCGCACACAAGCCATCATAGCTCCTCAGATGTAGAGGTAGTGGTAAAAGCGTTCTCTCCGGTACCACGGCTATGGCCTAAGGTACCACCATCCCACACAAGCCATCATGGCTCCTCAGATCTAGAGGTAGTGGTAAAAGCGTTCTCTCCAGTACCACATCTATGGCCTAAGGTACCACCATCCCACACAAGCCATCATAGCTCCTCAGATCCAGAGGTAGTGGTAGAAACAATCTCTCCGGTACCACGGCTATGGCCTAAGGTACCACCGTCCCACACAAACCAGCATGGCTCCTCAGACCAAGAGGTAGTGGTAAAAACATTCTCTCCGGTACCACGGCTATGGCCTAAGGTACCACCATCCCACACAAGCCATCATGGCTCCTCAGATCTAGAGGTAGTGGTAAAAGCGTTCTCTCCAGTACCACGTCTATGGTCTAAGGTACCACAATCCCACACAAACCATCATAGCTCCTCAGATGTAGAGGTAGTGGTAAAAGGGTTCTGTCTGGTACCACGGCTATGGTCTAAGGTACCACCATCCCACACAAGCCATCATGGCTCCTCGGATCTAGAGGTAGTGGTAAAAGCGTTCTCTCCGGTACCACGTCTATGGCCTAAGGTACCACCATCCCACACAAGCCATCATGGCTCCTCAGATCTAGAGGTAGTGGTAAAAGCGTTCTCTCCAGTACCACGTCTATGGTCTAAGGTACCACCATCCCAAACAAACCATCATAGCTCCTCAGATGTAGAGGTAGTGGTAAAAGGGTTCTGTCTGGTACCACGGCTATGGTCTAAGGTACCACCATCCCACACAAGCCATCATGGCTCCTCAGATCTAGAGGTAGTGGTAAAAGCGTTCTCTCCAGTACCACGGCTATTGTCTAAGGTACCACCATCCCACACAAGTCATCATGGCTCCTCAGATCTAGAGGTAGTGGTAAAAGAGTTCTCTCCGGTACCACGGCTATGGCCTAAGGTACCACCATCCCACACAAGCCATCATGGCTCCTCAGATCCAGAGGTAGTGGTAAAAGCGTTCTCTCCGGTACCACGGCTATGGCCTAAGGTACCACCATCCCACACAAGCCATCATAGCTCCTCAGATCTAGAGGTAGTGGTAAAAGCGTTCTCTCCGGTACCACGGCTATGGTCTAAGGTACCACCATCCCACACAAGTCATCATGGCTCCTCAGATGTAGAGGTAGTGGTAAAAGCGTTCTCTCCGGTACCACGGCTATGGCCTAAGGTACCACCATCCCACACAAGCCATCATGGCTCCTCAGATCCAGAGGTAGTGGTAAAAGCGTTCTCTCCAGTACCACGGCTATGGCCTAAGGTACCACCATCCCAGACAAACCATCATAGCTCCTCAGATCTAGAAGTAGTGGTAAAAGCGTTCTCTCCAGTACCACGTCTATGGCCTAAGGTACCACCATCCCACACAAGCCATCATGGCTCCTCAGATCTAGAGGTAGTGGTAAAAGCGTTCTCTCCGGTACCACGGCTATGGCCTAAGGTACCACCATCCCACAGAAGTCATCATGGCTCCTCAGATCTAGAGGTAGTGGTAAAAGCGTTCTCTCCGGTACCACGGCTATGGTCTAAGGTACCACCATCCCAGACAAGCCATCATAGCTCCTCAGAACTAGAGGTAGTGGTAAAAGCGTTCTCTCCGGTACCACGTCTATGGCCTAAGGTACCACCATCCCAGACAAGCCATCATAGCTCCTCAGATCTAGAGGTAGTGGTAAAAGCGTTCTCTCCAGTACCACGGCTATGGCCTAAGGTACCACCATCCCAGACAAGCCATCATAGCTCCTCAGATCTAGAGGTAGTGGTTAAAGCGTTCTCTCCGGTACCATGGCTATGGTCTAAGGTACCACCATCCCAGACAAGCCATCATAGCTCCTCAGATCTAGAGGTAGTGGTAAAAGCGTTCTCTCCGGTACCACGGCTATGGCCTAAGGTACCACCATCCCACACAAGCCATCATAGCTCCTCAGATCCAGAGGTAGTGGTAAAAGCGTTCTCTCCGGTACCACAGCTATGGTCTAAGGTACCACCATCCCAGACAAACCATCATAGCTCCTCAGATCTAGAGGTAGTGGTAAAAGCGTTCTCTCCAGTACCACGGCTATGGCCTAAGGTACCACCATCCCAGACAAACCATCATAGCTCCTCAGATCTAGAGGTAGTGGTAAAAGCGTTCTCTCCAGTACTACGTCTATGGCCTAAGGTACCACCATCCCAGACAAGCCATCATAGCTCCTCAGACCTAGAGGTAGTGGTAAAAGCGTTCTCTCCAGTACCACGTCTATGGCCTAAGGTACCACCATCCCAGACAAACCATCATAGCTCCTCAGATCTAGAAGTAGTGGTAAAAGCGTTCTCTCCAGTACCACGTCTATGGCCTAAGGTACCACCATCCCAGACAAACCATCATGGCTCCTCAGATGTAGAGGTAGTGGTTAAAGCGTTCTCTCCAGTACCACGTCTATGGCCTAAGGTACCACCATCCCAGACAAGCCATCATAGCTCCTCAGACCTAGAGGTAGTGGTAAAAGCGTTCTCTCCAGTACCACGTCTATGGCCTAAGGTACCACCATCCCAGACAAACCATCATAGCTCCTTAGATCTAGAGGTAGTGGTAAAAGCGTTCTCTCCAGTACCACGGGTATGGCCTAAGGTACCACCATCCCAGACAAGCCATCATGGCTCCTCAGATCTAGAGGTAGTGGTAAAAGCGTTCTCTCCGGTACCACGGCTATGGCCTAAGGTACCACCATCCCAGACAAGCCATCATAGCTCCTCAGACCTAGAGGTAGTGGTAAAAGCGTTCTCTCCAGTACCACGTCTATGGCCTAAGGTACCACCATCCCAGACAAGCCATCATAGCTCCTCAGATCTAGAGGTAGTGGTCAAAGAGTTCTCTCCGGTACCACGTCTATGGCCTAAGGTACCACCATCCCAGACAAACCATCATAGCTCCTCAGATGTAGAGGTAGTGGTAAAAGCGTTCTCTCCAGTACCACGGCTATGGCCTAAGGTACCACCATCCCACACAAGCCATCATAGCTCCCCAGATCTAGAGGTAGTGGTAAAAGGGTTCTCTCCAGTACCATGGATATAACCTAAGGTACCACCATCCCAGACAAGCCATCATGGCTCCTCAGATCTAGAGGTAGTGGTAAAAGCGTTCTCTCCGGTACCACGTCTATGGCCTAAGGTACCACCATCCCACACAAGCCATCATAGCTCCTCAGATCTAGAGGTAGTGGTAAAAGCGTTCTCTCCGGTACCACGGCTATGGCCTAAGGTACCACCAACCCACACAAGCCATCATAGCTCCTCAGATCTAGAGGTAGTGGTAAAAGCGTTCTGTCCGGTACCACGGCTATGGTCTAAGGTACCACCATCCCACACAAGCCATCATGGCTCCTCAGATCTAGAGGTAGTGGTAAAAGCGTTCTCTCCAGTACCACGGCTATGGCCTAAGGTACCACCATCCCACACAAGCCATCATGGCTCCTCAGATCTAGAGATAGTGGTAAAAGCGTTCTCTCCGGTACCACGGCTATTGTCTAAGGTACCACCATCCCACACAAGCCATCATAGCTCCTCAGATCTAGAGGTAGTGGTAAAAGCGTTCTCTCCGGTACCACGGCTATTGTCTAAGGTACCACCATCCCACACAAGCCAGAAAGTAGAAATGTCCCGTTGGTTTGGCCGATTTCCATTCATGGACCAAAATGAACCTTACTGGTGGGTGACGCATCAACTGGTTCCATCGGCGTGATCAACGGACTGATCTTGATCCAGATCCATCTTTTCCTTCTGCTCCAATCAGACTCAACGGTTCTCTTCAGAGGATGGAGCAGTTGTCAGGAGGAGTGGAAGCATGGGCGATGAGGAGTCTTGTAAGTCCAGGGTGGAAGGAGCCATTGAAGGTCCGGGATGTTCCTCTTTGGGCAGAACTGATGTCCTCTGGGACGCGGGAAAAGTTTCTACCACCCGGACGTGTATGTGCCTCCACCAGACATGGGGGCCATACTCACTAATGCTCAACAGCTAAGCCCCATCCTACACTGCCCAGGACACCCCAAAACGCCCACTATGGGGTAGATACCATAAGCCTCACCCCTCATTGTGGAGACTGTCCCTTTAAAATTGAAACTATGTTTAGATACAGGGCTCAGCAGACAGTATCACGCAGGAGAGGATTAGATACACAGCTCAGCAGACAGTATCACGCAGGAGAGGATTAGATACACGGCTCAGCAGACAGTATCACACAGGATAGGATTAGATACACGGCTCAGCAGACAGTATCACACAGGAGAGGATTAGATACACGGCTCAGCAGACAGTATCACACAGGAGAGGATTAGATACACGGCTCAGCAGACAGTATCACACAGGAGAGGATTAGATACACGGCTCAGCAGACAGTATCACACAGGATAGGATTAGATACACGGCTCAGCATACAGTATCACACAGGATAGGATTAGATACACGGCTCAGCAGACAATATCACACAGGAGAGGATTAGATACACAGCTCAGCAGTCATTATTACACAGGATAGGATTAGATACACGGCTCAGCAGACAGTATCACACAGGAGAGGATTAGATACACAGCTCAGCAGACAGTATCACACAGGATAGGATTAGATACACGGCTCAGCAGTCAGTATCACACAGGAGAGGATTAGATACACAGCTCAGCAGACAGTATCACACAGGAGAGGATTAGATACACGGCTCAGCAGACAGTATCACACAGGAGAGGATTAGATACACAGCTCAGCAGTCATTATTACACAGGATAGGATTAGATACACGGCTCAGCAGACAGTATCACACAGGAGAGGATTAGATACACAGCTCAGCAGTCATTATTACACAGGAGAGGATTAGATACACAGCTCAGCAGTCAGTATCACACAGGATAGGATTAGATACACGGCTCAGCAGTCAGTATCACACAGGAGAGGATTAGATACACGGCTCAGCAGTCAGTATCACACAGGAGAGGATTAGATACACGGCTCAGCAGAGAGTATCACACAGGAGAGGATTAGATACACGGCTCAGCAGACAGTATCACACAGGAGAGGATTAGATACACCGCTCAGCAGACAGTATCACACAGGAGAGGATTAGATACACGGCTCAGCAGACAGTATCACACAGGATAGGATTAGATACACAGCTCAGCAGTCAGTATCACACAGGAGAGGATTAGATACACAGCTCAGCAGTCAGTATCACACAGGAGAGGATTAGATACACAGCTCAGCAGTCAGTATCACACAGGAGAGGATTAGATACACAGCTCAGCAGACAGTATCATACAGGATAGGATTAGATACACGGCTCAGCAGACAGTATCACACAGGATAGGATTAGATACACTGCTCAGCAGACAGTATCACACAGGATAGGATTAGATACACGGCTCAGCAGTCAGTATCACACAGGATAGTATTAGATACACAGCTCAGCAGACAGTATCACACAGGATAGGATTAGATACACAGCTCAGCAGACAGTATCACACAGGAGAGGATTAGATACACGGCTCAGCAGACAGTATCACACAGGAGAGGATTAGATACACGGCTCAGCAGACAGTATCACACAGGAGAGGATTAGATACACGGCTCAGCAGACAGTATCACACAGGGGAGGATTAGATACATGGCTCAGCAGACAGTATCACACAGGAGAGGATTAGATACACGGCTCAGCAGACAGTATCACACAGGAGAGGATTAGATACACGGCTCAGCAGACAGTATCACACAGGAGAGGATTAGATACACGGCTCAGCAGACAGTATCACACAGGAGAGGATTAGATACACGGCTCAGCAGACAGTATCACACAGGATAGGATTAGATACACAGCTCAGCAGTCAGTATCACACAGGATAGGATTAGATACACTGGCTCAGCAGACAGTATCACACAGGGGAGGATTAGATACACGGCTCAGCAGACAGTATCACACAGGATAGGATTAGATACACAGCTCAGCAGTCAGTATCACACAGGATAGGATTAGATACACGGCTCAGCAGACAGTATCACACAGGATAGGATTAGATACATTGCTCAGCAGTCAGTATCACACAGGATAGGATTAGATACACGGCTCAGCAGACAGTATCACACAGGATAGGATTAGATACACGGCTCAGTAGACAGTATCACACAGTAGAGGATTAGATACACGGCTCAGCAGACAGTATCACACAGGATAGGATTAGATACACAGCTCAGCAGACAGTATCACACAGGAGAGGATTAGATACACGGCTCAGCAGACAGTATCACACAGGAGAGGATTAGATACACGGCTCAGCAGACAGTATCACACAGGAGAGGATTAGATACACGGCTCAGCAGACAGTATCACACAGGATAGGATTAGATACATTGCTCAGCAGTCAGTATCACACAGGATAGGATTAGATACATTGCTCAGCAGACAGTATCACACAGGATAGGATTAGATACACGGCTCAGTAGACAGTATCACACAGTAGAGGATTAGATACACGGCTCAGCAGACAGTATCACACAGGATAGGATTAGATACACAGCTCAGCAGACAGTATCACACAGGAGAGGATTAGATACACGGCTCAGCAGACAGTATCACACAGGAGAGGATTAGATACACGGCTCAGCAGACAGTATCACACAGGAGAGGATTAGATACACAGCTCAGCAGACAGTATCACACAGGATAGGATTAGATACACGGCTCAGCAGACAGTATCACACAGGAGAGGATTAGATACACGGCTCAGCAGACAGTATCACACAGGAGAGGATTAGATACACGGCTCAGCAGTTAGTATCACACAGGAGAGGATTAGATACACGGCTCAGCAGACAGTATCACACAGGAGAGGATTAGATACACGGCTCAGCAGACAGTATCACACAGGAGAGGATTAGATACACGGCTCAGCAGACAGTATCACACAGGAGAGGATTAGATACACGGCTCAGCAGACAGTATCACACAGGATAGGATTAGATACACGGCTCAGCAGACAGTATCACACAGGAGAGGATTAGATACAATGGCTCAGCAGACAGTATCACACAGAGGATTAGATACAATGGCTCAGCAGACAGTATCACACAGGAGAGGATTAGATACACGGCTCAGCAGACAGTATCACACAGGAGAGGATTAGATACACGGCTCAGCAGACAGTATCACACAGCAGAGGATTAGATACAATGGCTCAGCAGACAGTATCACACAGAGGATTAGATACAATGGCTCAGCAGACAGTATCACACAGGATAGGATTAGATACAATGGCTCAGCAGACAGTATCACACAGGAGAGGATTAGATACACGGCTCAGCAGACAGTATCACACAGCAGAGGATTAGATACAATGGCTCAGCAGACAGTATCACACAGGGGAGGATTAGATACACGGCTCAGCAGACAGTATCACACAGCAGAGGATTAGATACATGGTTCAGCAGACAGTATCACACAGGAGAGGATTAGATACACGGCTCAGCAGACAGTATCACACAGGAGAGGATTAGATACACAGCTCAGCAGTCAGTATCACACAGGGGAGGATTAGATACACGGCTCAGCAGACAGTATCACACAGGATAGGATTAGATACACAGCTCAGCAGACAGTATCACACAGGAGAGGATTAGATACACGGCTCAGCAGACAGTATCACACAGGATAGGATTAGATACACGGCTCAGCAGACAGTATCACACAGGAGAGGATTAGATACAAGGCTCAGCAGTCAGTATCACACAGGATAGGATTAGATACACGGCTCAGCAGACAGTATCACACAGGAGAGGATTAGATACACGGCTCAGCAGACAGTATCACACAGGAGAGGATTAGATACACAGCTCAGCAGTCAGTATCACACAGGGGAGGATTAGATACACGGCTCAGCAGACAGTATCACACAGGATAGGATTAGATACACAGCTCAGCAGACAGTATCACACAGGAGAGGATTAGATACATGGCTCAGCAGTCAGTATCACACAGGATAGGATTAGATACACGGCTCAGCAGACAGTATCACACAGGAGAGGATTAGATACAAGGCTCAGCAGTCAGTATCACACAGGAGAGGATTAGATACACGGCTCAGCAGACAGTATCACACAGGAGAGGATTAGATACACAGCTCAGCAGACAGTATCACACAGGATAGGATTAGATACACGGCTCAGCAGTCAGTATCACACAGGAGAGGATTAGATACACGGCTCAGCAGACAGTATCACACAGGATAGGATTAGATACACGGGTCAGCAGACAGTATCACACAGGAGAGGATTAGATACACGGCTCAGCAGACAGTATCACACAGGATAGGATTAGATACACAGCTCAGCAGTCAGTATCACACAGGATAGGATTAGATACACGGCTCAGCAGACAGTATCACACAGGATAGGATTAGATACATGGCTCAGCAGACAGTATCACACAGGAGAGGATTAGATACACGGCTCAGCAGTCAGTATCACACAGGATAGGATTAGATACACGGCTCAGCAGTCAGTATCACACAGGATAGGATTAGATACACGGCTCATTAGACAGTATCACACAGGAGAGGATTAGATACACGGCTCAGCAGACAGTATCACACAGGATAGGATTAGATACACAGCTCAGCAGTCAGTATCACACAGGAGAGGATTAGATACACGGCTCAGCAGACAGTATCACACAGGAGAGGATTAGATACACGGCTCAGCAGACAGTATCACACAGGAGAGCATTAGATACACGGCTCAGCAGACAGTATCACACAGGAGAGCATTAGATACACGGCTCAGCAGTCAGTATCACACAGGAGAGGATTAGATACACGGCTCAGCAGACAGTATCACACAGGAGAGGATTAGATACACGGCTCAGCAGACAGTATCACACAGGATAGGATTAGATACACGGCTCAGCAGATAGTATCACACAGGATAGGATTAGATACACAGCTGAGCAGACAGTATCACACAGGAGAGGATTAGATACACGGCTCAGCAGTCAGTATCACACAGGAGAGGATTAGATACACAGCTCAGCAGTCAGTATCAAACAGGATAGGATTAGATACACGGCTCAGCAGTCAGTATCACACAGGAGAGGATTAGATAGACGGCTCAGCAGTCAGTATCACAAAAGATAGGATTAGATACACGGCTCAGCAGACAGTATCACACAGGAGAGGATTAGATACACGGCTCAGCAGACAGTATCACACAGGATGGGATTAGATACACGGCTCAGCAGACAGTATCACACAGGAGAGGATTAGATACACAGCTCAGCAGTCAGTATCACACAGGATGGGATTAGATACACGGCTCAGCAGTCAGTATCACACAGGAGAGGATTAGATACACGGCTCAGCAGACAGTATCACACAGGATGGGATTAGATACACGGCTCAGCAGTCAGTATCACACAGGAGAGGATTAGATACACGGCTCAGCAGACAGTATCACACAGGATGGGATTAGATACACGGCTCAGCAGACAGTATCACACAGGATAGGATTAGATACACGGCTCAGCAGACAGTATCACACAGGATGGGATTAGATACACGGCTCAGCAGTCAGTATCACACAGGAGAGGATTAGATACACGGCTCAGCAGACAGTATCACACAGGATGGGATTAGATACACGGCTCAGCAGTCAGTATCACACAGGAGAGGATTAGATACACGGCTCAGCAGACAGTATCACACAGGATGGGATTAGATACACAGCTCAGCAGTCAGTATCAAACAGGATAGGATTAGATACACGGCTCAGCAGTCAGTATCACACAGGAGAGGATTAGATACACGGCTCAGCAGTCAGTATCACACAGGAGAGGATTAGATACACGGCTCAGCAGTCAGTATCACACAGGAGAGGATTAGATACACGGCTCAGCAGTCAGTATCACACAGGAGAGGATTAGATACACGGCTCAGCAGTCAGTATCACACAGGAGAGGATTAGATACACGGCTCAGCAGACAGTATCACACAGGATAGGATTAGATACACGGCTCAGCAGACAGTATCACACAGGATAGGATTAGATACACGGCTCAGCAGTCAGTATCACACAGGAGAGGATTAGATACACGGCTCAGCAGACAGTATCACACAGGAGAGGATTAGATACACGGCTCAGCAGACAGTATCACACAGGATAGGATTAGATACACGGCTCAGCAGTCAGTATCACACAGGAGAGGATTAGATACACGGCTCAGCAGACAGTATCACACAGGATAGGATTAGATACACGGCTCAGCAGACAGTATCACACAGGAGAGGATTAGATACACGGCTCAGCAGACAGTATCACACAGGATAGGATTAGATACACGGCTCAGCAGACAGTATCACACAGGAGAGGATTAGATACACGGCTCAGGAGACAGTATCACACAGGAGAGGATTAGATACACGGCTCAGCAGACTGTATCACACAGGATAGGATTAGATACACGGCTCAGCAGACAGTATCACACAGGAGAGGATTAGATACACGGCTCAGCAGACAGTATCACACAGGATAGGATTAGATACACGGCTCAGCAGACAGTATCACACAGGATAGGATTAGATACACGGCTCAGCAGTCAGTATCACACAGGAGAGGATTAGATACACGGCTCAGCAGTCAGTATCACACAGGATAGGATTAGATACACGGCTCAGGAGACAGTATCACACAGGACAGGATTAGATACACGGTTCAGCAGACAGTATCACACAGGAGAGGATTAGATACACGGCTCAGCAGACAGTATCACACAGGATAGGATTAGATACACGGCTCAGGAGACAGTATCACACAGGATAGGATTAGATACACGGTTCAGCAGACAGTATCACACAGGAGAGGATTAGATACACGGCTCAGCAGACAGTATCACACAGGATAGGATTAGATACACAGCTCAGCACACAGTATCACACAGGAGAGGATTAGATACACGGCTCAGCAGACAGTATCACACAGGATAGGATTAGATACACAGCTCAGCAGACAGTATCACACAGGAGAGGATTAGATACACAGCTCAGCAGACAGTATCACACAGGAGAGGATTAGATACACGGCTCAGCAGACAGTATCACACAGGATAGGATTAGATACTTGGCTAAGCAGACAGTATCACACAGGAAAGGATTAGATACACAGCTCAGCAGACAGTATCACACAGGAGAGGATTAGATACACGGCTCAGCAGACAGTATCACACAGGAGAGGATTAGATACACAGCTCAGCAGACAGTATCACACAGGATAGGATTAGATACACGGCTCAGCAGACAGTATCACACAGGAGGGGATTAGATACACGGCTCAGCAGACAGTATCACACAGGATAGGATTAGATACACGGCTCAGCAGACAGTATCACACAGGATAGGATTAGATACACGGCTCAGCAGACAGTATCACACAGGAGAGGATTAGATACACGGCTCAGCAGTATCACACAGGATAGGATTAGATACACGGCTCAGCAGACAGTATCACACAGGAGAGGATTAGATACACGGTTCAGCAGTGAGTATCACACAGGATAGGATTAGATACACAGCTGAGCAGACAGTATCACACAGGAGAGGATTAGATACACGGCTCAGCAGACAGTATCACACAGGATAGGATTAGATACACAGCTGAGCAGTCAGTATCACACAGGAGAGGATTAGATACACGGCTCAGCAGACAGTATCACACAGGAGAGGATTAGATACACGGTTCAGCAGTGAGTATCACACAGGATAGGATTAGAAACACGGCTCAGCAGACAGTATCACACATGATAGGATTAGATACACAGCTCAGCAATCAGTATCACACAGGAGAGGATTAGATACACTGCTCAGCAGTCAGTATCACACAGGATAGGATTAGATACACGGCTCAGCAGTCAGTATCACACAGGAGAGGATTAGATACACGGCTCAGCAGTCAGTATCACACAGGAGAGGATTAGATACACGGCTCAGCAGACAGTATCACACAGGAGAGGATTAGATACACGGCTCAGCAGTCAGTATCACACAGGAGAGGATTAGATACACGGCTCAGCAGACAGTATCACACAGGATAGGATTAGATACACGGCTCAGCAGACAGTATCACACAGGATAGGATTAGATACACGGCTCAGCAGACAGTATCACACAGGAGAGGATTAGATACACGGCTCATCAGACAGTATCACACAGGATATGATTAGATACACGGTTCAGCAGTGAGTATCACACAGGATAGGATTAGATACACGGCTCAGCAGTCAGTATCACACAGGAGAGGATTAGATACACGACTCAGCAGTCAGTATCACACAGGAGAGGATTAGATACACAGCTCAGCAGTCAGTATCACACAGGATAGGATTAGATACACGGCTCAGCAGACAGTATCACACAGGAGAGGATTAGATACACGACTCAGCAGTCAGTATCACACAGGAGAGGATTAGATACACAGCTCAGCAGTCAGTATCACACAGGATAGGATTAGATACGCGGCTCAGCAGTCAGTATCACACAGGAGAGGATTAGATACACAGCTCAGCAGACAGTATCACACAGGAGAGGATTAGATACACAGCTCAGCAGTCAGTATCACACAGGATAGGATTAGATACGCGGCTCAGCAGTCAGTATCACACAGGAGAGGATTAGATACACAGCTCAGCAGACAGTATCACACAGGATAGGATTAGATACACGGTTCAGCAGTGAGTATCACACAGTATAGGATTAGATACACTGCTCAGCAGACAGTATCACACAGGAGAGCATTAGATACACAGCTGAGCAGACAGTATCACACATGATAGGATTAGATACACAGCTCAGCAATCAGTATCACACAGGAGAGGATTAGATACACGGCTCAGCAGTCAGTATCACACAGGAGAGGATTAGATACACAGCTCAGCAGACAGTATCACACAGGATAGGATTAGATACACGGCTCAGCAGACAGTATCACACAGGATAGGATTAGATACACGGTTCAGTAGTGAGTATCACACAGTATAGGATTAGATACACTGCTCAGCAGAAAGTATCACACAGGAAAGGATTAGATACACGGCTCAGCAGACAGTATCACACAGGAGAGGATTAGATACACGGCTCAGCAGAAAGTATCACACAGGAGAGGATTAGATACACGGCTCAGCAGACAGTATCACACAGGAGAGGATTAGATACACGGCTCAGCAGACAGTATCACACAGGAGAGGATTAGATACACGGCTCAGCAGACAGTATCACACAGGAGAGGATTAGATACACGGCTCAGCAGACAGTATCACACAGGAGAGGATTAGATACACGGCTCAGCAGATAGTATCACACAGGAGAGGATTAGATACACGGCTCAGCAGATAGTATCACACAGGAGAGGATTAGATACACGGCTCAGCAGACAGTATCACACAGGATAGGATTAGATACATGGCTCAGCAGTCAGTATCACACAGGAGAGGATTAGATACACGGCTCAGCAGTCAGTATCACACAGGAGAGGATTAGATACACGGCTCAGCAGACGGTATCACACAGGATAGGATTAGATACACGGCTCAGCAGTCAGTATCACACAGGAGAGGATTAGATACACGGCTCAGCAGACAGTATCACACAGGAGAGGATTAGATACACGGCTCAGCAGATAGTATCACACAGGAGAGGATTAGATACACGGCTCAGCAGACAGTATCACACAGGATAGGATTAGATACACGGCTCAGCAGTCAGTATCACACAGGAGAGGATTAGATACACGGCTCAGCAGACAGTATCACACAGGATAGGATTAGATACACGGCTCAGCAGACAGTATCACACAGGAGAGGATTAGATACACGACTCAGCAGACAGTATCACACAGGATAGGTTTAGATACACGGCTCAGCAGACAGTATCACACAGGAGAGGATTAGATACACGGCTCAGCAGACAGTATCACACAGGAGAGGATTAGATACACGGCTCAGCAGACAGTATCACACAGGAGAGGATTAGATACACGGCTCAGCAGACAGTATCACACAGGAGAGGATTAGATACACGGCTCAGCAGATAGTATCACACAGGAGAGGATTAGATACACGGCTCAGCAGACAGTATCACACAGGAGAGGATTAGATACACGGCTCAGCAGACAGTATCACACAGGAGAGGATTAGATACACAGCTCAGCAGACAGTATCACACAGGAGAGGATTAGATACACGGCTCAGCAGAGAGTATCACACACAATAGGATTAGATACACGGCTCAGCAGACAGTATCACACAAGAGAGGATTAGATACACGGCTCAGCAGACAGTATCACACAGGATAGGATTAGATACACGGCTCAGCAGAGAGTATCACACACAATAGGATTAGATACACGGCTCAGCAGACAGTATCACACAGGATAGGATTAGATACACGGCTCAGCAGACAGTATCACACAGGAGAGGATTAGATACACGGCTCAGCAGTCAGTATCACACAGGATGGGATTAGATACACGGCTCAGCAGAGAGTATCACACACAATAGGATTAGATACACGGCTCAGCAGACAGTATCACACAGGATAGGATTAGATACACGGCTCAGCAGAGAGTATCACACACAATAGGATTAGATACACGGCTCAGCAGACAGTATCACACAGGATAGGATTAGATACACGGCTCAGCAGACAGTATCACACAGGAGAGGATTAGATACACGGCTCAGCAGACAGTATCACACAGGATGGGATTAGATACACGGCTCAGCAGTCAGTATCACACAGGATAGGATTAGATACACGGCTCAGCAGTCAGTATCACACAGGAGAGGATTAGATACACGGCTCAGCAGACAGTATCACACAGGAGAGGATTAGATACACGGCTCAGCAGACAGTATCACACAGGAGAGGATTAGATACACGGCTCAGCAGACAGTATCACACAGGATAGGATTAGATACACGGCTCAGCAGTCCGTATCACACAGGAGAGGATTAGATACACGGCTCAGCAGACAGTATCACACAGGATAGGATTAGATACACGGCTCAGCAGACAGTATCACACAGGATAGGATTAGATACACGGCTCAGCAGACAGTATCACACAGGATAGGATTAGATACACGGCTCAGCAGACAGTATCACACAGGATAGGATTAGATACACGGCTCAGCAGACAGTATCACACAGGATAGGATTAGATACACGGCTCAGCAGACAGTATCACACAGGAGAGGATTAGATACACGGCTCAGCAGAAAGTATCACACAGGAGAGGATTAGATACACGGCTCAGCAGACAGTATCACACAGGATAGGATTAGATACACGGCTCAGCAGACAGTATCACACAGGAGAGGATTAGATACACGGCTCAGCAGACAGTATCACATAGGATAGGATTAGATACACGGCTCAGCAGACAGTATCACACAGGATGGGATTAGATACACGGCTCAGCAGACAGTATCACACAGGATAGGATTAGATACACGGCTCAGCAGTCAGTATCACACAGGATAGGATTAGATACACGGCTCAGCAGACAGTATCACACAGGAGAGGATTAGATACACTGCTCAGCAGACAGTATCACACAGGAGAGGATTAGATACACGGCTCAGCAGACAGTATCACACAGGATAGGATTAGATACACAGCTCAGCAGACAGTATCACATAGGATAGGATTAGATACACGGCTCAGCAGACAGTATCACACAGGATGGGATTAGATACACGGCTCAGCAGACAGTATCACACAGGAGAGGATTAGATACACTGCTCAGCAGACAGTATCACACAGGATGGGATTAGATACACGGCTCAGCAGACAGTATCACACAGGATAGGATTAGATACACGGCTCAGCAGTCAGTATCACACAGGATAGGATTAGATACACGGCTCAGCAGACAGTATCACACAGGAGAGGATTAGATACACAGCTCAGCAGACAGTATCACATAGGATAGGATTAGATACACGGCTCAGCAGACAGTATCACACAGGATAGGATTAGATACACGACTCAGCAGACAGTATCACACAGGAGAGGATTAGATACACGGCTCAGCAGACAGTATCACACAGGATAGGATTAGATACACGGCTCAGCAGACAGTATCACACAGGAGAGGATTAGATACACAGCTCAGCAGACAGTATCACACAGGAGAGGATTAGATACACGACTCAGCAGACAGTATCACACAGGAGAGGATTAGATACACGGCTCAGCAGACAGTATCACACAGGAGAGGATTAGATACACGGCTCAGCAGACAGTATCACACAGGATAGGATTAGATACACGGCTCAGCAGACAGTATCACACAGGAGAGGATTAGATACACGGCTCAGCAGACAGTATCACACAGGAGAGGATTAGATACACGGCTCAGCAGACAGTATCACACAGGATAGGATTAGATACACGGCTCAGCAGACAGTATCACACAGGACAGGATTAGATACACGGCTCAGCAGACAGTATCACACAGGAGAGGATTAGATACAGGATTGCCATATCCCCTTCTGTCAGTCCATGTGGCAGCCGCAGTGACTACATCTCCCAGCATGCACAGGGGTAACTGTACAGTAGGTGTCACTGAGTACGGGGTTTCCGGCCTCACAGCAGGGGCAGGCGGGGGAGGGTGGGGGTCTCTATGGCAGCAGCCCCTGTACTGTCCACATGTGAAGTCAGTTCTCTCTGCAAGTAGCAAAGAAAGCTAAATAAAGTTTAAAAAAAAAAAAGAAGGGGGGCTTTTATTTTCCGGCCAATGGCAGCGTGCCTGCGATGCTTCACATTCCTTCCCCAGACCTCCGCCTGCTGCAACAGGAGAAACTTTCAGAAGTTCCTCCATTCCCTCCTCCTCCTCCTCCTCCTCCTCCTCCTCCCTGTGCTACGTGGTGCTGTGCTCAGAGGAAGGGGGATCAGCTCCCGTCTGGAGACCACCTGCAAAGTGCACCAGAAGACCCCATGCATCCAAGTGTCGAGGACTTCTGGAGGACCGGCAATGACTTAGGAACCTTGTGGGACCGACCGGACCCTCGGGGATCAATTGTGAGTTCCGTATCGTTACTGATCATTGCTATGATTGAGGGATCTTGAAGAACCTAGAACGTTTCTCCAGTTCTGGGCAGCTAAAAAGTTGACCCATAACTTTCTCCACTCTCTCGGGTCTTGAGGTTTGACTTGGCTTCATCATGATGGATGGGCGTCTTGGTTTCTCGCTGTTCCTTGTCTTCGTGGTCTCGGTAAATGCTCAGTATGAGCGTTACAGCTTCAGGAGTTACCCCCGGGACGAGCTGATGCCCCTAGAAAGTGCCTACAAGTATGGACTAGACCAGTACAACAATGAGAACTGGCCCGAGACGGTCAACTACCTGGAGATAAGTCTCAGACTGTTCAGACTTTTGAGGGACAGCGAGGCTTTCTGCAACCTCAACTGCAGCTCGGCTCAAATAGATGATGGTCCACCAGCAAAAAATGAGATCGCCAAGAAAGAGACCAAACACCTGGGCCGTTTCGACGGCTTCCCTGAATTGAAGGTGTTCGGAGATGTTCTCATGAGGGCCCAATGCCTCAAACGATGTAAGCAAGGTCTCCCTGCTTTTCGACAATCGCAGCCTAGCCGGGAGACCATGGAAGAGTTCAGCACTCGGGAACCCTATAAGTTTTTACAGTACGCCTACTTCAAGAACAATAATTTGCCCAAAGCCATCGCAGCTGCCCACACATTTCTTCTGGCGCACCCCGATGACGAGATGATGAAGAGGAATATGGCGTACTACAAGAGTATGCCTGAGTCAGAGTCCCATATCCAAGATCTGGAAACCAAGACCTACGAGAGCTTGTTTATTAGAGCCGTGAGGGCCTACAATGGAGAAAACTGGAGGACCTCCATCTCCGATATGGAAATGGCCCTACCGGACTTCTTCAAGACGTACCAAGAATGTATCGCAGCCTGCGAAGGCTCCCGAGAGGTCAAGGAATTCAAAGACTTTTATCAGTCGGTGGCCGACCACTACATCGAGGTCCTCAAATGCAAGATCAGCTGTGAAAGCAAACTTACCCCGGTCATCGGGGGCTACGTGGTGGACAAGTTTGTGGCCACTATGTATCACTACTTGCAATTTGCTTACTACAAGCTCAATGACGTCCGGAACGCAGCTCCATGCGTGGCCAGCTACCTCCTCTTTGACCCCGATGACCAAGTGATGAAGCAAAACTTGGTCTACTACCAATACCACATGGAGAAGTGGGACCTGTCGGAAAGTAACTTTAAACCAAGGCCGGAGGCCACGCTCTACTACAACATCACCACCAAGCAGAAGGAGCTGTACGAGTTTGCCCTGCAGAACATCGTAGACGATGACGAGGGCGACGTGGTGGAATATCTGGATGAACTTTTGGAGGAACATTTTTGAGGATAATTTTGTTTTTTATTGAGATGAATATTTTGATCAGTTTTCGGGACATTTTATATAACATCCTACGGGTGTGAAAGGTTTCATGTGGTGCTTTTATGGTGTAATATGGGAATAAAATTCCAAAAACTCATAAGTCCAGATGACTTTTGATTGTCCATGAGAAGGTCGGTGGTCGGTGGTTAAAGACCCAAAAACCACAGCACAGAGCGGCGGTCATGCCACCCTGTATTGATGATCGGGCCCTTATTACTCTGCCATAAATGCCTGATCGATGCGGGGCCCAATTTCAGGACCCACACCTATTTCAAGAATGGCGATCCCCCGGCCCATGTGTCACAGTAGTAGAAATGCATAAATAGTAAATCCTTAATACTGCGTCATGGTTGATAGGCAATTCCCGAAAATATTCAAATTGTGTAATTTGCTATTCAGGGGCCAGGGAAAGCTGGGTGACAACCATTATGGCTGCTATTACAGTTCACCTTCAGGTTGTCACGCAGCTTCCTCAGACTCTGAAGAGACAATTAATGTAAGTCTTGGATTCTTTGTAAAGCTGTGACTGCCCTCTGGTGGGTAATATTTGTACTGTTATCTTACTTTTATCCTTTTGGCATATCTTTTATTTTTATTTTTTTTACTTTTTCATCAACATAGTTGTATAAAGGCTTGGGAAGGGGGTTGTTTGTTTTTTTAACATTTTAGAATACATAATTTATTTGACCATTTAATATAGAGAAAAAAAATCCTCCGTTGTTTTCTTGTTTTTGCTGCATTTGTTGTGCAGTAAAAATTACCTGATAATAGGACTCTCCAGGTCAGTGCCATTAGACAAATGCCCAGCTTGTATTTTTTTTTTATATATTTTACTGGTTAAAAAAAAAATTCAGAAAATGTGTTTGTGTCATTTCATTTTATATTTTACCATCAATGTGGCTGCGAGAGGTCTTGTTTTTTGCTTGTCGAGCTAATCTTTTTATTGATATAATTTGTGGGTAGAGTCAATGGTTTGGTGCGATATATATATATCATATTATATTATTATTTATACACATATTTTATTATTTATACACATATATATTTATATTTGATATATATATATATATATATATATATATATATACAAAAAGAAAGCACACATATATATTTATGTTTATTTATATTTTTTTATTTTATTTATATATATATATATATATATAAAGCATTATATTATTATTATTTAAACACATATATATTTATTTATATTTTTATATTTTAGTTATATATATATATATATAAAGCATTATATTATTATTATTTATACACATATATATTTATTTATATTTTTATATTTTAGTTATATATATATAAAGCATTATATTACTATTATTTATACACATATATATTTATTTATATTTTTAGATTTTATTTATATATATATAAAGCATTATATTATTATTATTTAAACACATATATATTTATTTATATTTTTAGATTTTATTTATATATATATATATATAAAGCATTATATTATTATTATTTATGCACAAATATATTTATTTATATTTTTAGATTTTATTTATATATATATAAAGCATTATATTATTATTATTTATACACATATATTTATTTATATTTTTAGATTTTATTTATATATAAAGCATTATATTATTATTATTTATACACATATATATTTATTTATATTTTTAGATTTTATTTATATATATATAAAGCATTATATTATTATTATTTATACACATATATATTTATTTATAGTTTTAGATTTTATTTATATATAAAGCATTATATTATTATTTATACACATATATTTATTTATATTTTTAGATTTTATTTATATATATATATATATATAAAACATATTATTATTATTTATACACATATATATTTATTTATATTTTTAGATTTTATTTATATATAAAGCATTATATTATTATTTATACACATATATTTATTTATATTTTTATATTTTATTTATATATATATATATATATAAAGCATTATATTATTATTATTTAAACACATATATATTTATTTATATTTTTATATTTTATTTATATATATATAAAGCATTATATTATTATTATTTATACACATATATATTTATTTATATTTTTATTTTTTATTTATATATAAAGCATTATATTATTATTATTATTTACACACATATATATTTATTTTTTAGTTATATATATATAAAGCATTATATTATTATTATTTATACACATATATATTTATTTATATTTTTATATTTTATTTATATATATAAAGCATTATATTATTATTATTTATACAATTATATATTTATTTATATTTTTATATTTTAGTTATATATATATAAAGCATTATATTATTATTATTTATACACATATATATTTATTTTTTAGTTATATATATATAAAGCATTATATTATTATTATTTATACACATATATATTTATTTATATTTTTATATTTTATTTATATATATATAAAGCATATATATATATAATTGTTGCAAATTTTTTTTAAAGTGTCAATGGAACAAAGCCGACTATTTTTTTTTCACCGTAAAATAAGTTTGTGCAATTATTTATGTGCTAATACCAAATATGTTAATTAGTTTTTTTCACATTTTGCTATATATATTTTGAGAGAGGGTGGGATTTAAAGCTTTATATTTTGGGGGCTTTTTTTTTAATATTGTAATTTTATTTTATTTTTTTTACACTTTTTTTTTATTAGTCTGCCACCTGCTGTAGGGCTGTTGTATTGCAGTGTAATATATCATTTCTGGTCTCCTATGAAGCACAGCCACAGAGGCCGTCAGTAGGATTCCAGAATGTGGTGGTCCCCCACGATAAGACCCCACTGATCGGTAAAACAAAGTAGCAGAAGCTGGCAGAGGCTCTCCTGCAAGTAATAGAAAGTCTATGACCCAGCGGTAAATTGGGTTCTGCCCCTTTAATTTAGCTCCTCCCACTTGAGTAACAAAGTAGCAGGAGACATTATGATGGGGGGAGGCTTGGAGGAACATGGGGTAGGGATTGCAATCACTTACAAGTCACCCGACATATCCAGACTATTGGGGTCCCGCACTGCCCCCTGCACATAACCTCCAACAACTACCATTCTTAAAGGGAGACTTTATCCCCCACAACACTTACGAACCTCTCACTTTCCCCGTTACCTCTCGCCTCCTAATTCTGCACCAAATATTTTGGCGCCATTCAGTGCCCCCTTTTTTCCAAGCCTTCCCTTCTTTATAAATACACACGTGTGCGTTTTTTTGGGCACAAATCTCCCCCAATGTTTTTCCCACACCATAAACCCCCCCTAATGTGCATGTGGACACCAGTAAAATACAGAAAATCGAGGCCCTCCTGACGTTCTGACACACAGCAGCAAATCTCCCACAGTGGCCACTAGAGGGAGCTCTCTGCAGACAGATTTATTATGGAGTTCAATGTAATCTCAGTCTGCGGTAAGCTCTTCAGCTCCCTCTGGTGGCACCCGCAAGTAGTCCGAATTGTAATCTGTTTCTGCAGAGGATTTGGGGCTCTGTATCAGAACGCTAAGGTATGATATGAAACGAATGAGAGGACCTCACGGAAATGTCTCTTTTTGTGAATCATTGGTTTGGTTTATTTTTCCTCTTCCACAAAATGTTTTTCCTTCACCCCTGTGGCCACCACGGCAAAGAATAGTTCTGGGAGGAAGGTCCTGATGTAGAGCGCCACCTTGGGGACGGGATTCGCCATGAAAACTTCCTGTTTTCTCCGGCTGACCGTGCGCAGGACTTCCTCGGCCACCTCCACTGGGTGCACGCCGTAAGAGAGCTTCCTGAAAAAGACTGTGACATGATAGGGTTAATAATGACGCCATCATTGCCGACACCCGGGTATGGTGGTGGTAGCGCCAGGGCGGCCTTACATTTCCAGATGGAGGCTTCGAAGTTCCCGGGTTCAGGCTGGACGTGGTACGACCGGATGAACGTGGGGCTGACGGTGCTGACGAAAACATCGAACTCCTCCACTTCAGCTCTCAGGCAGTCGAAGAATCCCTGGATCGCGTGTTTCGAGGCCGCGTCTAAACACAGATTGGAACGTTTTGGCGCAATACCATCAGCGAATCGTTCCGGGACCTCCGTGGGGGGGTTGAACCCCTGATGGAAATACTCACAGGCCGCACGAAAGGGGACGCCCAGCTTTCCTTGTATGTTGTTGACTAGAACAATCTGTCCCGTCCTTCGAGAAATCATATGAGGAAGAATAGCTGCGGGGTAAAGTGACCATTAGAGGGAAGAAAAATTTTCAAAAAATTAGCTTACTTATATATTCTGCGAGCCTGTGCCGACCACTTCATGTTTGATTTATAGGGGATAATATCATATCGGAATTGCAGCTTTCTCTTTTTATGCACAACAAAATTGTGTTTGCTTTAGCAGCTGCTGACTGGCATTGAGTGCACAGTCTCAGTCAAGCAAGTCACTGTGCTTGGAGGACCCACTTGGAGCATGTAACGGAGCAGTTTTATACAGCAGGCACCTGCTAAATGGTCTAACCAGCAGTCACCATTTAGACAATGGCACGAAAGAGGTTGAAAATGTATCCTATCTGGTGAAAGTCGAGCAAAAAAAAAATTGGGCGACACCACTTTGTGAATGTTTTTCCCAGCACTATGCGCTCCTGAAGGATGATGATGATGATGGAACTCGATATTCGGATTCCGATGATGATGGAACTCGATATTCGGATTCCGATGGTGATGGAACTCGATATTCGGATTCCGATGATGATGGAACTCGATATTCGGATTTCGATGATGATGGAACTCGATATTCAGATTCCGATGATGATGGGATTCCGATGATGATGGAACTCGATATTCGGATTCCGATGATGATGGAACTCGATATTCGGATTCCGATGGTGATGGAACTCGATATTCGGATTCCGATGGTGATGGAACTCGATATTCGGATTCCGATGGTGATGGAACTCGATATTCGGATTCCGATGATGATGGAACTCGATATTCGGATTCCGATGGTGATGGAACTCGATATTCGGATTCCGATGGTGATGGAACTCGATGTTCGGATTCCGATGATGATGGTACTCGATATTCAGATTCCGATGATGATGGGATTCCGATGATGATGGAACTCGATATTCGGATTCCGATGATGATGGAACTCGATATTCGGATTCCGATGGTGATGGAACTCGATATTCGGATTCCGATGGTGATGGAACTCGATATTCGGATTCCGATGGTGATGGAACTCGATATTCGGATTCCGATGATGATGGAACTCGATATTCGGATTCCGATGGTGATGGAACTCGATATTCGGATTCCGATGGTGATGGAACTCGATGTTCGGATTCCGATGATGATGGTACTCGATGTTTGGATTCCGATGATGATGGAACTCGATATTCGGATTCCGATGGTGATGGAACTCGATATTCGGATTCCGATGATCATGGAACTCGATATTCGGATTCCGATGATGAAGGAACTCGATATTCGGATTCCGATGATGATGGAACTTGATATTCGGATTCCAATGATGATGGAACTCGATATTCGGATTCCGATGGTGATGGAACTCGATATTCGGATTCCGATGATGATGGAACTCGATATTCAGATTCCGATGATGATGGGATTCCGATGATGATGGAACTCGATATTCGGATTCTGATGATGATGGAACTGGATATTCAGATTCCGATGATGATGGAACTCGATGTTCGGATTCCGATGATGATGGAACTCGATATTCGGATTCCGATGGTGATGGAACTCGATATTCGGATTCCGATGATGATGGAACTCGATATTCAGATTCCGATGATGATGGGATTCCGATGATGATGGAACTCGATATTCGGATTCTGATGATGATGGAACTGGATATTCGGATTCCGATGATGATGGAACTCGATATTCGGATTCCGATGATGATGGAACTCGATGTTCGGATTCCGATGATGATGGAAACTCTTGTTTCAAAAAAAAAATAAAAAATTGAAATGGTAGAATTGCTGCTTTTTGGTCACGTCGCCTCCCCAAAAAATCAAATCAAAAAATTCAGAAAGTCATACGGACCCCAATGTAGTACCAATAAAAATCGCAGCTCGTGCCGCAAAGAACAAGACTCCATACTGCTCTATCGACCGGCTCTTGGAAAGAGAGGAGGAAAACGCAAAGAGGGGCACAACCTCAAGCTGCCGACAGGTTAGGGGGTCACTTACTTTTGATTAGAGTGATGGGGCCGAAATAATTAGCGTCCATGATCTTCTTGTCCAGCTCCAGGGTGACGCTGTGCGCCGGCCCCTTGATCTTCATGCTGGCGTTGTTGATCAGCACGTCCACGCAGCCGTAGCAGTCCTGGATCTCTTTGCCCATGGCTTCGATGTCGTTGATGTCACTAATGTCCAGAAGGACAAGTTTGGGGGTAAAAGTCTGTAGAGAGGGGAAATGAATACGGTCAACGTGTGATGGCGTCCGCGTATCGTATCGCTGCATGATGGATTAGATACCACGTACCACACTGGGGTCGGCGACGCTTATTAGGGCGTCGTGCAGAGCTTCCAGCTTCTCCCAGGTTTTACCGCAGAGAACCAGGCGAGCGCCGGCGGCGTGGAAAACTCGGGAACATTCTAGAAAATATGAAGATAAAAGTTTACCATGTGGGTAACATCCCATCCCCCACACTACGGTCACGGAAATATTAAAGGAGGATAACCCTAAGCCCCCATGACGTCCCTAGATGACTTCTGTTATGCACACGCCCGGGCTAGAGCGGCGTGTGCATGTGATTGGTAGTGATTCCACTGGACCGTGCCGGAGAGTGTATGCCTGGAGGGGCGTAACTAAGTATCTACCCGATCCGACCAAGGTGGCACGACGGCATACGACGCCAGTGCACCAAGGAGGAACCGAGCAGAGGGACCAGGTGCTACTCCAGGACAGACCCCGGACACGGCTGTTGACCCACACAGGGAAATACAGGAACAGACTGGTATGCAGGCAGGCGGGTATGCAGGCAGGCGGGTATGCAGGCAGGCGGGTAAAGGCAAGCACAGCTAGAGTGCAGACGGGGAGGCACTAGCAGGTAGGAACACAGGCGGGATAGAGCCCAGTACACACCGGGACTCAGGAACAATACAGGCAGGATAGGGCCCAGTACACACTGGGACTCAGGAACAATACAGGCAGGATAGGGCCCAGTACACACTGGGACTCAGGAACAATACAGGCAGGATAGGGTACAGGCAGGGCAGGACAGGACTGCCGGAGCAGCGGGCAGAAGCAGGGCAGGACAGGACTGCAGGAGCAGCGGGCAGAAGCAGGGCAGGACAGGACTCTGTTCACACGGAACAGACAGGAAGGGAAAGACAGAGCCAGACACCCACAGGGTACTTGCAGTGAAGTAGCGAGTGGGCCAAAAACTCACAAACGGGAGTACAGAGACAACAAGCAGGAGTTAGGTACGAGTACAGACTCTGCAGGAAAAGGAAGGGAATGGACATAGACAAAACAGGTAAAGGATAGGAGAGAGTTCAGACTGGAACTGAGTGTACGGAGGAGACCGACACTGCAGCGGGATACAGGAGCGGGTCTGGGAATACTGCCCCCAGAGAGGCGGGACGAACAGGCAAGGAGCGTGTTCAGACAGGACAGACAAGATACAGGACACAGTTCAGACACGGGAGCTGACACCGCAAGGCAGGAGACATACAGGACTTAGTTCAGACACGGGAACTAATACCGTAAAGCAGGAGACATACAGGACACAGTTCAGACACGGGAGCTGACACCGCCAGGCAGGAGACATACAGGACTTAGTTCAGACACGGGAACTAATACCGAAAAGCAGGAGACATACAGGACACAGTTCAGACACGGGAGCTGACACCGCAAGGCAGGAAACATACAGGACTTAGTTCAGACAGGCCTGGAAACAAGCCTCCAGGAAAGGCGGACAGGGAAACAAAGACGGGACCTGGCACCTTCAGAGTGCAAGCACACACTGAAAGAAACACATATGCTCAGGCAGGGATAGAAGGGAGCTGCTGAGCTATATACCAAGAGACAGACAGCGATAGGCTGAGGACGCACAAGGGGTGTGACCCACAGCAGGTACAAAAGGCAGGAAGTGATCGGGCGCCGCCCTTAAGCAGCAGAAACAGACACAGACACAAACAAGACAGCATGGAGGGAAGCCAGAGAGACATTCTGGACAGGAGATCAAGTGCGCGCTCCTGCACAGTGGGAGATGGACCACTATGCAAGGACGCCGCCAGGTATGTTACAGTACCTCCCCCCTTACGCCCCCTCTTCTTCAGGCCTGCCAGAATCTTCCGCAGGGAATTCGAGGACCAGTCGTTCACTGGGTTGGAGGGGGACAGAGACTTGAGGGTAATCTCTGCTTCGAGGTACATCTTGTCAAGCTCACAGGAAGAAATAGACGGGTTATCAGGTACATAATGAGGAAAAGTCACTGTCTCTTTGTTATCTGGTGGTACCCCGGAGGATTCAGGAAACAACTGGAGGTCCTCCGCCGGGTCAGAAGAGTACTGAGGCTCAGAGAAAACATCTGCTTCAGAGTACACAAGGTCGGACTCACTGGAGGAAGCAGGCGAGGTATCAGGTACAGGAAATAGGAAAGTCTCTGTCCATTCACCACCAGGTGGCACCCCGAAGGGTTCTAAACACAACTGGAGGTCCTCCGCCTGGTCGGAGGGGTGTAGAGACTCGGGAGTAACTTCTGCTTCGGAGAACACTAGGTCGGACTCACTGGAGGAAGCAGGCGAGGTATCAGGTACAGGAAATAGGAAAGTCTCTGTCCATTCACCACCAGGTGGCACCCCGAAGGGTTCTAAACACAACTGGAGGTCCTCCGCCTGGTCGGAGGGGTGTAGAGACTCGGGAGTAACTTCTGCTTCGGAGAACACTAGGTCGGACTCACTGGAGGAAGCAGGCGAGGTATCGGGTACCGAGTATAGGAAAGTCTCTGTCCATTCACCACCAGGTGGCACCCCGAAGGGTTCTAAACACAACTGGAGGTCCTCCGCCTGGTCGGAGGGGTGTAGAGACTCGGGAGTAACTTCTGCTTCGGAGAACACTAGGTCGGACTCACTGGAGGAAGCAGGCGAGGTATCGGGTACCGAGTATAGGAAAGTCTCTGTCCATTCACCACCAGGTGGCACCCCGAAGGGTTCTAAACACAACTGGAGGTCCTCCGCCTGGTCGGAGGGGTGTAGAGACTCGGGAGTAACTTCTGCTTCGGAGAACACTAGGTCGGACTCACTGGAGGAAGCAGGCGAGGTATCGGGTACCGAGTATAGGAAAGTCTCTGTCCATTCACCACCAGGTGGCACCCCGAAGGGTTCTAAACACAACTGGAGGTCCTCCGCCTGGTCGGAGGGGTGTAGAGACTCGGGAGTAACCTCTGCTTCGGAGTACACCAGGTTGGACTCACTGGACGAAGCGAGCGAGGTATCAGGTACAGAGTATAGGAGAGTCTCTGTCCTTTCGTTACCAGGTAGCACCCCGAAGGGTTCAGGAGGTCTCAGGGAGGACAGACCCAGGCGTGACTGCTTGCCTCTAAGTCTAGCACGTCTGGACTGCCTCTTGAGGTTGGAAGAAGTATTCCGGAAAGCGTAGTCACCCTGTGAGGATTCTGGGTGGGCAGTAGTCTCATTGGGCTGGAGAACTATTACGCTACCCACACACATTACCCATTGGGGCTGCTCCGGGATATTGGGAAGTGAAGCTTCAGCAGGAGCCTCCGGGTTAGGATCATCGAAGACCATTAGAAAGGCCACCAGGAAGGCCATTAGGTCCCGGAGGATCGGATCCTGTGTCTCATATAGGGGGTTGATCCATTCCAAGGCATCCCCCGCCAGGTAAGACATAATAAAGGCCACTTTAGCCCAATCGGAAGGAAAATAAAGAGGGTAGGCCTTAAAGTGTAGCATGCATTGCTCCACAAATGCACGACACTGTCTTGGATCCCCATAGTAACGTGGCGGATCCGCAGGAACGAGAGCTGATAGATCCATCTGGACGGTGCGTAATTCGCCTGGAACTCAGCTAAGGGAAAAAAAAATTTATTTATTTATTTTAATGCAAGTCTTCGCTGGAAACTTCTCAGAGAGCGAAGGCCGTGGGGCTCAACGGGAACCATGGCCTGAGCATGCTGTTATGCACACGCCCGGGCTAGAGCGGCGTGTGCATGTGATTGGTAGTGATTCCACTGGACCGTGCCGGAGAGTGTATGCCTGGAGGGGCGTAACTAAGTATCTACCCGATCCGACCAAGGTGGCACGACGGCATACGACGCCAGTGCACCAAGGAGGAACCGAGCAGAGGGACCAGGTGCTACTCCAGGACAGACCCCGGACACGGCTGTTGACCCACACAGGGAAATACAGGAACAGACTGGTATGCAGGCAGGCGGGTATGCAGGCAGGCGGGTATGCAGGCAGGCGGGTAAAGGCAAGCACAGCTAGAGTGCAGACGGGGAGGCACTAGCAGGTAGGAACACAGGCGGGATAGAGCCCAGTACACACCGGGACTCAGGAACAATACAGGCAGGATAGGGCCCAGTACACACTGGGACTCAGGAACAATACAGGCAGGATAGGGCCCAGTACACACTGGGACTCAGGAACAATACAGGCAGGATAGGGTACAGGCAGGGCAGGACAGGACTGCCGGAGCAGCGGGCAGAAGCAGGGCAGGACAGGACTGCAGGAGCAGCGGGCAGAAGCAGGGCAGGACAGGACTCTGTTCACACGGAACAGACAGGAAGGGAAAGACAGAGCCAGACACCCACAGGGTACTTGCAGTGAAGTAGCGAGTGGGCCAAAAACTCACAAACGGGAGTACAGAGACAACAAGCAGGAGTTAGGTACGAGTACAGACTCTGCAGGAAAAGGAAGGGAATGGACATAGACAAAACAGGTAAAGGATAGGAGAGAGTTCAGACTGGAACTGAGTGTACGGAGGAGACCGACACTGCAGCGGGATACAGGAGCGGGTCTGGGAATACTGCCCCCAGAGAGGCGGGACGAACAGGCAAGGAGCGTGTTCAGACAGGACAGACAAGATACAGGACACAGTTCAGACACGGGAGCTGACACCGCAAGGCAGGAGACATACAGGACTTAGTTCAGACACGGGAACTAATACCGTAAAGCAGGAGACATACAGGACACAGTTCAGACACGGGAGCTGACACCGCCAGGCAGGAGACATACAGGACTTAGTTCAGACACGGGAACTAATACCGAAAAGCAGGAGACATACAGGACACAGTTCAGACACGGGAGCTGACACCGCAAGGCAGGAAACATACAGGACTTAGTTCAGACAGGCCTGGAAACAAGCCTCCAGGAAAGGCGGACAGGGAAACAAAGACGGGACCTGGCACCTTCAGAGTGCAAGCACACACTGAAAGAAACACATATGCTCAGGCAGGGATAGAAGGGAGCTGCTGAGCTATATACCAAGAGACAGACAGCGATAGGCTGAGGACGCACAAGGGGTGTGACCCACAGCAGGTACAAAAGGCAGGAAGTGATCGGGCGCCGCCCTTAAGCAGCAGAAACAGACACAGACACAAACAAGACAGCATGGAGGGAAGCCAGAGAGACATTCTGGACAGGAGATCAAGTGCGCGCTCCTGCACAGTGGGAGATGGACCACTATGCAAGGACGCCGCCAGGTATGTTACAACTTCTTTCACCCTTTGCGGAGATCACATTCCTATCCTTGTCTTACCCCGAGAACGACCCCGACTAGTGCATAGGGCAGCAGGAACGCTAGTCCTGCCATAACGTAAAGACACAAAAGGAAACAAACAGGGATAAAAAAAAACACCAATCGCTCAACACACTCCCAAACTACAGAAACTGGAAGGAAAAGGTGAGGCACAACAAACAGGAGAAAAGGTAAAACAAACTTCCAAATAGATATCTCCAGAGACGACTCCAAGACGATCTCTTTTCACAAAGTTCAAACCTCCAGCACCAAACCAGGTTATAGCAAGCTATCACTGGCAACTACTCAAGCTAAGAGGTGAGTTTTTATACCAAAGGGGAGTGGAGAAATCAGAACAGCTGGGGAGCAAGGGAAATCTGCAGAGATAACTGGAGGGCAAAGCAAATCCAATTAGTGAAGGTGCATGTGTAGTCAGACGCCGTGATCTTCTGACCCCTCTCTGTTGTGGTATCCCCATGACAGTATTCCCCCCTCAAAAGAGGGGACTCAGGACCAGGTTTATCTGGATGTGAGGCATGAAAAGAACGAACCAACCTGATTGCATGAACGTCAGATGCTGGTACCCACATCCTCTCATCTGGACCATAACCTTTCCAATGTACCAAATACTAAAGTGACCGGTGTACAAAGCGAGAATCGATAACCTCCACTATCTAGAACTCCAGATTGCTATTAACAATGACCAGGGAATGTGGCGGTAGAGCCAGTTCTGAGAAAGCAATGTATTTTTTGAGAAGTGATCGGTGAAACACATCAAGGATTGTAAAAGTACGTGGCAAAGACGAAACGCTACAGGATTAACGACAGCCACAATCTTATAGGGGCCGATGAACCTAGGTCCCAGTTTCCTAGAAGGAACTTTCAGCTTCATATTCTTAGTAGACAACCTCACCAAATCACCAACACACAGGTCCGGCCAACCAAGAGTTCTCGATTGCCGATATCATAATTCCTTTCGGCGTGTGACAATTTTTAAGAGAAGAAGGCACACGGACATCATTTTCTTGGTGACAAACTCTGTGACAATATAGCCCCTACCTCCGATGCATTTACCTCCACAATGAACGGTTGAGTAACGTCAGGCTGTATGAGGATCGGAACAGAAGCAAAATATTTCTTCAAAAAAGCAAATGGTTAGACCATCTTGAAAAGTCCATCCCTTTCCTGGTCATATCCATGAGAGGTTTGGCCACTACCGAAAAGTCCTTGATGAACTTTCAGTAATGGTAGACTCTACACTAAATAAGGACAGAGTCTCTGACTGTGGTGGACCCTAGCCAGGCCATGGCGATTGGTGATCCTCCTTCGCTGCCCCCCTTACTGACCAGAAACAGGATGCTGTCCCCGAAGGGACCAATGAAGCAGAAGGGATGGCTGCCACAAGCCGTCCCACTGAGACGTCCCACGGTCCTTCTTTTCCCTGGTGGTCCCGGATTTCAACGTGCTGCTGCTACTATGGATGGATCAGGTCAGATAATGGAGGCCTTGAGGGCTGGGTTTGCAAAGGGGGGCGAGCGCTGGTTACAGGCCCTCATTTCCGGGCTCAGCGCTCATCCCCCTGTCCCCAGCGCCAGCAGATGGCCTTGTCCCAGGCCCTCTACCCCTTATGGTCCCCACACATTTTCTTGTCCAAGGTGCAGGCCCCGTGGTCCCCTCACTCCCTGGGCCCATCCACCTTCCAGTACCTCAGGAGATTTGCGTGCCATCACTCCCCTGGTGTCCCTTGGTCACTGCGGGACCAGCGTGTCCGGTTCTCCCTCCGCCTGTTCCCCATTTGCGGTCGGCCCCACTGCGGTCCCTGTGCGCCGCCGCATCGCAGCTGCAGGAGGCACATACGCCTCTTCAGGCCATGCCTCCCGGTCAAGTAAATCGTGCGGAGGAGCGGGCGGCGGCGGCTGGTGCAGCGTTGGGCCCGGCGTCGCAAGCGGGGGGGGATTAATTTGTAGCGCCGGCGGCGGGCACTGCTTTGCTTCAAGGCTTCTGCCCACCGTCGGCATTTGAGACAAGCTGGAGCCTGCTGCCCACCAGCCCCTTATACACACCTCCCCGGGCCGTGGCGATTGGTGATCCTCCTTCGCTGCCCCTCTTACTGACCAGAAACAGGATGTCGTCCCCAAAAGGACCAATGAAGCTTTGGTTGAGGGTCCCAACAGTCTAGCTTGTGAAACCCAGAAAATGTTGTAAAGCCTTCAAATTTTCAGGAAGATCCCAATCCAGTACCACCTGGACTTTCGCAGAATCCATACTAAAACCAGTGGGAGATAATAGATATACCAGAAATGTAATCTACTGAACAGCAAACATACATTTTTCCGACTTGATATAGAGTTTATTATCCCTAATTACCTGTAATACATACCTGACATGTACCTGGTGTGACTCAAGATCAGGCAAACAAATCAAGATGTCATCCAGATAGACAACCACAAATCTACCCGCCAGATGATGGAAAGTGTCATCGCTGGAAAACGGCAGGAGTATTAGTCAACCCAAATGGCATAACAAGGTTTTCGTAGTGCCCCTCTGAGGTATTGAAAGCAGTCTTCCACTCATACTCCTCATTTATGCAGAGGACATTATATGCCCCACTAAGGACCATTTATGAAAAACATTTTGCCCCAACGATCTGATTAAAGAGATCCGTGATGAGAAGGAGAGCATACGGATCCCGAACAGTGATCCGGGGTTTAATAACCGGAAATCCAAGCAGGGCGTATCCCCTCCATCTTTTTTATTCTTAAAGAAACACCTTGCTCCCGCGGGGAATGAGGAGGGTCAGATTTGTATGCTAGCCAGGTTCTCAGTAATATAATCTTTCATGGCCTGTATCTCAGGAACAGAAATATTATACAACCTGCCCCAGGAATCTCAGGGGGCAAAAAAAATTGTGACCTACCAATGGAGGAAATATGTACACCCAGGTTGCTAACCTCCACGCAACCTGAGCTTCTTAGTGTTGCGGTTACGTATTGAGGGACAGATACCTACAAAATGACCCTTACGACCACAAAAAAAAACTAAATTCCCCCTTTGAGCCAAACCGCTGATGAATCGGAGCAACGAGTTGTCCCCCCCCAACTGTATAGGTTCCTCAGTGGACTCAGGCTTAGGTTCTTTAGGCACAGTGATGTCTCCTTTTGTCTCTCTCGGAGACTGCGGTCCATACGGATAGCTAGAGACATAGCGGCCTCCAGAGAAACAGGGGTCTCATACAAGCATCTTTTACTCTCTCAAAAAAGACCTTGACAAAATTGACTCCAGAGCATGGGATCATTCCACCTGGTGTCGGTGGACCATCAGTGGAACTCAGAGAGGAGCTCCTCAGATGGCCGATCTCCCTGCTGAAGCTTACGTACTTTGGATTCAGCCAGGGAGACATGGTCAGGATAATCATAAATGAATCCCAGAGCACTTCAGAGAACCTATACGACAAAGCCTGGTTAGGCTTAGATGGGAGTTGCCCGGGAGCAGTGGCCACTAAATCCGGGGTCAGAGGTGGGTCCTGCAATGTCCCAGAACGCAGGTCGGCCACCTCCATAGATTTTGCAACTGTTCTGCTAGAGCAGCCACTGGGTCCATCGTAGACTCAAATAAAGTGGGTCCAGTGATAATGTCATGCTTCTCCCAGAAGGGAAGGGGAACTCTGCCACTAGGGAAAGATTAAAGGGGGGCACCCCTGACACTTGCCTTGCGCAACCCTAAGCTCCCTGACATCCCTAGACGGGTTCTTTCACGTTGTGTGGCGATCACGTTCCTATCCCTGTTTTACCTTGACTAGTGCGTACGGCAGTAGGAACACTAGTCCTGCTCTACCATGAAGACACAAAGGGATAAAAGATACAGCAATCACTCAACGTGCTCCCAAACTAGAGAAAGGGGAAGGACAAGGTGAGACAAACCAAAAAGCAGATAAAAGTAAAAGAAGACACTCAAACTTCCAAATAGATATCTCCAGAGACGACTCCAAGACCACCTTTCTAAAGACAGCTCACACCTCCAGCTCCAAACCAGGTTATAGCAAGCTATGACTGGAAACTACTCAAGCTAAGAGGTGAGCATTTACAAAAGAGGGGAGTGGAGAAATCAGAACAGCTGAGATAACTCAGAACAGAGAGCTCTAGGAGACAAATAGAACCGTTTAACCCTTGCAACACCAGAACAAGGGAAACCTGCACAGCTAACTGGAAGGCAAAGCAGATCCATCCAGTGCAGGTGCATGTGTAGCCAGACGCCGTGATCTCCTGACCCCCCTCTGTCGCGGTATTGTTGTGACAACCACACACCGCTCCTCACCTTTACCCAGTCCGGAAACCGCGTCCGTGATCACCACCACTTTATTTTTTACCGCTGATCTGGACATCAGACGCACCACCTCCCGATAGATGTAAATGATGCCGCTTATCCCCAGTAGGAGCAGCGGCAAAATAAGAAAAGTTAGGAATCCCATTGTTCCTGAAAGCAAAAAAAAAAAATAAGTCAAAAGCTTCCCCTAAAAACATGCAATTTTCTTTTTTCATCAGATTTTCATGCTGATAATCATCGATAACAGATAATACAAAAATTATAGCCATAAATGTAAGAACAGCAGAAATACTGCACAGTCACAGAACCCAGTGCAAGCACAGGACATACACAGTCACAGGACCCAGTACAAACACAGTACATGGCGATGACATCACACTGCTTGGCCCTTGTACAAATAAATAGATCCACCCTAACTGATGACATCATTGTATTTTCTCTGTGATCTCATTGACCCCCGTGATCGCCCTATAACAGCAGTACAAACAGCAGCAGATTGGTTTGGGGTTGCCCAACACGGCACTTACTATTTAACCACTTGACACCTGCCTAAACTTTTGTGCAGTATTGTATGCTACACTATGTATGTGGGCACTGTGCGGTACTATTATTTAGCTCTGTTTGGCGATACTATTTGAGTATCACAGCAAATATAACTTTGTATTTGCATCATTCAGAAGGTGAGGGGACCTCCGATGCAGGATTCGTCGTTACGCCACACAGGACATGATGTGACCCCACTCCCTGATCTCTCTATGACACCCACTGATGAGATAACATAAAGCGCACAAAATGCACACAATACACACCGCACGAGGTGTTACTTACAATAATGCCCTCAGATAAGCGATGATTTTCTGCAGTAAAGTCCTTGAGAGTCCCCTGGCTGGATGTCACCGGCCGGCGACCAGCGCTGGATATAAATAGGAGTCAGCTGTGAAGAAGTTACACAAGATAATTTAAGCCCCTCGGTGTAATCCAGAGAGGGGGCTGCATGGCGGCATCCAGTTTCACATGACTTTTGCAGGGCCTAGGTCTCTAAGTTCGGACCGGACGGGATTAAGGGGACATTGGCTGCAACACATTATATAGATACTGTATGTAGATAATAATACAGGGATCAAAGCATCAATGTGAACAGTACGTACAGAAAAACCTACTAATACACAGGGGAGGGGGCTGATATACAGAGATATGGGGGGCAGATAGATATACAGTGATATGGGGGGCTGATATACAGAGATATGGGGGGCTGATATATAGAGATATGGGGGCTGATATACAGAGATATGGGGGGCTGATAGATATACAGTGATATGGGGGGCTGATATACAGAGATATGGGGGGCTGATATATTGATATTGGGGGCTGATATACAGAGATATGGGGGTCTGATATACAGAAATATGGGGGTCTGATATACAGAGATATGGGGGGATGATATACAGATATATGGGGGCTGATATACAGAGATATGGGGGGCAGATAGATATACAGTGATATGGGGGGCTGATATACAGAGATATGGGGGGCTGATATACAGAGATATGGGGGCTGATATATAGAGATATGGGGGCTGATGTACAGAGATATGGGGGGCTGATATTCAGAGATATGGGGGGCTAATATACAGAGATATGGGGGGCTGATATACATAGATATGGGGGCTAATATATAGAGATAGGTGGGACTGATATACAGAGATATGTGGGGCTGATATACAGAGATATGGGGGCTGATATACAGAGATATGGGGGGCTGATATACAGAGATATGGAGGGCTGACATATAGAGATATGGGGGCTGATATACAGAGATATGGGGGGCTGATATACAGAGATATGGGGGGCTGATATACATAGATATGGGGGCTAATATATAGAGATAGGTGGGACTGATATACATAGATATGGGGGCTGATATACAGAGATATGGGGGCTGATATTCAGAGATATGGGGGGCTAATATACAGAGATATGGGGGGCTGATATACATAGATATGGGGGGCTAATATATAGAGATAGATGGGACTGATATACAGAGATATGGGGGGCTGATATACAGTGATATGGGGGGCTGATATACAGAGATATGGGGGGCTGATATATAGAGATATGGAGGGCTGACATATAGAGATATGGGGGCTGATATACAGAGATATGGGGGGCTGATATACAGAGATATGGGGGCTGATATACAGAGATATGGGGGGCTGATATACAGAGATATGGAGGGCTGACATATAGAGATATGGGGGCTGATATACAGAGATATGGGGGGCTGATATACAGAGATATGGGGGGCTGATATACAGAGATATGGGGGGCTGATATATAGAGATATGGGGGGCTAATATACAGTCGGTACGGAAACTATTCAGACCCCTTTAAATTTTTCTCTCTTTGTTTCATTGCAGCCATTTGGTAAATTCTATAAAGTTCATTTTTTTTTCTCATTAAAGTCCACTCTGCACCCCATCTGGACTGAAAAAAAACAGAAATGACATTTTTGCAAATTTATTAAAAAAGAAAAACTGAAATCTCACATGGTCATAAGTATTCAGCCCCTTTGCTCAGTATTGAGTAGAAGCCCCCTTTTGAGCTAGTACAGCCATGAGTCTTCTTGGGAATGATGCAACAAGTTTTTCACACCTGGATTTGGGGGTCCTCGGCCATTCTTCCTTGCAGATCCTCTCCAGTTCTGTCAGGTTGGATGGTGAACGTTGGTGGACAGCCATTTTCAGGTCTCTCCAGTGATGCTCAATTGGCTTTAGGTCAGGGCTCTGGCTGGGCCAGTCAAGAATGGTCACAGAGTTGTCCTGAAGATACTCCTTTGTTATTTTAGCTGTGTGCTTAGGGTCATTGTCTTGTTGGAAGGTGAACCTTCGGCCAAGTCTGAGGTCCAGAGCACTCTGGAAGAGGTTTTCATCCAGGATATCTCTGTACTTGGCCACATTCATGTTTCCTTCAATTGCAACCAGTCGTCCTGTCCCTGCAGCTGAAAATCACCCCTATAGCATGATGCTGCCACCACCATGTTTCACTGTTGGGATTGTAATGGGCAGATGATGAGCAGTGTCTGGCTTTCTCCACACATACTGCTTAGAATTATCACCAAAAAGCTCTATCTTCGTCTCATCAAACCAGAGAATCTTATTTCTCATAGTCTGGGAGTCCTTCATGTGTTTTTGAGCAAACTCTATGCGGGCTTTCATATGTCTTGCACTGAGTTGAGGCTTCCGTTGGGCCACTCTGCCATAAAGGCCTGACTGGTGGAGGGCTGCAGTGATAGTTGACTTTGTGGAACTTTCTCCCATCTCCCTACTGCATCTCTGGAGCTCAGCCACAGTGATCTTGGGGTTCTTTTTTTACCTCTCTCACCAAGGCTCTTCTCCCACGATTGCTCAGTTTGGCTGGACGACCAGGTCTAGGAAGACTTCTGGTGGTCCCAAACCTCTTCCATTTAAGGATTATCGAGGCCATTGTGCTCTTAGGAACCTTGAGTAATGCAGAAATTCTTTTGTAACCTTGGCCAGATCTGTGCCTTGCCACAATTCTGTCTCTGAGCTCCTTGGGCAGTTCCTTTGAGCTCATGATTCTCATTTGGTCTGACATGTACTGTGAGCTGTGGGGTCTTATATAGACAGGTGTGTGCCTTGCCACAATTCTGTCTCTGAGCTCCTTGGGCAGTTCCTTTGAGCTCATGATTCTCATTTGGTCTGACATGCACTGTGAGCTGTGAGGTCTTATATAGACAGGTGTGCGCCTTGCCACCATTCTGTCTCTGAGCTCCTTGGGCAGTTCCTTTGAGCTGATGATTCTCATTTGGTCTGACATGCACTGTGAGCTGTGAGGTCTTATATAGACAGGTGTCCGCCTTTCCAAATCAAGTCCTATCAGTTTAATTAAACACAGCTGAACTCAAATGAAGGAGTAGAACCATCTCAAGGAGGTCTGAGCAAAGGGTCTGAATACTTATGACCATGGGATATTTCAGTTTTTCTTTTTTAATAAATTTGCAAAAATTTCTACATTTCTGTCTTTTTTTCAGTGAAAATGGGGTGCAGAGTGGATTTTAACCCCTTTACGACCAAGGGCATATTAGTACGTATCTGTGCCCTGGGCCTTATGGACCTGATACGTATTAGTACGCCCTGGCGATTTCACCCGCACACAGGCTGTGCGGGCGCGATCGCCGCCGGGTGTCAGCTGATTGTCACAGCTGACACCCAGGGCTATGTGCAGGGAGCGGTCCCGCACCGCTCCCAGCACATTAACCCCCGCAATGCTGCGATCGAAGTCGATCGCAGTCGATCGCAGCATTGCGGTGGCAAGGGGAGGTGATCGCCGATACTCACCTCCTCTTCCGGCCTCCAGCGATGTCTGCCGCGGCTTCCAGGATGTTGCCATGACGACCCGATGTCGTCATGACAACATCCGGGACACCAGACAGCAGGAAGATTTTTTGGACATGCGCAGTGCATCTCCAAACAATCTTCTCCCTGTCCAGCGCTGACAGCCTGCATGACACAGGGATGGTGCTGCATTCCTGTGCCATGCAGGCGATCAGAGAAAAAAAAGTGAAAGTCCCATAGTGGGACAAAGTAATAAAGTATAAAAACTATCAGAAAGTGAAAAAAAAAAAAAAATTGCAAAAATATTTTTAAAAAAATATGTATATATAATCCACCAAAAATAAAAATATAATGTACCCATCAATAAATATTATTATTAAAAAAAACAATAAAAGTACACAAATTTGGTATCGCCGCGTCCGGAATAACCTGACCTATAAAACTGTCCCACTAGTTAACCCCTTCAGTGAACACGGTAAAAAAACTAAATAAAAAACGAAGCAAAAAACAATGCTTTATCACCATACCGCCAAACAAAAAATGGAATAACACGCGATCAAAAAGACAAATATAAATAAAAATGGTACCGCTGAAAACGTCATCTCGTCCTGCAAAAAACAAGCCGCCATACAGCTCCATCAGCTGAAAAATAAAAAAGTTATAGCTCTCAGAATAAAGCGATGCTAAAAAATAATTTTTTCTATAAAATTGCTTTTATTATGTAAAAGTGCAAAACATAGAAATACAATATAAATGTGGTACTGCTGTTAACGTACTGATCGGAAGAATAAAGCTGCCTTATCAATTTACCACACGCGGAACGGCATAAAAAAAAAACAATTCCTGAATTGTTGGTTTTTGTTTATTCTGCCTCCCAAAAATCGGAATAGAAAGCGATCAAAAAATGTCACGTGCCTGAAAATGGCACCAATAACAACGTCAACTCGTCCCGCAAAAAACGAGCCATCACATGACTGTCTGCCAAAATCTGGAAAAATTATAGCTCTCAAAATATGGCGATGCAAAAACTAGATTTTACAAAAAATGCGTCTTTTAGTGTGTGACAGCTGTCAGTCATAAAAACCCCATATGATTCTGGTATTGCTGTAATCACACCGACCCGAAGAATAAAGTCGTCTAATCACTTATACCGCATGAGGAACGGCGTAAAAAATAAACTCTCGGGTTAAGGTTGGGCTAGGGTTAGGGTTGGGCTAGGGTTAGGGCTAGGGTTAGGGCTGGGTTTGGGGTTAGGGTTGTGATGGGGTTAGGGTTGTGCTAGGGTTAGGGTTGTGCTAGGGTTAGGGTTGTGCTAGGGTTAGGGCTGGGGTTGGGGTTAGGGTTGTGATGGGGTTAGGGTTGTGCTAGGGTTAGGGTTGTGCTAGGGTTAGGGTTGTGCTAGGGTTAGGGCTGGGGTTGGGGTTAGGGTTGTGATGGGGTTAGGGTTGTGCTAGGGTTAGGTTAGGGTAGGGTTAGGGTTGTGCTAGGGTTAGGGTTGTGCTATGGTTAGGGTTGTGCTAGGGTTAGGGCTGGGGTTGGGGTTAGGGTTGGGGTTAGGGTTGTGATGGGGTTGGGATTTTTTTCAAAAGTAAGAAAAAAAGATGATGATATGGCGACTAGTGTTGAGAGCAAGTGCTCGCTACTTGAGTTTGCATCGGGTGTTCTAGTATGCATTGAGTATCGTGGGTATTTGAGTGACATGCTCGAGTCTCTGCCCCATATGCTTCGCGGCCATAAAAACTTTGCGGGGATTGCCTGCCATGCACGAGCGATCCCCGCATGGTTTTTTTTGGGTGTCTAATAACCGTGAAACATGCGGAGCAGGGACTCGAGCATGTCACTCGAGCACACGCACTACTTGGTGCATACCCGAGTACCCGATGCAAACTCAAGTAGCGAGCACTTGCGCTCAAGACTAATGACAACTTATTCAATATGATGACCTAATGTTATCAAATTCTGTGTCGTACCTCTGGGTTCAAAATGTTCACTATACACCTTAATAAAATCCTTGAGGGGTATAGTTTCCAAAATGGGGTCACTTGTGGGGGAGCTCCACTGTTTAGGCACATCAGGGGCTCTACAAACGCGACATGGTGTCCGCTAACAAATTGAATGGAAAATCGGCTCAAATTGTTAGCGGACGCCATGTTGCGTTTGGAGAGCCCCTGCGTGCCTAAACATTGGAGCTCCCCCACAAGTGACCCCATTTTGGAAACTAGACCCCCCAAGGCACCTATCTAGATGCATAGTGAGCACTTGGAACCCCCAGGTGCTTCACAAATTGATTCGTAAAAATGAAGTGTTTTTTTTTTTACTTTTTCATTTTTACGAATCAATTTGTGAAGCACCTGGGGGTTCCAAGCAAATTATTCAAGCAAATTTTACAATCAAAAAGTCAAATGGCGCTCCTTCCCTTCCGAGCCCTGCCGTGCGCCCAAACAGTGGTTTTTCCCCACATATTGGGTATCTGCGTGCCCAGGGGAAATTGCACAACAAATTTTGGGGTCCATTTTTTCTTGTTAACCCTGTGAAAATAAAAAAAATTGAGTCTAAAGTAACATTTTTGTGAAAAAAGTTAAATGTTCATTTTTTTCTTCCACATTCCAAAAATTCCTGTGAAGCACCTGAAGGGTTAATAAAGTTCTTGATTGTGGTTTTGAGCACCTTGAGGGGTGCAGTTTTTAGAATGGTGTCACTTTTGGGTATTTTCTGTCATAAAGACCCCTCAAAGTGACTTCAAATGTGATGTGGTCCCTAAAAAAATGGTTTTCTAAATTTTGTTGGAAAAATGAGAAATCGCTGGTCAACTTTTAACCCTTATAGCTCCCCAATAAAAAAAAATTTGGGTTCCAAAATTGTGCTGATGTAAAGTAGACATGTGGGAAATGTGATTTATTAACTCTTTTGTGTGACATATCTCTCTGATTTAAGGGCATGGAAATTCAAAGTTTGAAAATTGCGAAATTTTCTAAATTTTCGCCAAATTTCCGTTTTTTTTCACAAATAAACACAAGTGATATCGAAGAAATTTTACCACAATCATGAAGTACAATATGTCACGAAAAAAAAAAATCTCAGAATCAGGGGGATCCATTGAAGCGTTCCAGAGTTATTACCTCGTAAACTGACAGTGGTCAAAATTGTAAAAATTGGCCCGGTCATTAACGTGCAAACCACCCTCGGGGGTTACGGGGTTAATGAGAAAAAAAATGAACTTTTTAGAATTTACCAAATGGCTGCAATGAAACAAAGAGTGAAAAATGTAAAGGGGTCCGAATACTTTCCGTACCCACTGTATAGAGATATGGGGGGCTGATATTTAGAGATATGGGGGGCTGATATACAGAGATATGGGGGCTGATATATAGAGTTATGGGGGCTGATATACAGAGATATGGGGGGCTGATATACAGAGATATGGGGGGCTGATATTTAGAGATATGGGGTCTGATATACAGAGATATGGGGGCTGATATATAGAGTTATGGGGGCTGATATACAGAGATATGGGGGGCTGATATACAGAGATATGGGGGGCTGATATTTAGAGATATGGGGAGACTGATATACAGAGATATGGGGGGCTGATATACAGAGATATGGGGGGCTGATATATAGAGTTATGGGGGCTGATATATAGAGATATGGGGGGCTGATATACAGAGATATGGGGGGCTGATATATAGAGATATGGGGGGCTGATATATAGAGATATGGGGGGCTGATATACAGAGATATGGGGGGCTGATATATAGAGATATGGGGGGCTGATATACAGAGATATGGGGGGCTGATATATAGAGTTATGGGGGCTGATATACAGAGATATGGGGGGCTGATATATAGAGATATGGGTGGCTGATATACAGAGATATGGGGGGCTCATATATAGAGATATGGGGGGCTGATATAGAGATATGGGGGGCTGATATATAGAGATATGGGGGGCTGATATTTAGAGATATGGGGGGGCTGATATTTAGAGATATGGGGAGACTGATATATAGAGATATGGGGGGCTGATATAGAGAGATATGGGGGGCTGATATACAGAGATATGGGGGCTGATATACAGATATATGGGGGGCTGATATACAGAAATATGGGGGGCTGATATATAGAGATATGGGGGGCTGATATACAGAGATATGGGGGGCTGATATACAGAGATATGGAGGGCTGATATATAGAGATATGGGGGCTGATATACAGAAATATGGGGGGCTGATATATAGAGATATGGGGGGCTGATATTTAGAGATATGGGGGGCTGATATTTAGAGATATGGGGAGACTGATATATAGAGATATGGGGGGCTGATATAGAGAGATATGGGGGGCTGATATACAGAGATATGGGGGGCTGATATAGAGAGATATGGGGGGCTGATAAACAGAGATATGGGGGGCTGATATACAGAGATATGGGGGCTGATATACAGATATATGGGGGGCTGATATACAGAAATATGGGGGGCTGATATATAGAGATATGGGGGGCTGATATTTAGAGATATGGGGGGGCTGATATTTAGAGATATGGGGAGACTGATATATAGAGATATGGGGGGCTGATATAGAGAGATATGGGGGGCTGATATAGAGAGATATGGGGGGCTGATATAGAGAGATATGGGGGGCTGATATACAGAGATATGGGGGCTGATATACAGATATATGGGGGGCTGATATACAGAAATATGGGGGGCTGATATATAGAGATATGGGGGGCTGATATACAGAGATATGGGGGGCTGATATACAGAGATATGGAGGGCTGATATATAGAGATATGGGGGGCTGATATACAGAAATTTGGGGGGCTGATATATAGAGATATGGGGGGCTGATATTTAGAGATATGGGGGCTGATATTTAGAGATATGGGGAGACTGATATATAGAGATATGGGGGGCTGATATAGAGAGATATGGGGGGCTGATATACAGAGATATGGGGGGCTGATATAGAGAGATATGGGGGGCTGATATACAGAGATATGGGGGCTGATATACAGATATATGGGGGGCTGATATACAGAAATATGGGGGGCTGATATACAGAGATATGGGGGGCTGATATACAGAGATATGGAGGGCTGATATATAGAGATATGGGGGGCTGATATACAGAAATATGGGGGGCTGATATATAGAGATATGGGGGGCTGATATTTAGAGATATGGGGGGGCTGATATTTAGAGATATGGGGAGACTGATATATAGAGATATGGGGGGCTGATATATATAGATATGGGGGCTGATATATAGAGTTATGGGGGCTGATATACAGATATATGGGGGGTTGATATACAGAAATATGGGGGGCTGATATACAGAGATATGGGGGGCTGATATCTAGAGATATGAGGGGCTGATATATAGAGATATGGGGAGACTGATATACAGAGATATGGGGGGCTGATATATAGAGATATGGGGGGCTGATATATAGAGTTATGGGGGCTGATATACAGATATATGGGGGGCTGATATTTAGAGATATGGGGGGCTGATATATAGAGATATGGGGGGCTGATATATAGAGATATGGGGAGACTGATATTTAGAGATATGGGGGGCTGATATATAGAGATATGGGGACTGATATACAGAAATATGGGGGGGCTGATATATAGAGATGTGGGGGGCTGATATACAGAGATATGGGGGGCTGATATATAGAGATATGGGGGGTGATATACAGAAATATGGGGGGCTGATATATAGAGATGTGGGGGGCTGATATACAGAGATATGGGGGGCTGTTATTTAGAGATATGGGGGGCTGATATATAGAGATATGGGGGGCTGATATATAGAGATATGGGGGGCTGTTATTTAGAGATATGGGGGGCTGATATATAGAGATATGGGGGGCTAATATATAGAGATATGGGGAGACTGATATTTAGAGATATGGGGGGCTGATATATAGAGATATGGGGGGCTGATATATAGAGATATGGGGGGCTAATATATAGAGATATGGGGAGACTGATATTTAGAGATATGGGGGGCTGATATATAGAGATATGGGGGGGCTGATATATAGAGATATGGGGGGCTGATATACAGATATATGGGGGGCTGTTATTTAGAGATATGGGGGGCTGTTATTTAGAGATATGGGGGGCTGATATATAGAGATATGGGGGGCTAATATATAGAGATATGGGGAGACTGATATTTAGAGATATGGGGGGCTGATATATAGAGATATGGGGGGCTGATATACAGAGATATGAGGGGCTAATATATAGAGATATGGGGGCTTATATATAGAGATATGGGGGGCTGTTATTTAGAGATATGGGGGGCTGATATTTAGAGATATGGGGGGCTGATATATAGAGATATGGGGGGCTGATATACAGAGATATGGGCGATGAGCGGTCACCAGATACTGATGATGGAGGAGAGGGGAGGTCACCAGATACTGATGATGGAGGAGACGGGAGGTCACCAGATACTGATGATGGAGGCTATGTGTGGTCATCAGGTGGGATTTATATTTCTCTTATCTTCAGTCACTTTGCATATTATTAATTGATAAAAATTAACTATTAACCCTTCTATCTTTAAGCCGTTCTTACTCTGCAGTATTTTTTGCTAACCTGCCTTTAACCTTTGCACAATACTGACGCACTTGTTCATGCAATGATTTTCCTTGTTCTTGTGGAATGTGCAGGTTGTAGATTCAGACTGAAGGTAGCGATGCCATGAAGGACACATATGGAAACAAGGAGTAAAGAAACTTGTGTGAAACGATCTAGGATATGTTACACCTTAGATTCATCCTGGTACCCCATTTTCACTCTTTAAACCTCCCCCCATTTGACTTTTCTCCGCAGCTTCATCAGGTGCCGCCTGGAGGCTTCCGACAGTCCTCAGAGGATCTGGACACTTGTTAGCGGCTTTGTCTTCACTCTACGTCCAACTCATCCCAAACCATCTCTGTTTGGTTGAGGTCGGTGACTGTGGAGGCCATGACATCCGACGCAGCCTCCATCCATCTTCTTCTTGGTCACATCATACGGGCACTATAGCGCATGCACAGCTGATATCTTAGACCTCTAGGGAAGATCACGAAATATCTCGCCGTTGCCGTCACGCTGTCAATGTTTCGTCAGAAATCACGAGCACATGATCCAGACTACTCGCTGCGTAGGTATCGGTAAGCGACCAGTGAGCGTATGGCGTCACAACTCAGGATTCCAACGCATGGAATATGTGTATATGACGCGCCCCCTGGGCCAGTGTTGTTGGGGATACCCGGAGCCGGATCAGATGGGGGGTTGTAGTCTCCGAGTGGCTGTGACCCGGTCCGTGCCCAGGGTGTCAAACTCAGTGTGTGGCAGTCCTACAGATGTTATTAGATGTTCTTTTGTGTCGACTACGCCACCCGTTGAATTGCGGTCAATACGGCCGCTGCTGCAGCAGGGTCCACTGAGGCTGGTGATGTGTGTGCAGCTTAGGTAGTATAACCCCCAACGGGAGGGGTATAGCCTCAGGGGGTCAGCCGTGGAGGATGGTGGTTGTGAAGGTGCAGCAAGGAGACTCAGAGGCATAAAATGCAGTTCCAGGGTTTTACTTACTGGTGTTGCTCGGGTCACTGTGTACAGCAGTGACCACCCAAGCCGTGCTGCGTCCACCAGGTCCTGGACTCGGTCAACTCCCAGGCAACTCCGGAGTGTGGTCCTGAGCTCCTTTCTGTCTCTCCCTTCTTCTGGCCGTTCCCACCAGGGATCCACCTAAGTCCGGCTCCCTCGGGCCTCTTGTTGGTCAAGCCTCCTCTGGGCTCCCTGACCCTATTCTTGGTATGCCTTTCTAGTGGATTTGGTGAGGGTCGTGGCAGATCCTGCCCACGACCTCCGGTTCCTGGCTAAGGTGTGCTGTAGCCTCTGCCAGCTTGGGATCCGGTACCCTTTTGCCGACCCTTCACCCTATTAGCTCTTTTATGGGCTCTTGGGGTCCCCTCTGCGCCTCTGGGTCTCTCTCTCTTCTCCTCTGCTCTGCTTCTCAGGTTACACTCTGACAGACTGACGTCTCACAGACTGACAACTGACTGACTGACCCTGATCTAAGATGGTGCCCACCTTATATACTCCCTCTATGTGTGAGCTCAGGTGACCAGCACCCAATGAGCTCCTAACTTTACCCAGGCTGCTCCCCCTATCTGCCCCTACACTACTGGGATGTTCCACCCCCCTCCCACTCCAGCCAGGAACAGACACTGTCGTAGCTGCACATTTACTGGTGGGAGTACCGTAGTTCTGTCCCCCGGAAATGGGATGTATGTAGTGCATGCAGCCTACTAAGCTCAGTTCCACACTCCATCCTTACCCGGGAGTGGAATACCACACCTCTGGGTTGAGGTGCAATACCCCTGTAGCAGCCGAATCCTCAGGGTGCTACATATACGCCCCGTACGGTCATTGTCAGCTTCACGATAGCCCAATTATTAATATTCTCTGCCACCGTCGTCCATGAAATATAATGCAGGCCTGGGTGGACGCCTGCATTTTGGTAGCGAATATGGCTTCGGGGAAGGGAACGATTACAGGACAAAAGAAACAGAACTATTAAATTTTATATTTAATCCAAAAGGCAGGCAGTGTTTTGAAAAAATATATACAAGGATTTTACAAAGGAGACATTAAAATACATAAGCAGTTACATAAAATAAACAGGATAAAAGAAGGCAACTTACTCTATAACGATTCCATGATTTGGAACCCAGAGGTGTGACGCCATACGCTCACTGGTCGCTTGCCGATACCTGCGCAGCGAGTAGGTCTGGATCATGTGCTCGCGATTCTGGACGAAATACTGACAGCGTGACGACGGCACAGTGAGATATTGCGTGATCTCCCCTGTGTCGTCACTGTGGTAATCCCTGGCACCAATTTTATAAACACAGCATTATATATGAATAAATGTACACTACAGTTCCAATTTTTATTATTTGTGTGTGTTTCGTGGTGACGAATTGCTATATTATGATCATATGCATACAATTTTCTAACTGGACTATTCCTATTGGTATCCAGGGAGCTAATCCTTAACCCCGGAGTAGTGATATTTGTGAACTGTTCTTGGTCACATCACCCTAACGTCGCCTGATCATGTTGTTTTGGTTCATGGTCCTGGTACAAAACAAATGATAGTGCCACTAAGGGCAAACCAAATGGGATGGCAGTTGCTACAGAACGCTGTGTTCTCCACGCTGGGTATTTGTGCCCAACTGTGTCACCCGCAGAGCTCCCTACCACCACCATCACACCTCCCTCCATACTTCACAGTGGGCACCACACATGGAGAAACCATCCCTTCATCTTCTCTGCGTTTCACCAACACATGGCAGTTGCTTCCAACAATCTCAAATTCTGACTCATCAGACGGCTGAACTAATTGCTGCTGATCTAATGTCCAGTCCTTGTGTTACTCAGCCCAAAAAAAAGTCTCTGCTGGTGTACCGTCCTCAGTAGTGGCCTCTTTTCAGCAATAAAGGCCGCTTCTTGCAGTCTCCTCTGGAACTGCTGATGTTGAGATGTGCCTGTTATCATTAATCTGTCAATTTAAGGCTTCTAAGGCTGGTAACTTTGATGAACTTATCCTCTGCAGCAGAGGTAATCTTCGATCATCCTTTCCTGGGTCAGTCCTCTTTAGAGCCAATTTCTTCATAGAAATTGCAGGTATTTATGACTGTATTGAGAATACCGTCAAGGTTCTAGCAATTTTCCTGATTGACAGACCTTCATGTCTTAAAGTAATGATGGACTATCATTTCTTTTTGCTTACTTGAGTGTTTCTCACCATATTCTGGCTGTTGTGGCATAGGCTCAGCGCAGCATATTTCTCGTCACATGTAAAGGGCCTGAGATCCAGGGCGTAAGCCTCACAGACCTGGCCTGTAATCCACTTGTCTGATAGTAACCTATTCTCTGTGTCATCCAAGGAGAGGTGATAATCCCATTACCGGGGATGTGCAGAGTCCGATACTTACCGGGAACAGTTATCATAGAGAGGATCCAGCGGATTATATAACTATATCGAGGCCATCAGGTCAACAAAGTGTAAAAGCATTATACCATTAATAAAAACCAGGGTTCTTTAAAGTATGTGGGATTGTGCTATGGAAGGCTTTTATTTCAGGAGGGGTTCTCTACTGTAAAGGTAGTTGATCTTTATGAGAAGGAATTCTCCATTGTTATAAAGTTGTTTTTTTCTCTCAAAAGCAGTTTTATGCCAATTGGGAATGTTTAAAGGGCGGTTAGATCAATATGAGGGATTCTTTCCGGTAAAGGTGGTTTAGCAAAATAATCTTTAAACTTAGGCCAAAGATGTGCTTTGGTTCCCATCACAGTAAAGGTGGTTAGGTTGTGGAAGGCATTTGTAACACTTAGTATACTTTAACTATTAAATGTCTATGTGAAGTGGTTCTTTACAGTAAGAGTTGTTAACCTTGTGCTCTTTACATGCATTTTTCCATTTATTGTGATTCTTCTCGAGAAAATATTTCAATAATCAGAGACATCATTGCAAATATCCAATGCGGGTCCTGCCAGCTTTACCCGGCGAAGTTCTGCAAAACTCACAAGTCTTTCCTATGTCTGTATGGGTAGGGAGTAGTTAGTCAGAGAGAGCCGGGAAGGGGGAAGTCAGCAGGACCTGCCCCCATGACTAGTCCACTTAGTCACTTTGATCCTGGCTCCCGTTTCATAGTATGCTTTTGACGCGCCCCCTGGGCCGTGTGTAGGGGGAATACCCGGAGCCGGGTCTCTGTGTAATGCTGGGGGTTTGTAGTCTCCGTGGCGGCGACCCGGTCCCGTGGCTCAGGGTGGTCAAACCAGTGGCGGATCTGTTTATTTGGTTTTTAATATTTAAATGTCCGACTACGCCACCCGTGGATTGCGGTCACTGAGAACCGCCGCTGCGGGGCAGACCGCTGAGGCTGATGTTGTGTGCGCAGCAGAGGGTAGTATAACTCCCCACGGGAGGAGTATAGCCTCAGGGCAGTGAGTGCAGATGGTGAGGGTTGTGGTGCCTGGGCGCAGCAGAAATGACTCAGAGTCCGTGCAGTGCAGTTCAGGGTCTTTACTGTTGGTAATGGAGAAGACCCTGCCGGGAGTACTGGTTAACATTAGAGGCCTGGTCAGTCTGTGAGCGAACAAGAGTCCCCCTGGCCAGGTGGAGGTGTAGGCCTTCCCGTCTGACTGCACTCTTCCTGGCTACCTTGCTGTAGTCGTGTAGTAGCCCACGTCCCTGAGTGTACCGTGTGGTGCTCACCCGTATGGCTGGTGACTTGGGGCCTTTGGTACCTTCCGCACCTCGATGGTTATGCCGGTCCCTTGCGTGTGACTGAGCCTCCGGGCTTTCTATGGCCAGAGGACCTGAAATCCCCTGCCAGGTGGTTTCTGCTGCTGGATGTGGATATCCTCACAGTCTCGGACTCCGGTGTCCGGTTCTCTGCGTCTTCTGCCAGGATGAGCTCTATCAGCTCCAATCCCTGGTCTTCAGCTCCTGTCTCCTACAGAGCTCCTTGCTGCTCTGCTCTGTCCCTTCCTCTGGAACTCTAACTAACCCCGCCCCAGACCCAGTTTATAAAGGGCAGGTTCCTCCCCTCCCTGGACTGGGGCAGGAGGTGTTGCATCTTACAGTGCTCCTGACCAGGAAAACCCATGCTCGCTCTCAGACATGATATTTCTACCACTGTGGCAACCAGACCCACCTTATATACTCCTCCTTACAGTGCACCCTGGATCTACTCTCCCCACCCACACACTACCGGGTTCCCCCTTTCTAGGTGTTCCCTCCCCCCACTCCAGCCAGGGACAGGGGCAGTTGTGCTCACTCTTGGGAGCATTGTCGCCCTGCCCCCCGGAAAAGTGGTGTAGTGCATGTGGGTGTTAGGGTCCTGAGCCACACTCCATCCTTACCTGGAAGTGAGATATCACACCTCTGGGTGAGATGCAATACCTCTGTAGCAACCAAACCCTCGGGGCGCTACATTCCCCCCTGGTAAATCACAGCACGTCCGCGGGCTGGAACAGAGCAAAAGACAATTGATTTCAAGACATGCAGAATTAAATTATTTTTATTTATTTTTTTTTTAAACGTTACTTGTCATAAAACTTTTCTCTTTTCAAAAATATTATAATACTTTCTTCACATATATAGGACATTATAAAACTCTTTTCACTTGCATAAACACATTTGTCACCTATAAAACATTTTTCTTCATAAACATTCTTCATATAACACTTTTATCAACTGGTCACAGTGCGCTTTGCAACCAGGTGTCCATTTTTCCATAAAGTGCAAATCTGCGAACATAAGGGACCCGTCCCAAACCCTCAACGTAGGCCCTGGGGTGGCTGCAGGGCATAGACGATCCAGGTGTCGGACCACGTCTTCTGCCACCTCCAACGGGTTTTTGTTCTGAGGTCATAGGTTGTATTAATATAAAACCAATAGGGGGCACTTTAAGAAGTGCAACTATTTACAAGGGTTGGCTGCTCCCAGTCCTCAGCCGGATAGTTGACAGACCCTTTTCGGGTAACTTTACAACAATCCCGAACCGGGTGAACTTTTTATAAACTCTTTTTCTTCTACCCTGACGGGTAACTAATTAAACAGACACAAAACCGGTCAAACTTGCAAAGTTTCCTGCACCCATACGGGTAATTTATTTACAGTTTCTGCTGCTGCTCTCTAGTAGCGGTATCCCCCTTGTGGACGCTCCTGCTCCTCGTATTCTTCAGACCCGTCCGGGTCCTCCACGTAGCAGGGTTCAGGGCAGCGCTGTTCTCCTTCCATCCGCTGAATGTTGAGGGCGTACCACCCCCGCAGGCCTCGGTGTCGGGTGTATGACACCTGATCTCCCGGGAACAGATCCCGTCTCGGGTGACCCTCGGGCAGGCGACTCTCCACATCCCTCCGGTTAACAAAGAGGTCTGTGTTTGTCATCAGGTCCCGAATGAACCCCCACTACTTCTCCTGGTGGAACCTGACCACAATCCCGGTGACTTTGGGACCGCGTGCAGCCTGGGGGTCTCGGCGGGTTCGGGTCTTTTCCTCCGCGCTCCGGGCCTGTAGATGCTCCTGTTTTTGGCGCCGCGCCTGCTTCTCCTTTTCCAGCTGCGCTATCTCCCAGCGGCAGAACTCTCGCCTGCGAGCTGCGTCCGCCCGCGTCTCTTGCGAGAACCCCATCAGGTCCTCCCCGGTCTGATCCCACTCTATCTGGACCTCTTCTTCCGGGAGCTGGGGAATGGTGATTGGCTGCGGAGAGGGCAGGAGCGGAGGAAGCGGGGCTTTGGCCTCCGCGGACGGGTCCCTCCGATGGCAAGGGCGAACCCATCCTCGTAGCAGGAGGACCGGCTCTCCATCAGGACCGGTAATCTGACTATATAAGTCCGTGCCCAGGGGCGGTAGTGTTGGGACCAGGGGCGCTAGCTGGTGGAAGGCGCCTGGGGGCATCAGTCCTTGGGACCAGGCCTGGAGCGGTCCGCTTCCGACCGCACCCGGGATCCAGGGGCACGGCGTGGTGCGTGGTCCGGCAGCTGCGCTCGGGGCTTGGGGCCTAGGTGTAGGCAGCAGAAGCGGAGGAGGTGCAGCGACTTCCGGGGCAATCGGCTCCGCGACGGGGTCCAGGGGCAGGCCAGTGGCGTCAGGGCTTGAAGCAGGGGTGTCCCCCTTACCTGCTCCCGCTGCAGCGCTGCTCTTGACCTCCGGTGGTCTCTCCCTGTCCTCAGGGGCAGACACGCTGTCGGGTTCTGGCAGCGCCACTTGCTGCCGGGTCGCGACCCGCCGGTCCATCTCTTCTTTCCATCCCGCGATGGCCTCCCAATGCGCCTGGACCATCCTCCGGTCCAAATCCTCCAGCCCAGCCCGGAGGAATTCAGGGTCCTCTCCGGGGAGCTGGGCCATCCGCTCCTCGAGGCTGCACGGAGCCGCTTCGGCCTGCAGCAGGCCACTGGTAAGGGTACTGGGGCTGGCGCTCCCCGCCATCTCTGGGTATGGTCTGCCAAGACTGATCCCAACCACACCCTGCCCCTCGGTTTTCTTTCCCTTCCGCCCCTGTTGGGGGTGGTCCCGGGGCAATCTGCTGACAATCACTCTCAGGGGCAGCCCCCCCACGTTGATGGACATCTCTACAGCCGCACTCATGGTTGTTGGGGGTGGGCTCCGTCTTTGGCGCCATTCTGGGACCTGGCCCACGATGGGAGGTGGCTTCTTGTTGTCTTTTGGCGCGCACATAATGGCGCCCGTTCTTCTGGGGTGGGTCCCACATTCAATGCAGTGAAACAGTCTCTAGGCACACAATACCCGACGATAACGGGTTGGTTTCGATCCTGCCAACTACGCCAAAGTTGCGCGCCCCCTGGGCCGTGTGTGGGGGAATACCCGGAGCCGGGTCTCTGAGTAATGCTAGGGGTTGTAGTCTCCGTGGCGGTGACCCGGTCCCGTGGCTCAGGGTGGTCAAATCAGTGGCGGATCTGTTTATTTGGTTTTTAATATTTAAATGTCCGACTACGCCACCCGTGGATTGCGGTCACTGAGAACCGCCGCTGCGGGCAGACCGCTGAGGCTGATGTTGTGTGCGCAGCAGGGGGTAGTATAACTCTCCACGGGAGGAGTATAGCCTCAGGGCAGTGAGTGCAGATGGTGGGGGTGATGGTGCAGGGCAGCAGCAGTAATGACTCAGAGTCCAGTGATGCATTCCAGGGTCTTTACTCACAGTTTTACACTCCAAGCCACTTCTGCAGGTAATGGCTGCCCACGTCGTGCTGTGCTCACCAGGTGAGGGGCTCGGCCAACTCCCAGGTATCTTTGGAATGCTTTTCAGGACCCCCTTCGTGTGTCCTTTCTCTGGCCCGTCGTACCCCACAATTGACCACGTTTCTGTCCAGCTGCCTCGGGCCTTGGCGGGCAAACGTATGGGTCCTATATGGTGCCTTCCTAACGGGTGTAGTGAGGGGCCGTGCATGTATAATGCCACGGCCTCCGGTTACTAGCTGAGGGTAGTTGCTCTCCTCCACTAGATGAGGGATCCGGTTCCCTTTCTTGGCCTGACCCCCCTACTCTGGTAGAGGCGGGCGTACGGTGGAGACTGGCCGGTCCGCACCCCTGGGGTCCCTTCACTCCACTCCTGGAGCCTCCTCCGCTCCTCTCCTGGAGCCTCCTCCTTTCCTCTCCTCTCCTGTCTTCTCCTCCAGGCCCCGGCCTTGTGACTTGGCCTGCCCGCGGAGCAGAGCTCGTACAGAGCCCCTGCTCCCTGTCTTCTTCTCTCTCTTCTCTCTGACTGAACTGAACACTCATCTAAGATGGTGCCCACCTTATATACTCCTCCTTACAGTGCACCCTGGATCTACTCTCCCCACCCACACACTACCGGGTTCCCCCTTTCTAGGTGTTCCCTCCCCCCACTCCAGCCAGGGACAGGGGCAGTTGTGCTCACTCTTGGGAGCATTGTCGCCCTGCCCCCTGGAAATGTGGTGTAGTGCATGTGGGTGTTAGGGTCCTGAGCCGTACTCCATCCTTACCTGGAAGTGGGATATCGCACCTCTGGGTGAGGTGCAATACCTCTGTAGCGACCGAACCCTCGGGGCGCTACATTTTCTCTGAAAAATGTATACTAATAATGATGGAGCTCATCTCTGTCTCATACTGCCAAAGATTATCACAACATAAATCGCCTGACCTTTACACTGAGGCATACCCTATTAGTAGAATTAGTTACAGGATTCTTTACAGTAAAGGTGGTTAAGTGTGCCATGGCTTTTCATTTGAATTGGTTAAAGGATTCTTTACAGTTAAAGTGGTTAAGCTGTGGCATGCCCTACAGCTAAGGATTACTTATAGTAAGGGTGCTTAAGGTGTAGCATACTCTACCACTAGCGCTGATGACAGGATTCTTTACAGTAAGAGTGGTATAACTTATCACTAAAGTTATTGAAGGGTATCTGTTACCCCATTGGAGCTTTATTTTAGCTAATAATATGGGCATAGAGGATGTTTAAGTCTGAAACTAGGGGTAGCAGATACCCTTTAAGTGGAAGGATTCTTTACAGTAAGAATGGTTAGGCTGTGGCATGCCCTACCACAACAGTTAGTTAGTAACATGATACTTTATGGTAAGAGTGTTTAAGTTGTAGTATATCTTACCAGTAGAGTTAGTTAGTGAAAGGATTCTTTACAGTAAAGGTAGTTAATCTGTGGCCCATTATATACTGAATGGAGCAATATATGGGACCATTATATACCGTATCAAGCAATACATGGGGGCAATTATACTGTATGGAGGACTATGTGGGGCCCATTTTACTGTATGGAGGACTATGTGGGGCCCATTATACTGTATGGAGGACTATGTGGGACCATTATACAGTATGGAGCGCTATGTGGGACCATTATACTGTATGGAGCACTATGTGTTACCATTATACTGTATGGAGGACTATGTGGGGCCCATTATACTGTATGGAGCACTATGTTGGGCCATTACACTGTATGGAGGACTATGTGGGGCCCATTATACTGTATGGAGGACTATGTGGGCCCATTATTCTGTATGGAGGGCTATGTGGGGCCCATTATACTGTATGGAGGACTATGTGGGCCCATTATTCTGTATGGAGGACTATGTGGGACCATTATACTGTATGGAGCGCTATGTGGGGCCATTATACTGTATGGAGGACTATGTGGGGCCATTATACTGTGTGGAGGACTATGTGGGGCCCATTATACTGTATGGAGGACTACGTGGGGCCATTATACTGTATGGAGGACTACGTGGGGCCATTATACTGTATGGAGGACTATGTGGGGCCCATTATACTGTAGGGAGGACTATGTGGGGCCATTATACTGTATGGAGGACTATGTGGGGCCATTATACTGTGTGGAGGACTATGTGGGCCTATTATACTGTATGGAGGGCTATGTGGGGCCCATTATACTGTATGGAGGACTATGTGGGGCCATTATACTGTATGGAGGACTATGTGGGGCCAATTATACTGTATGGAGGACTATGTGGGGCCATTATAATGTATGGAGGACTATTTGGGGCCAATGATACTGTATGGAGGACTATGTGGGGCCATTATACTGTATGGAGGACTATGTGAGGCCATTATACGGTATGGAGGACTATGTGGGGCCATTATAATGTATGGAGGATTATTTGGGGCCAATGATACTGTATGGAGGACTATGTGGGGCCATTAAACTGTATGGAGGGCTATGTGAGGCCATTATACAGTATGGAGGACTATGTGGGGCCATTATAATGTATGGAGGATTATTTGGGGCCAATGATACTGTACGGAGGACTATGTGGTGCCAATGATACTGTATGGAGGACTATGTGGGGCCATTATAATGTATGGAGGACTATTTGGGGCCAATGATACTGTATGGAGGACTATGTGGGGCCATTATACTGTATGGAGGACTATGTGTGGCACATTATTCTGTATGGAGGACTATGTGAGGCCATTATACGGTATGGAGGACTATGTGGGGCCATTATAATGTATGGAGGACTATTTGGGGCCAATGATACTGTATGGAGGACTATGTGGGGCCATTATACTGTATGGAGGACTATGTGAGGCCATTATACTGTATGGAGGACTATGTGGGGCCATTATAATGTATGGAGAACTATGTGGTGCCAATGATACTGTATGGAGGACTATGTGGGGCCATTAAACTGTATGGAGGACTATGTGAGGCCATTATACTGTATGGAGGACTATGTGGGGCCATTAAACTGTATGGAGGACTATGTGAGGCCATTATACTGTATGGAGGACTATGTGGTACCATTATACTGTATGGAGGACTATCTGGAGCCATTATACTGTATGGAGGACTATGTGTGGCACATTATTTTGTATGGAGGACTATGTGGGGCCCATTATTCTGTATGGAGGACTATGTGAGGCCATTATACTGTATGGAGGACTATGTGGGCCCATTATACTGTATGGAGGACTATGTGGGGCCCATTATACTGTATGGAGGACTATGTGGGGCCATTATTCTGTATGGAGGACTATGTGGGGCCATTATTCTGTATGGAGGACTATGTGGAGCCCATTATAGTGTATGGAGGACTATGTGTGGCACATTATTTTGTATGGAGGACTATGTGGGACCATTATACTGTATGGAGGACTATGTGGGGCAATTATACTGTATGGAGGACTATGTGGGGCCCATTATACTATATGGAGGACTATGTGGGGCCCATTATTCTGTATGGAGGACTATGTGGGGCCCATTATACTGTATGGAGGACTATGTGGGGCCCATTATTCTGTATGGAGGACTATGTGGGGCCATTATACTGTATGGAGGACTCTGTGGGGCCATTATACTGTATGGAGGACTATGTGGCCCATTATACTGTATGGAAGACTATGTGGGGCCATTATACTGTATGGAGGACTATGTGAGGTCCATTATACTGTATGGAGGACTATGTGGGGTCCATTATACTGTATGGAGAGCTATGTGGGGCCATTATACTGTATGGAGGACTATGTGGGGTCCATTATACTGTATGGAGGGCTATGTGGGGCCCATTATACTGTATGGAGGACTCTGTGGGGCTATTATACTGTATGGAGGACTATGTGGCCCATTATTCTGTATGGAGGACTATGTGGTGCCATTATACTGTATGGAGGACTATGTTGGGCCCATTATACTGTATGGAGGGCTATGTGGGGCCCATTATACTGTATGGAGGACTCTGTGGGGCCATTATACTGTATGGAGGACTATGTGGCCCATTATTCTGTATGGAGGACTATGTGGTGCCATTATACTGTATGGAGGACTATGTTGGGCCCATTATACTGTATGGAGGGCTATGTGGGGCCCATTATACTGTATGGAGGACTATGTGGGGCCCATTATTCTGTATGGAGGACTATGTGGCCCATTATAGTGTATGGAGGACTATGTGGGGCCCATTATTCTGCATGGAGGACTATACTATCCGGTCTAAAATGAAATACCTTTTTAATCCTCCCGTTTCACGCACTGTGCGCTGCGAGGATTTGTCAGTTTCTGAACAATAGTAGAATTTACAATAGATATAATTTGTAATGTAAGTAGTAAGTGAAATCTCTGGCCTTGTACTTCACCTATCTGGTGGTAATATGTGGTCTGGTCATTGTGTGGCGATATTAATTCCGTCTATGTGGTATTAGTCGGTCACTATGTGGTGGTAATATGTGGTCTGGTCATGGTATGGCGGTATTTGATCCTTGTATGTGGTATTATTCGGTCACTATGTGGTGGCAATATGTGGTCTGGTCATGGTGTGGCGGTATTTGATCCTTGTATGTGGTATTATTCTGTCACTATGTGGTGGTAATATGTGGTCCGGCCTTAGTGTGGCGGTATTTGTTCCTTGTATGTGGTATTATTCGGTCACTATGTGGCGATAATATGTGGTCCGGCCATGGTGTGGCGGTATTTGTCGCTTGTATGTGGCATTATTTGGTCACCATGTGGTGGTAATATGTGGTCTGGTCATCGTGTGGTGGTATTCATCCCTTGTATATGGTATTATTCAGTCACTATGGGGTGGTAATATGTGATGTGGTCATGGTGTAGTGGTATTTGCACCTTGTATGTGCTATTATTCAGTCACTATGTGGTGGTAGTATGTGGACCGACCATGGCGTGGCGGTATTTGTTCCTTGCATGTGGTATTATTAGGTCACTATGTGCTGGTAATATGTAGTCTTGTCATGGTGTGGCAGTATTTGTTCCTTGTATGTGGTATTATTCGGTCACTATGCGGTGATAATATGTGGTCTGGTCATGGTGTGGTGGTATTTATGCCCTGTTTATGGTATTATTAGTTTACTATGTGGTGGTAATATGTGGTCTGGTCACGATATGGCAATATTTGTTGCTTGTATGTGGTATTATTCGGTCACTATGTGGTGGTAATATGTAGTCCGGTCATGGTGTGACGGTATTTGATCCTTGTATGTGATATTATTGGTCATTTTAAAAATGTATGTGACACATTCTCTTAAAGAAAAATAAATAAAAATATACATAAAAAGAGTATTTGGTATTATAAGAAATGTTTAATAGGTTAGAGTAGAGTAGGGCCAGAAGAGTCTCCTTGACGTGGTGGTGGTGGCTTAAAACATCTTTTGGCCGAAACAAAAGCTGCTGGCTGTATATGTGATATGGTTCGATGGGAACTGGTAAAGTGTGATTGCGTGTGAGTTTTTCCAAGAGTGGGCGGTGGGACTGTGGAAAGTTCGAGGGAAGGCGGTGCTAGGGTGGAGTCTGAAAATTTTGCCAGTATGGGACCCCAAAATTCCGGGTGACAACTCAGCCTGAGATTACACATCATATTTTTCCTGAATACATTGAGGCATTTCATTAGTAAAGACGCTCACACGGCCCAGAAATAGCGGCAGCGCAAAAAGTGGAGGAGGAGGAGGAGGAGAAGGAGGAGGAGGAACGCCGCCGAGCCTTTATGTGTGGAACGTTCAGTACTTTGCCGCTCCAGAAACGTCTGGACAATCAGCTTATTCTATTCTCCGACATATTTACAACCTTCACGCCGCGATGAATCAAAGAAGAAACGTCATAACGAAATATTAATGCTCTCATCGGAATTATTTTACTGTCACCGCAGGAGACGCACGAGGAACAGTAGTAGTAAGACTTCCGGTCAAACTGAATCCAATATCAAATGTGTAGCAAAGTCTGGAAAATCCAACCAGGAGGAGGAGGAGGTGAGCTGTGACATCACCTATAGTGAATGGTGGATCCTGTGTTATCTACTGTATATAGAGGTGTTATCAGTCACTGTACAGGAGGAGGAGGAGGTGAGCTGTGACATCACCTATAGTGAATGGTGGATCCTGTGTTATCTACTGTATATAGAGGTGTTATCAGTTACTGTACAGGAGGAGGAGGAGGTGAGCTGTGACATCACCTATAGTGAATGGTGGATCATGTGTTATCTACTGTATATAGATGTGTTATCAGTCATTGTACAGGAGGAGGAGGAGGTGAGCTGTGATATCACCTATTGTGAAAGGTGGATCCTGTGTTATCTATTGTATATAGAGGTGTTATCAGTCATTGTACAGGAGGAGGAGGTGAGCTGTGATATCACCTATAGTGAATGGTGGATCATGTGTTATCTACTGTATATAGATGTGTTATCAGTCATTGTACAGGAGGAGGAGGTGAGCTGTGATATCACCTATTGTGAAAGGTGGATCCTGTGTTATCTATTGTATATAGAGGTGTTATCAGTCATTGTACAGGAGGGGAGGAGGTGAGCTGTGACATCACCTATTGTGAAAGGTGGATCCTGTGTTATCTACTGTATACAGAGGTGTTATCAGTCATTGTACAGGAGGAGGAGGAAGTGAGCTGTGACATCACCTATTGTGAATGGTGGATCCTGTGTTATCTGCTGTATATAGAGGTGTTATCAGACATTGTACAGGAGGAGGAGGAGGAGGTGAGCTGTGACATCACCTATTGTGAATGGTGGATCCTGTGTTATCTACTGTATATAGAGGTGTTATCAGTCATTGTACAGGAGGAGGAGGAGGTGAGCTGTGACATCACCTATTGTGAAAGGTGGATCCTGTGTTATCTACTGTATATCTTCAAATGTCTAGAGAACATCAAAAGACAGAAATGAACTCTTAATATTTGGGTATCTCTAGGATGTGTAAGGTATATTAGGCAGGTAAAAATGACGGACATCCATATCGGTTGTCTCCTAGAATTAGAACTAGCCTGAATAGTGGCTCACAGGAAGACCCGCTTCAGAGGATCCTGTGCGTATCAGTGATCCACGCTCCTGAGGATCTGTGAGCCACGTCCCAGCGTATCAGTGATCCACGCCCCAGAGGATCCAGTGAGCCACGCCCCAGCATATCAGTGATCCACACTCCTGAGGATCTGTGAGCCACATCCCAGAGGATCCAGTGA